>NW_026682949.1:0-308774 GCF_027887145.1 Ammospiza caudacuta | reverse complement strand
GTGGCAGCCAAGTTGCGTCACTTTTGCGCTCCCCTTGGGATGCCTTTCGCAGCTGCAGTGTGCCTGGAGCCCAGGGCTTCCTGGTTTTAAAAGTCCTAGGCCTAAGCCTAACAGTAACCCTAGGAAGGTAAATCAGCCGGGTATTAGGGTTCTTCCTAAAGGAAAAGCCGTGAAAGCAGCCATGTTGTGGCACTTCTGCACTCCCTTTGGGATGCCTTTGGCAGATGAAGTAAGCCTGGAACTCAGGGCTTCCTGGTTAAAGAAATCCAAGCCCTAGGCTGAACCCTAACCCTAACCCTAGGCAGATAAATCAGCCTAGGTATAGGGATGGTGCCAAGGAAAAAGCTGTGAAAGCTGCCATGTTGTTGCACTTTTGTACTCCCCTTGGGATGCCTTGAACAGCTGCAGTGTGCCTGGAGCTAAGGGCTTCCTAGTTTCAAAAATCCTAGCCCTAGGCCTAAGCCTAACAGTAACCCTGGGAAGGCAAATCAGCCTGGTGTTAGGCGTCTTGCCAAGGAGAAAGCCGTGAAAGCAGCCATGTTGTGGCACTTTTGCACTCCCTTTTGGATGCCTTTCACAGCTCCAGTGTGCCTGGAACTCAGGGCTTCCTGCTTTTAAAAATCCTAGCCCTAGGCCGAACCCCAACCCTAAGACGAGAAAGGCAAATCAGCCAGGAATTAGGCATGTCCCCAAGGAAAAAGCTGTGGAGGCAGGCATGTTGTGGTACTTTTGCGCTCTTCTTGGCTAGTCCTTCGCAGCTGCTGTGTTCTTGGAACTCAGGGCTTTCTGGTTAATAGACCCTTACCCTAGGCGTAACTCAAACCTAAACCCTAGGAAGGAAAATCAGCCTATGGTTCGGGATGGTCTCATGGAAATATCAGTGGTGGCAGCCAAGTTGCGTCACTTTTGCGCTCCCCTTGGGATGCCTTTCGCAGCTGCAGTGTGCCTGGAGCCCAGGGCTTCCTGGTTTTAAAAGTCCTAGGCCTAAGCCTAACAGTAACCCTAGGAAGGTAAATCAGCCGGGTATTAGGGTTCTTCCTAAGGGAAAAGCCGTGAAAGCAGCCATGTTGTGGCACTTCTGCACTCCCTTGGGATGCCTTTGGCAGATGAAGTAAGCCTGGAACTCAGGGCTTCCTGGTTAAAGAAATCCAAGCCCTAGGCTGAACCCTAACCCTAACCCTAGGCAGATAAATCAGCCTAGGTATAGGGATGGTGCCAAAGAAAAAGCTGTGAAAGCTGCCATGTTGTTACACTTTTGTACTCCCCTTGGGATGCCTTGAACAGCTGCAGTGTGCCTGGAGCCCAGGGCCTCCTAGTTTTAAAAATCCTAGCCCTAGGCCTAAGCCTAACAGTAACCCCTGGGAAGGTAAATCAGCCTGGTGTTAGGCATCTTGCCAAGAAAAAGCCGTGAAAGCAGCCATGTTGTGGCACTTTTGCACTCCCTTTTGGATGCCTTTCACAGCTCCAGTGTGCCTGGAACTCAGGGCTTCCTGCTTTTAAAAATCCTAGCCCTAGGCCGAACCCCAACCCTAAGACGAGAAAGGCAAATCAGCCAGGAATTAGGCATGTCCCCAAGGAAAAAGCTGTGGAGGCAGGCATGTTGTGGTACTTTTGCGCTCTTCTTGGCTAGTCCTTCGCAGCTGCTGTGTTCTTGGAACTCAGGGCTTTCTGGTTAATAGACCCTTACCCTAGGCGTAACTCAAACCTTAACCCTAGGAAGGAAAATCAGCCTATGGTTCGGGATGGTCTCATGGAAATATCAGTGGTGGCAGCCAAGTTGCGTCACTTTTGCGCTCCCCTTGGGATGCCTTTCGCAGCTGCAGTGTGCCTGGAGCCCAGGGCTTCTGGTTTTAAAAGTCCTAGGCCTAAGCCTAACAGTAACCCTAGGAAGGTAAATCAGCCGGGTATTAGGGTTCTTCCTAAGGGAAAAGCCGTGAAAGCAGCCATGTTGTGGCACTTCTGCACTCCCTTTGGGATGCCTTTGGCAGATGAAGTAAGCCTGGAACTCAGGGCTTCCTGGTTAAAGAAATCCAAGCCCTAGGCTGAACCCTAACCCTAACCCTAGGCAGATAAATCAGCCTAGGTATAGGGATGGTGCCAAGAAAAAAGCTGTGAAAGCTGCCATGTTGTTGCACTTTTGTACTCCCCTTGGGATGCCTTGAACAGCTGCAGTGTGCCTGGAGCCCAGGGCTTCCTAGTTTTAAAAATCCTAGCCCTAGGACTAAGCCTAACAGTAACCCTGGGAAGGCAAATCAGCTGGGTATTAGGGTTCTTCCTAAGGGAAAAGCCGTGAAAGCAGCCATGTTGTGGCACTTCTGCACTCGTTTTGGGATGCCTTTGGCAGATGAAGTAAGCCTGGAACTCAGGGCTTCCTGGTTAAAGAAATCCAAGCCCTAGGCTGAACCTAACCCTAACCCTAGGCAGATAAATCAGCCTAGGTATAGGGATGGTGCCAAGGAAAAAGCTGTGAAAGCTGCCATGTTGTTGCACTTTTGTACTCCCTTTTGGATGCCTTTTCACAGCTCCAGTGTGCCTGGAACTCAGGGCTTCCTGCTTTTAAAAATCCTAGCCCTAGGCCGAACCCCAACCCTAAGACGAGAAAGGCAAATCAGCCAGGAATTAGGCATGTCCCCAAGGAAAAAGCTGTGGAGGCAGGCATGTTGTGGTACTTTTGCGCTCTTCTTGGCTAGTCCTTCGCAGCTGCTGTGTTCTTGGAACTCAGGGCTTTCTGGTTAATAGACCCTTACCCTAGGCGTAACTCAAACCTTAACCCTAGGAAGGAAAATCAGCCTATGGTTCGGGATGGTCTCATGGAAATATCAGTGGTGGCAGCCAAGTTGCGTCACTTTTGCGCTCCCCTTGGGATGCCTTTCGCAGCTGCAGTGTGCCTGGAGCCCAGGGCTTCCTGGTTTTAAAAGTCCTAGGCCTAAGCCTAACAGTAACCCTAGGAAGGTAAATCAGCCGGGTATTAGGGTTCTTCCTAAGGGAAAAGCCGTGAAAGCAGCCATGTTGTGGCACTTCTGCACTCCCCTTGGGATGCCTTTGGCAGATGAAGTAAGCCTGGAACTCAGGGCTTCCTGGTTAAAGAAATCCAAGCCCTAGGCTGAACCCTAACCCTAACCCTAGGCAGATAAATCAGCCTAGGTATAGGGATGGTGCCAAAGAAAAAGCTGTGAAAGCTGCCATGTTGTTACACTTTTGTACTCCCTTGGGATGCCTTGAACAGCTGCAGTGTGCCTGGAGCCCAGGGCCTCCTAGTTTTAAAAATCCTAGCCCTAGGCCTAAGCCTAACAGTAACCCTGGGAAGGTAAATCAGCCTGGTGTTAGGCATCTTGCCAAGGAAAAAGCCGTGAAAGCAGCCATGTTGTGGCACTTTTGCACTCCCTTTTGGATGCCTTTCACAGCTCCAGTGTGCCTGGAACTCAGGGCTTCCTGATTTTAAAAATCCTAGCCCTAGGCCGAACCCCAACCCTAAGACGAGAAAGGCAAATCAGCCAGGAATTAGGCATGTCCCCAAGGAAAAAGCTGTGGAGGCAGGCATGTTGTGGTACTTTTGCGCTCTTCTTGGCTAGTCCTTCGCAGCTGCTGTGTTCTTGGAACTCAGGGCTTTCTGGTTAATAGAGCCCTTACCCTAGGCGTAACTCAAACCTTAACCCTAGGAAGGAAAATCAGCCTATGGTTCGGGATGGTCTCATGGAAATATCAGTGGTGGCAGCCAAGTTGCGTCACTTTTGCGCTCCCCTTGGGATGCCTTTCGCAGCTGCAGTGTGCCTGGAGCCCAGGGCTTCCTGGTTTTAAAAGTCCTAGGCCTAAGCCTAACAGTAACCCTAGGAAGGTAAATCAGCCGGGTATTAGGGTTCTTCCTAAGGGAAAAGCCGTGAAAGCAGCCATGTTGTGGCACTTCTGCACTCCCTTTGGGATGCCTTTGGCAGATGAAGTAAGCCTGGAACTCAGGGCTTCCTGGTTAAAGAAATCCAAGCCCTAGGCTGAAGCCTAACCCTAACCCTAGGCAGATAAATCAGCCTAGGTATAGGGATGGTGCCAAGGAAAAAGCTGTGAAAGCTGCCATGTTGTTGCACTTTTGTACTCCCCTTGGGATGCCTTGAACAGCTGCAGTGTGCCTGGAGCCCAGGGCTTCCTAGTTTTAAAAATCCTAGCCCTAGGACTAAGCCTAACAGTAACCCTGGGAAGGCAAATCAGCTGGGTATTAGGGTTCTTCCTAAGGGAAAAGCCGTGAAAGCAGCCATGTTGTGGCACTTCTGCACTCGTTTTGGGATGCCTTTGGCAGATGAAGGAAGCGTGGAACTCAGGGCTTCCTGGTTAAAGAAATCCAAGCCCTAGGCTGAACCCTAACCCTAACCCTAGGCAGATAAATCAGCCTAGGTATAGGGATGGTGCCAAGGAAAAAGCTGTGAAAGCTGCCATGTTGTTGCACTTTTGTACTCCCTTTTGGATGCCTTTCACAGCTCCAGTGTGCCTGGAACTCAGGGCTTCCTGCTTTTAAAAATCCTAGCCCTAGGCCGAACCCCAACCCTAAGACGAGAAAGGCAAATCAGCCAGGAATTAGGCATGTCCCCAAGGAAAAAGCTGTGGAGGCAGGCATGTTGTGGTACTTTTGCGCTCTTCTTGGCTAGTCCTTCGCAGCTGCTGTGTTCTTGGAACTCAGGGCTTTCTGGTTAATAGACCCTTACCCTAGGCGTAACTCAAACCTTAACCCTAGGAAGGAAAATCAGCCTATGGTTCGGGATGGTCTCATGGAAATATCAGTGGTGGCAGCCAAGTTGCGTCACTTTTGCGCTCCCCTTGGGATGCCTTTCGCAGCTGCAGTGTGCCTGGAGCCCAGGGCTTCCTGGTTTTAAAAGTCCTAGGCCTAAGCCTAACAGTAACCCTAGGAAGGTAAATCAGCCGGGTATTAGGGTTCTTCCTAAGGGAAAAGCCGTGAAAGCAGCCATGTTGTGGCACTTCTGCACTCCCCTTGGGATGCCTTTGGCAGATGAAGTAAGCCTGGAACTCAGGGCTTCCTGGTTAAAGAAATCCAAGCCCTAGGCTGAACCCTAACCCTAACCCTAGGCAGATAAATCAGCCTAGGTATAGGGATGGTGCCAAAGAAAAAGCTGTGAAAGCTGCCATGTTGTTACACTTTTGTACTCCCCTTGGGATGCCTTGAACAGCTGCAGTGTGCCTGGAGCCCAGGGCCTCCTAGTTTTAAAAATCCTAGCCCTAGGCCTAAGCCTAACAGTAACCCTGGGAAGGTAAATCAGCCTGGTGTTAGACATCTTGCCAAGGAAAAAGCCGTGAAAGCAGCCATGTTGTGGCACTTTTGCACTCCCTTTTGGATGCCTTTCACAGCTCCAGTGTGCCTGGAACTCAGGGCTTCCTGATTTTAAAAATCCTAGCCCTAGGCCGAACCCCAACCCTAAGACGAGAAAGGCAAATCAGCCAGGAATTAGGCATGTCCCCAAGGAAAAAGCTGTGGAGGCAGGCATGTTGTGGTACTTTTGCGCTCTTCTTGGCTAGTCCTTCGCAGCTGCTGTGTTCTTGGAACTCAGGGCTTTCTGGTTAATAGAACCCTTACCCTAGGCGTAACTCAAACCTTAACCCTAGGAAGGAAAATCAGCCTATGATTCGGGATGGTCTCATGGAAATATCAGTGGTGGCAGCCAAGTTGCGTCACTTTTGCGCTCCCCTTGGGATGCCTTTCGCAGCTGCAGTGTGCCTGGAGCCCAGGGCTTCCTGGTTTTAAAAGTCCTAGGCCTAAGCCTAACAGTAACCCTAGGAAGGTAAATCAGCCGGGTATTAGGGTTCTTCCTAAGGGAAAAGCCGTGAAAGCAGCCATGTTGTGGCACTTCTGCACTCCCTTTGGGATGCCTTTGGCAGATGAAGTAAGCCTGGAACTCAGGGCTTCCTGGTTAAAGAAATCCAAGCCCTAGGCTGAACCCTAACCCTAACCCTAGGCAGATAAATCAGCCTAGGTATAGGGATGGTGCCAAGGAAAAAGCTGTGAAAGATGCCATGTTGTTGCACTTTTGTACTCCCCTTGGGATGCCTTGAACAGCTGCAGTGTGCCTGGAGCTAAGGGCTTCCTAGTTTCAAAAATCCTAGCCCTAGGCCTAAGCCTAACAGTAACCCTGGGAAGGTCAATCAGCCTGGTGTTAGGCGTCTTGCCAAGGAAAAAGCCGTGAAAGCAGCCATGTTGTGGCACTTTTGCACTCCCTTTTGGATGCCTTTCACAGCTCCAGTGTGCCTGGAACTCAGGGCTTCCTGCTTTTAAAAATCCTAGCCCTAGGCCGAACCCCAACCCTAAGACGAGAAAGGCAAATCAGCCAGGAATTAGGCATGTCCCCAAGGAAAAAGCTGTGGAGGCAGGCATGTTGTGGTACTTTTGCGCTCTTCTTGGCTAGTCCTTCGCAGCTGCTGTGTTCTTGGAACTCAGGGCTTTCTGGTTAATAGAACCCTTACCCTAGGCGTAACTCAAACCTTAACCCTAGGAAGGAAAATCAGCCTATGGTTCGGGATGGTCTCATGGAAATATCAGTGGTGGCAGCCAAGTTGCGTCACTTTTGCGCTCCCCTTGGGATGCCTTTCGCAGCTGCAGTGTGCCTGGAGCCCAGGGCTTCCTGGTTTTAAAAGTCCTAGGCCTAAGCCTAACAGTAACCCTAGGAAGGTAAATCAGCCGGGTATTAGGGTTCTTCCTAAGGGAAAAGCCGTGAAAGCAGCCATGTTGTGGCACTTCTGCACTCCCTTTGGGATGCCTTTGGCAGATGAAGTAAGCCTGGAACTCAGGGCTTCCTGGTTAAAGAAATCCAAGCCCTAGGCTGAAGCCTAACCCTAACCCTAGGCAGATAAATCAGCCTAGGTATAGGGATGGTGCCAAGGAAAAAGCTGTGAAAGCTGCCATGTTGTTGCACTTTTGTACTCCCCTTGGGATGCCTTGAACAGCTGCAGTGTGCCTGGAGCCCAGGGCTTCCTAGTTTTAAAAATCCTAGCCCTAGGACTAAGCCTAACAGTAACCCTGGGAAGGCAAATCAGCTGGGTATTAGGGTTCTTCCTAAGGGAAAAGCCGTGAAAGCAGCCATGTTGTGGCACTTCTGCACTCGTTTTGGGATGCCTTTGGCAGATGAAGTAAGCGTGGAACTCAGGGCTTCCTGGTTAAAGAAATCCAAGCCCTAGGCTGAACCCTAACCCTAACCCTAGGCAGATAAATCAGCCTAGGTATAGGGATGGTGCCAAGGAAAAAGCTGTGAAAGCTGCCATGTTGTTGCACTTTTGTACTCCCTTTTGGATGCCTTTCACAGCTCCAGTGTGCCTGGAACTCAGGGCTTCCTGCTTTTAAAAATCCTAGCCCTAGGCCGAACCCCAACCCTAAGACGAGAAAGGCAAATCAGCCAGGAATTAGGCATGTCCCCAAGGAAAAAGCTGTGGAGGCAGGCATGTTGTGGTACTTTTGCGCTCTTCTTGGCTAGTCCTTCGCAGCTGCTGTGTTCTTGGAACTCAGGGCTTTCTGGTTAATAGACCCTTACCCTAGGCGTAACTCAAACCTTAACCCTAGGAAGGAAAATCAGCCTATGGTTCGGGATGGTCTCATGGAAATATCAGTGGTGGCAGCCAAGTTGCGTCACTTTTGCGCTCCCCTTGGGATGCTTTTCGCAGCTGCAGTGTGCCTGGAGCCCAGGGCTTCCTGGTTTTAAAAGTCCTAGGCCTAAGCCTAACAGTAACCCTAGGAAGGTAAATCAGCCGGGTATTAGGGTTCTTCCTAAGGGAAAAGCCGTGAAAGCAGCCATGTTGTGGCACTTCTGCACTCCCCTTGGGATGCCTTTGGCAGATGAAGTAAGCCTGGAACTCAGGGCTTCCTGGTTAAAAAAATCCAAGCCCTAGGCTGAACCCTAACCCTAACCCTAGGCAGATAAATCAGCCTAGGTATAGGGATGGTGCCAAAGAAAAAGCTGTGAAAGCTGCCATGTTGTTACACTTTTGTACTCCCCTTGGGATGCCTTGAACAGCTGCAGTGTGCCTGGAGCCCAGGGCCTCCTAGTTTTAAAAATCCTAGCCCTAGGCCTAAGCCTAACAGTAACCCTGGGAAGGTAAATCAGCCTGGTGTTAGGCATCTTGCCAAGGAAAAAGCCGTGAAAGCAGCCATGTTGTGGCACTTTTGCACTCCCTTTTGGATGCCTTTCACAGCTCCAGTGTGCCTGGAACTCAGGGCTTCCTGCTTTTAAAAATCCTAGCCCTAGGCCGAACCCCAACCGTAAGACGAGAAAGGCAAATCAGCCAGGAATTAGGCATGTCCCCAAGGAAAAGGCTGTGGAGGAAGGCATGTTGTGGTACTTTTGCGCTCTTCTTGGCTAGTCCTTCGCAGCTGCTGTGTTCTTGGAACTCAGGGCTTTCTGGTTAATAGAACCCTTACCCTAGGCGTAACTCAAACCTTAACCCTAGGAAGGAAAATCAGCCTATGGTTCGGGATGGTCTCATGGAAATATCAGTGGTGGCAGCCAAGTTGCGTCACTTTTGCGCTCCCCTTGGGATGCCTTTCGCAGCTGCAGTGTGCCTGGAGCCCAGGGCTTCCTGGTTTTAAAAGTCCTAGGCCTAAGCCTAACAGTAACCCTAGGAAGGTAAATCAGCCGGGTATTAGGGTTCTTCCTAAAGGAAAAGCCGTGAAAGCAGCCATGTTGTGGCACTTCTGCACTCCCTTTGGGATGCCTTTGGCAGATGAAGTAAGCCTGGAACTCAGGGCTTCCTGGTTAAAGAAATCCAAGCCCTAGGCTGAAGCCTAACCCTAACCCTAGGCAGATAAATCAGCCTAGGTATAGGGATGGTGCCAAGGAAAAAGCTGTGAAAGCTGCCATGTTGTTGCACTTTTGTACTCCCCTTGGGATGCCTTGAACAGCTGCAGTGTGCCTGGAGCCCAGGGCTTCCTAGTTTTAAAAATCCTAGCCCTAGGACTAAGCCTAACAGTAACCCTGGGAAGGCAAATCAGCCTGGTGTTAGGCGTCTTGCCAAGGAAAAAGCCGTGAAAGCAGCCATGTTGTGGCACTTTTGCACTCCCTTTTGGATGCCTTTCGCAGCTCCAGTTTGCCTGGAACTCAGGGCTTCCTGATTTTAAAAATCCTAGCCCTAGGCCGAACCCCAACCCTAAGACGAGAAAGGCAAATCAGCCAGGAATTAGGCATGTCCCCAAGGAAAAAGCTGTGGAGGCAGGCATGTTGTGGTACTTTTGCGCTCTTCTTGGCTAGTCCTTCGCAGCTGCTGTGTTCTTGGAACTCAGGGCTTTCTGGTTAATAGACCCTTACCCTAGGCGTAACTCAAACCTTAACCCTAGGAAGGAAAATCAGTCTATGGTTCGGGATGGTCTCATGGAAATATCAGTGGTGGCAGCCAAGTTGCGTCACTTTTGCGCTCCCCTTGGGATGCCTTTTGCCGCTGCAGTGTGCCTGGAGCCCAGGGCTTCCTGGTTTTAAAAGTCCTAGGCCTAAGCCTAACAGTAACCCTAGGAAGGTAAATCAGCCGGGTATTAGGGTTCTTCCTAAGGGAAAAGCCGTGAAAGCAGCCATGTTGTGGCACTTCTGCACTCCCTTTGGGATGCCTTTGGCAGATGAAGTAAGCCTGGAACTCAGGGCTTCCTGGTTAAAGAAATCCAAGCCCTAGGCTGAACCCTAACCCTAACCCTAGGCAGATAAATCAGCCTAGGTATAGGGATGGTGCCAAGGAAAAAGCTGTGAAAGCTGCCATGTTGTTGCACTTTTGTACTCCCCTTGGGATGCCTTGAACAGCTGCAGTGTGCCTGGAGCCCAGGGCTTCCTAGTTTTAAAAATCCTAGCCCTAGGCCTAAGCCTAACAGTAACCCTGGGAAGGCAAATCAGCCTGGTGTTAGGCATCTTGCCAAGGAAAAAGCCGTGAAAGCAGCCATGTTGTGGCACTTTTGCACTCCCTTTTGGATGCCTTTCGCAGCTCCAGTTTGCCTGGAACTCAGGGCTTCCTGATTTTAAAAATCCTAGCCCTAGGCCGAACCCCAACCCTAAGACGAGAAAGGCAAATCAGCCAGGAATTAGGCATGTCCCCAAGGAAAAAGCTGTGGAGGCAGGCATGTTGTGGTACTTTTGCGCTCTTCTTGGCTAGTCCTTCGCAGCTGCTGTGTTCTTGGAACTCAGGGCTTTCTGGTTAATAGACCCTTACCCTAGGCGTAACTCAAACCTTAACCCTAGGAAGGAAAATCAGCCTATGGTTCGGGATGGTCTCATGGAAATATCAGTGGTGGCAGCCAAGTTGCGTCACTTTTGCGCTCCCCTTGGGATGCCTTTCGCAGCTGCAGTGTGCCTGGAGCCCAGGGCTTCCTGGTTTTAAAAGTCCTAGGCCTAAGCCTAACAGTAACCCTAGGAAGGTAAATCAGCCGGGTATTAGGGTTCTTCCTAAGGGAAAAGCCGTGAAAGCAGCCATGTTGTGGCACTTCTGCACTCCCTTTGGGATGCCTTTGGCAGATGAAGTAAGCCTGGAACTCAGGGCTTCCTGGTTAAAGAAATCCAAGCCCTAGGCTGAAGCCTAACCCTAACCCTAGGCAGATAAATCAGCCTAGGTATAGGGATGGTGCCAAGGAAAAAGCTGTGAAAGCTGCCATGTTGTTGCACTTTTGTACTCCCCTTGGGATGCCTTGAACAGCTGCAGTGTGCCTGGAGCCCAGGGCTTCCTAGTTTTAAAAATCCTAGCCCTAGGACTAAGCCTAACAGTAACCCTGGGAAGGCAAATCAGCCGGGTATTAGGGTTCTTCCTAAGGGAAAAGCCGTGAAAGCAGCCATGTTGTGGCACTTCTGCACTCGTTTTGGGATGCCTTTGGCAGATGAAGGAAGCGTGGAACTCAGGGCTTCCTGGTTAAAGAAATCCAAGCCCTAGGCTGAACCCTAACCCTAACCCTAGGCAGATAAATCAGCCTAGGTATAGGGATGGTGCCAAGGAAAAAGCTGTGAAAGCTGCCATGTTGTTGCACTTTTGTACTCCCTTTTGGATGCCTTTCACAGCTCCAGTGTGCCTGGAACTCAGGGCTTCCTGCTTTTAAAAATCCTAGCCCTACGCTGAACAGCAACCCTAAGACGAGAAAGGCAAATCAGCCAGGAATTAGGCATGTCCCCAAGGAAAAAGCTGTGGAGGCAGGCATGTTGTGGTACTTTTGCGCTCTTCTTGGCTAGTCCTTCGCAGCTGCTGTGTTCTTGGAACTCAGGGCTTTCTGGTTAATAGACCCTTACCCTAGGCGTAACTCAAACCTTAACCCTAGGAAGGAAAATCAGCCTATGGTTCGGGATGGTCTCATGGAAATATCAGTGGTGGCAGCCAAGTTGCGTCACTTTTGCGCTCCCCTTGGGATGCCTTTCGCAGCTGCAGTGTGCCTGGAGCCCAGGGCTTCCTGGTTTTAAAAGTCCTAGGCCTAAGCCTAACAGTAACCCTAGGAAGGTAAATCAGCCGGGTATTAGGGTTCTTCCTAAGGGAAAAGCCGTGAAAGCAGCCATGTTGTGGCACTTCTGCACTCCCTTTGGGATGCCTTTGGCAGATGAAGTAAGCCTGGAACTCAGGGCTTCCTGGTTAAAGAAATCCAAGCCCTAGGCTGAACCCTAACCCTAACCCTAGGCAGATAAATCAGCCTAGGTATAGGGATGGTGCCAAAGAAAAAGCTGTGAAAGCTGCCATGTTGTTACACTTTTGTACTCCCCTTGGGATGCCTTGAACAGCTGCAGTGTGCCTGGAGCCCAGGGCCTCCTAGTTTTAAAAATCCTAGCCCTAGGCCTAAGCCTAACAGTAACCCTGGGAAGGTAAATCAGCCTGGTGTTAGACATCTTGCCAAGGAAAAAGCCGTGAAAGCAGCCATGTTGTGGCACTTTTGCACTCCCTTTTGGATGCCTTTCACAGCTCCAGTGTGCCTGGAACTCAGGGCTTCCTGCTTTTAAAAATCCTAGCCCTAGGCCGAACCCCAACCCTAAGACGAGAAAGGCAAATCAGCCAGGAATTAGGCATGTCCCCAAGGAAAAAGCTGTGGAGGCAGGCATGTTGTGGTACTTTTGCGCTCTTCTTGGCTAGTCCTTCGCAGCTGCTGTGTTCTTGGAACTCAGGGCTTTCTGGTTAATAGACCCTTACCCTAGGCGTAACTCAAACCTTAACCCTAGGAAGGAAAATCAGCCTATGGTTCGGGATGGTCTCATGGAAATATCAGTGGTGGCAGCCAAGTTGCGTCACTTTTGCGCTCCCCTTGGGATGCCTTTCGCAGCTGCAGTGTGCCTGGAGCCCAGGGCTTCCTGGTTTTAAAAGTCCTAGGCCTAAGCCTAACAGTAACCCTAGGAAGGTAAATCAGCCGGGTATTAGGGTTCTTCCTAAAGGAAAAGCCGTGAAAGCAGCCATGTTGTGGCACTTCTGCACTCCCTTTGGGATGCCTTTGGCAGATGAAGTAAGCCTGGAACTCAGGGCTTCCTGGTTAAAGAAATCCAAGCCCTAGGCTGAACCCTAACCCTAACCCTAGGCAGATAAATCAGCCTAGGTATAGGGATGGTGCCAAGGAAAAAGCTGTGAAAGCTGCCATGTTGTTGCACTTTTGTACTCCCCTTGGGATGCCTTGAACAGCTGCAGTGTGCCTGGAGCTAAGGGCTTCCTAGTTTCAAAAATCCTAGCCCTAGGCCTAAGCCTAACAGTAACCCTGGGAAGGCAAATCAGCCTGGTGTTAGGCGTCTTGCCAAGGAGAAAGCCGTGAAAGCAGCCATGTTGTGGCACTTTTGCACTCCCTTTTGGATGCCTTTCACAGCTCCAGTGTGCCTGGAACTCAGGGCTTCCTGCTTTTAAAAATCCTAGCCCTAGGCCGAACCCCAACCCTAAGACGAGAAAGGCAAATCAGCCAGGAATTAGGCATGTCCCCAAGGAAAAAGCTGTGGAGGCAGGCATGTTGTGGTACTTTTGCGCTCTTCTTGGCTAGTCCTTCGCAGCTGCTGTGTTCTTGGAACTCAGGGCTTTCTGGTTAATAGACCCTTACCCTAGGCGTAACTCAAACCTTAACCCTAGGAAGGAAAATCAGCCTATGGTTCGGGATGGTCTCATGGAAATATCAGTGGTGGCAGCCAAGTTGCGTCACTTTTGCGCTCCCCTTGGGATGCCTTTCGCAGCTGCAGTGTGCCTGGAGCCCAGGGCTTCCTGGTTTTAAAAGTCCTAGGCCTAAGCCTAACAGTAACCCTAGGAAGGTAAATCAGCCGGGTATTAGGGTTCTTCCTAAAGGAAAAGCCGTGAAAGCAGCCATGTTGTGGCACTTCTGCACTCCCTTTGGGATGCCTTTGGCAGATGAAGTAAGCCTGGAACTCAGGGCTTCCTGGTTAAAGAAATCCAAGCCCTAGGCTGAACCCTAACCCTAACCCTAGGCAGATAAATCAGCCTAGGTATAGGGATGGTGCCAAGGAAAAAGCTGTGAAAGCTGCCATGTTGTTGCACTTTTGTACTCCCCTTGGGATGCCTTGAACAGCTGCAGTGTGCCTGGAGCTAAGGGCTTCCTAGTTTCAAAAATCCTAGCCCTAGGCCTAAGCCTAACAGTAACCCTGGGAAGGCAAATCAGCCTGGTGTTAGGCGTCTTGCCAAGGAGAAAGCCGTGAAAGCAGCCATGTTGTGGCACTTTTGCACTCCCTTTTGGATGCCTTTCACAGCTCCAGTGTGCCTGGAACTCAGGGCTTCCTGCTTTTAAAAATCCTAGCCCTAGGCCGAACCCCAACCCTAAGACGAGAAAGGCAAATCAGCCAGGAATTAGGCATGTCCCCAAGGAAAAAGCTGTGGAGGCAGGCATGTTGTGGTACTTTTGCGCTCTTCTTGGCTAGTCCTTCGCAGCTGCTGTGTTCTTGGAACTCAGGGCTTTCTGGTTAATAGACCCTTACCCTAGGCGTAACTCAAACCTTAACCCTAGGAAGGAAAATCAGCCTATGGTTCGGGATGGTCTCTAGGAAATATCAGTGGTGGCAGCCAAGTTGCGTCACTTTTGCGCTCCCCTTGGGATGCCTTTCGCAGCTGCAGTGTGCCTGGAGCCCAGGGCTTCCTGGTTTTAAAAGTCCTAGGCCTAAGCCTAACAGTAACCCTAGGAAGGTAAATCAGCCGGGTATTAGGGTTCTTCCTAAGGGAAAAGCCGTGAAAGCAGCCATGTTGTGGCACTTCTGCACTCCCCTTGGGATGCCTTTGGCAGATGAAGTAAGCCTGGAACTCAGGGCTTCCTGGTTAAAGAAATCCAAGCCCTAGGCTGAACCCTAACCCTAACCCTAGGCAGATAAATCAGCCTAGGTATAGGGATGGTGCCAAAGAAAAAGCTGTGAAAGCTGCCATGTTGTTACACTTTTGTACTCCCCTTGGGATGCCTTGAACAGCTGCAGTGTGCCTGGAGCCCAGGGCCTCCTAGTTTTAAAAATCCTAGCCCTAGGCCTAAGCCTAACAGTAACCCTGGGAAGGTAAATCAGCCTGGTGTTAGGCATCTTGCCAAGGAAAAAGCCGTGAAAGCAGCCATGTTGTGGCACTTTTGCACTCCCTTTTGGATGCCTTTCACAGCTCCAGTGTGCCTGGAACTCAGGGCTTCCTGCTTTTAAAAATCCTAGCCCTAGGCCGAACCCCAACCCTAAGACGAGAAAGGCAAATCAGCCAGGAATTAGGCATGTCCCCAAGGAAAAAGCTGTGGAGGCAGGCATGTTGTGGTACTTTTGCGCTCTTCTTGGCTAGTCCTTCGCAGCTGCTGTGTTCTTGGAACTCAGGGCTTTCTGGTTAATAGACCCTTACCCTAGGCGTAACTCAAACCTTAACCCTAGGAAGGAAAATCAGCCTATGGTTCGGGATGGTCTCATGGAAATATCAGTGGTGGCAGCCAAGTTGCGTCACTTTTGCGCTCCCCTTGGGATGCCTTTCGCAGCTGCAGTGTGCCTGGAGCCCAGGGCTTCCTGGTTTTAAAAGTCCTAGGCCTAAGCCTAACAGTAACCCTAGGAAGGTAAATCAGCCGGGTATTAGAGTTCTTCCTAAGGGAAAAGCCGTGAAAGCAGCCATGTTGTGGCACTTCTGCACTCCCTTTGGGATGCCTTTGGCAGATGAAGTAAGCCTGGAACTCAGGGCTTCCTGGTTAAAGAAATCCAAGCCCTAGGCTGAACCCTAACCCTAACCCTAGGCAGATAAATCAGCCTAGGTATAGGGATGGTGCCAAGGAAAAAGCTGTGAAAGCTGCCATGTTGTTGCACTTTTGTACTCCGCTTGGGATGCCTTGAACAGCTGCAGTGTGCCTGGAGCCCAGGGCTTCCTAGTTTTAAAAATCCTAGCCCTAGGACTAAGCCTAACAGTAACCCTGGGAAGGCAAATCAGCTGGGTATTAGGGTTCTTCCTAAGGGAAAAGCCGTGAAAGCAGCCATGTTGTGGCACTTCTGCACTCGTTTTGGGATGCCTTTGGCAGATGAAGTAAGCGTGGAACTCAGGGCTTCCTGGTTAAAGAAATCCAAGCCCTAGGCTGAACCCTAACCCTAACCCTAGGCAGATAAATCAGCCTAGGTATAGGGATGGTGCCAAGGAAAAAGCTGTGAAAGCTGCCATGTTGTTGCACTTTTGTACTCCCTTTTGGATGCCTTTCACAGCTCCAGTGTGCCTGGAACTCAGGGCTTCCTGCTTTTAAAAATCCTAGCCCTAGGCCGAACCCCAACCCTAAGACGAGAAAGGCAAATCAGCCAGGAATTAGGCATGTCCCCAAGGAAAAAGCTGTGGAGGCAGGCATGTTGTGGTACTTTTGCGCTCTTCTTGGCTAGTCCTTCGCAGCTGCTGTGTTCTTGGAACTCAGGGCTTTCTGGTTAATAGACCCTTACCCTAGGCGTAACTCAAACCTTAACCCTAGGAAGGAAAATCAGCCTATGGTTCGGGATGGTCTCATGGAAATATCAGTGGTGGCAGCCAAGTTGCGTCACTTTTGCGCTCCCCTTGGGATGCCTTTCGCAGCTGCAGTGTGCCTGGAGCCCAGGGCTTCCTGGTTTTAAAAGTCCTAGGCCTAAGCCTAACAGTAACCCTAGGAAGGTAAATCAGCCGGGTATTAGGGTTCTTCCTAAGGGAAAAGCCGTGAAAGCAGCCATGTTGTGGCACTTCTGCACTCCCCTTGGGATGCCTTTGGCAGATGAAGTAAGCCTGGAACTCAGGGCTTCCTGGTTAAAGAAATCCAAGCCCTAGGCTGAACCCTAACCCTAACCCTAGGCAGATAAATCAGCCTAGGTATAGGGATGGTGCCAAGGAAAAAGCTGTGAAAGCTGCCATGTTGTTACACTTTTGTACTCCCCTTGGGATGCCTTGAACAGCTGCAGTGTGCCTGGAGCCCAGGGCCTCCTAGTTTTAAAAATCCTAGCCCTAGGCCTAAGCCTAACAGTAACCCTGGGAAGGTAAATCAGCCTGGTGTTAGGCATCTTGCCAAGGAAAAAGCCGTGAAAGCAGCCATGTTGTGGCACTTTTGCACTCCCTTTTGGATGCCTTTCACAGCTCCAGTGTGCCTGGAACTCAGGGCTTCCTGATTTTAAAAATCCTAGCCCTAGGCCGAACCCCAACCCTAAGACGAGAAAGGCAAATCAGCCAGGAATTAGGCATGTCCCCAAGGAAAAAGCTGTGGAGGCAGGCATGTTGTGGTACTTTTGCGCTCTTCTTGGCTAGTCCTTCGCAGCTGCTGTGTTCTTGGAACTCAGGGCTTTCTGGTTAATAGAGCCCTTACCCTAGGCGTAACTCAAACCTTAACCCTAGGAAGGAAAATCAGCCTATGGTTCGGGATGGTCTCATGGAAATATCAGTGGTGGCAGCCAAGTTGCGTCACTTTTGCGCTCCCCTTGGGATGCCTTTCGCAGCTGCAGTGTGCCTGGAGCTAAGGGCTTCCTGGTTTTAAAAGTCCTAGGCCTAAGCCTAACAGTAACCCTAGGAAGGTAAATCAGCCGGGTATTAGGGTTCTTCCTAAGGGAAAAGCCGTGAAAGCAGCCATGTTGTGGCACTTCTGCACTCCCTTTGGGATGCCTTTGGAAGATGAAGTAAGCCTGGAACTCAGGGCTTCCTGGTTAAAGAAATCCAAGCCCTAGGCTGAAGCCTAACCCTAACCCTAGGCAGATAAATCAGCCTAGGTATAGGGATGGTGCCAAGGAAAAAGCTGTGAAAGCTGCCATGTTGTTGCACTTTTGTACTCCCCTTGGGATGCCTTGAACAGCTGCAGTGTGCCTGGAGCCCAGGGCTTCCTAGTTTTAAAAATCCTAGCCCTAGGGCTAAGCCTAACAGTAACCCTGGGAAGGCAAATCAGCTGGGTATTAGGGTTCTTCCTAAGGGAAAAGCCGTGAAAGCAGCCATGTTGTGGCACTTCTGCACTCGTTTTGGGATGCCTTTGGCAGATGAAGGAAGCGTGGAATTCAGGGCTTCCTGGTTAAAGAAATCCAAGCCCTAGGCTGAACCCTAACCCTAACCCTAGGCAGATAAATCAGCCTAGGTATAGGGATGGTGCCAAGGAAAAAGCTGTGAAAGCTGCCATGTTGTTGCACTTTTGTACTCCCTTTTGGATGCCTTTCACAGCTCCAGTGTGCCTGGAGCTAAGGGCTTCCTAGTTTCAAAAATCCTAGACCTAGGCCTAAGCCTAACAGTAACCCTGGGAAGGTCAATCAGCCTGGTGTTAGGCGTCTTGCCAAGGAAAAAGCCGTGAAAGCAGCCATGTTGTGGCACTTTTGCACTCCCTTTTGGATGCCTTTCACAGCTCCAGTGTGCCTGGAACTCAGGGCTTCCTGCTTTTAAAAATCCTAGCCCTAGGCCGAACCCCAACCCTAAGACGAGAAAGGCAAATCAGCCAGGAATTAGGCATGTCCCCAAGGAAAAAGCTGTGGAGGCAGGCATGTTGTGGTACTTTTGCGCTCTTCTTGGGTAGTCCTTCGCAGCTGCTGTGTTCTTGGAACTCAGGGCTTTCTGGTTAATAGAACCCTTACCCTAGGCGTAACTCAAACCTTAACCCTAGGAAGGAAAATCAGCCTATGGTTCGGGATGGTCTCATGGAAATATCAGTGGTGGCAGCCAAGTTGCGTCACTTTTGCGCTCCCCTTGGGATGCCTTTCGCAGCTGCAGTGTGCCTGGAGCCCAGGGCTTCCTGGTTTTAAAAGTCCTAGGCCTAAGCCTAACAGTAACCCTAGGAAGGTAAATCAGCCGGGTATTAGGGTTCTTCCTAAGGGAAAAGCCGTGAAAGCAGCCATGTTGTGGCACTTCTGCACTCCCTTTGGGATGCCTTTGGCAGATGAAGTAAGCCTGGAACTCAGGGCTTCCTGGTTAAAGAAATCCAAGCCCTAGGCTGAAGCCTAACCCTAACCCTAGGCAGATAAATCAGCCTAGGTATAGGGATGGTGCCAAGGAAAAAGCTGTGAAAGCTGCCATGTTGTTGCACTTTTGTACTCCCCTTGGGATGCCTTGAACAGCTGCAGTGTGCCTGGAGCCCAGGGCTTCCTAGTTTTAAAAATCCTAGCCCTAGGACTAAGCCTAACAGTAACCCTGGGAAGGCAAATCAGCTGGGTATTAGGGTTCTTCCTAAGGGAAAAGCCGTGAAAGCAGCCATGTTGTGGCACTTCTGCACTCGTTTTGGGATGCCTTTGGCAGATGAAGTAAGCGTGGAACTCAGGGCTTCCTGGTTAAAGAAATCCAAGCCCTAGGCTGAACCCTAACCCTAACCCTAGGCAGATAAATCAGCCTAGGTATAGGGATGGTGCCAAGGAAAAAGCTGTGAAAGCTGCCATGTTGTTGCACTTTTGTACTCCCTTTTGGATGCCTTTCACAGCTCCAGTGTGCCTGGAACTCAGGGCTTCCTGCTTTTAAAAATCCTAGCCCTAGGCCGAACCCCAACCCTAAGACGAGAAAGGCAAATCAGCCAGGAATTAGGCATGTCCCCAAGGAAAAAGCTGTGGAGGCAGGCATGTTGTGGTACTTTTGCGCTCTTCTTGGCTAGTCCTTCGCAGCTGCTGTGTTCTTGGAACTCAGGGCTTTCTGGTTAATAGACCCTTACCCTAGGCGTAACTCAAACCTTAACCCTAGGAAGGAAAATCAGCCTATGGTTCGGGATGGTCTCATGGAAATATCAGTGGTGGCAGCCAAGTTGCGTCACTTTTGCGCTCCCCTTGGGATGCCTTTCGCAGCTGCAGTGTGCCTGGAGCCCAGGGCTTCCTGGTTTTAAAAGTCCTAGGCCTAAGCCTAACAGTAACCCTAGGAAGGTAAATCAGCCGGGTATTAGGGTTCTTCCTAAGGGAAAAGCCGTGAAAGCAGCCATGTTGTGGCACTTCTGCACTCCCCTTGGGATGCCTTTGGCAGATGAAGTAAGCCTGGAACTCAGGGCTTCCTGGTTAAAAAAATCCAAGCCCTAGGCTGAACCCTAACCCTAACCCTAGGCAGATAAATCAGCCTAGGTATAGGGATGGTGCCAAAGAAAAAGCTGTGAAAGCTGCCATGTTGTTACACTTTTGTACTCCCCTTGGGATGCCTTGAACAGCTGCAGTGTGCCTGGAGCCCAGGGCCTCCTAGTTTTAAAAATCCTAGCCCTAGGCCTAAGCCTAACAGTAACCCTGGGAAGGTAAATCAGCCTGGTGTTAGGCATCTTGCCAAGGAAAAAGCCGTGAAAGCAGCCATGTTGTGGCACTTTTGCACTCCCTTTTGGATGCCTTTCACAGCTCCAGTGTGCCTGGAACTCAGGGCTTCCTGCTTTTAAAAATCCTAGCCCTAGGCCGAACCCCAACCGTAAGACGAGAAAGGCAAATCAGCCAGGAATTAGGCATGTCCCCAAGGAAAAAGCTGTGGAGGAAGGCATGTTGTGGTACTTTTGCGCTCTTCTTGGGTAGTCCTTCGCAGCTGCTGTGTTCTTGGAACTCAGGGCTTTCTGGTTAATAGAACCCTTACCCTAGGCGTAACTCAAACCTTAACCCTAGGAAGGAAAATCAGCCTATGGTTCGGGATGGTCTCATGGAAATATCAGTGGTGGCAGCCAAGTTGCGTCACTTTTGCGCTCCCCTTGGGATGCCTTTCGCAGCTGCAGTGTGCCTGGAGCCCAGGGCTTCCTGGTTTTAAAAGTCCTAGGCCTAAGCCTAACAGTAACCCTAGGAAGGTAAATCAGCCGGGTATTAGGGTTCTTCCTAAAGGAAAAGCCGTGAAAGCAGCCATGTTGTGGCACTTCTGCACTCCCTTTGGGATGCCTTTGGCAGATGAAGTAAGCCTGGAACTCAGGGCTTCCTGGTTAAAGAAATCCAAGCCCTAGGCTGAAGCCTAACCCTAACCCTAGGCAGATAAATCAGCCTAGGTATAGGGATGGTGCCAAGGAAAAAGCTGTGAAAGCTGCCATGTTGTTGCACTTTTTTACTCCCCTTGGGATGCCTTGAACAGCTGCAGTGTGCCTGGAGCCCAGGGCTTCCTAGTTTTAAAAATCCTAGCCCTAGGACTAAGCCTAACAGTAACCCTGGGAAGGCAAATCAGCTGGGTATTAGGGTTCTTCCTAAGGGAAAAGCCGTGAAAGCAGCCATGTTGTGGCACTTCTGCACTCGTTTTGGGATGCCTTTGGCAGATGAAGGAAGCGTGGAACTCAGGGCTTCCTGGTTAAAGAAATCCAAGCCCTAGGCTGAACCCTAACCCTAACCCTAGGCAGATAAATCAGCCTAGGTATAGGGATGGTGCCAAGGAAAAAGCTGTGAAAGCTGCCATGTTGTTGCACTTTTGTACTCCCTTTTGGATGCCTTTCACAGCTCTAGTGTGCCTGGAACTCAGGGCTTCCTGCTTTTAAAAATCCTAGCCCTAGGCCGAACCCCAACCGTAAGACGAGAAAGGCAAATCAGCCAGGAATTAGGCATGTCCCCAAGGAAAAAGCTGTGGAGGCAGGCATGTTGTGGTACTTTTGCGCTCTTCTTGGCTAGTCCTTCGCAGCTGCTGTGTTCTTGGAACTCAGGGCTTTCTGGTTAATAGACCCTTACCCTAGGCGTAACTCAAACCTTAACCCTAGGAAGGAAAATCAGCCTATGGTTCAGGATGGTCTCATGGAAATATCAGTGGTGGCAGCCAAGTTGCGTCACTTTTGCGCTCCCCTTGGGATGCCTTTCGCAGCTGCAGTGTGCCTGGAGCCCAGGGCTTCCTGGTTTTAAAAGTCCTAGGCCTAAGCCTAACAGTAACCCTAGGAAGGTAAATCAGCCGGGTATTAGGGTTCTTCCTAAGGGAAAAGCCGTGAAAGCAGCCATGTTGTGGCACTTCTGCACTCCCCTTGGGATGCCTTTGGCAGATGAAGTAAGCCTGGAACTCAGGGCTTCCTGGTTAAAGAAATCCAAGCCCTAGGCTGAACCCTAACCCTAACCCTAGGCAGATAAATCAGCCTAGGTATAGGGATGGTGCCAAGGAAAAAGCTGTGAAAGCTGCCATGTTGTTACACTTTTGTACTCCCCTTGGGATGCCTTGAACAGCTGCAGTGTGCCTGGAGCCCAGGGCCTCCTAGTTTTAAAAATCCTAGCCCTAGGCCTAAGCCTAACAGTAACCCTGGGAAGGTAAATCAGCCTGGTGTTAGGCATCTTGCCAAGGAAAAAGCCGTGAAAGCAGCCATGTTGTGGCACTTTTGCACTCCCTTTTGGATGCCTTTCACAGCTCCAGTGTGCCTGGAACTCAGGGCTTCCTGATTTTAAAAATCCTAGCCCTAGGCCGAACCCCAACCGTAAGACGAGAAAGGCAAATCAGCCAGGAATTAGGCATGTCCCCAAGGAAAAAGCTGTGGAGGCAGGCATGTTGTGGTACTTTTGCGCTCTTCTTGGGTAGTCCTTCGCAGCTGCTGTGTTCTTGGAACTCAGGGCTTTCTGGTTAATAGAACCCTTACCCTAGGCGTAACTCAAACCTTAACCCTAGGAAGGAAAATCAGCCTATGGTTCGGGATGGTCTCATGGAAATATCAGTGGTGGCAGCCAAGTTGCGTCACTTTTGCGCTCCCCTTGGGATGCCTTTCGCAGCTGCAGTGTGCCTGGAGCCCAGGGCTTCCTGGTTTTAAAAGTCCTAGGCCTAAGCCTAACAGTAACCCTAGGAAGGTAAATCAGCCGGGTATTAGGGTTCTTCCTAAGGGAAAAGCCGTGAAAGCAGCCATGTTGTGGCACTTCTGCACTCCCTTTGGGATGCCTTTGGCAGATGAAGTAAGCCTGGAACTCAGGGCTTCCTGGTTAAAGAAATCCAAGCCCTAGGCTGAACCCTAACCCTAACCCTAGGCAGATAAATCAGCCTAGGTATAGGGATGGTGCCAAGGAAAAAGCTGTGAAAGCTGCCATGTTGTTGCACTTTTGTACTCCCCTTGGGATGCCTTGAACAGCTGCAGTGTGCCTGGAGCTAAGGGCTTCCTAGTTTTAAAAATCCTAGCCCTAGGCCTAAGCCTAACAGTAACCCTGGGAAGGCAAATCAGCCTGGTGTTAGGCGTCTTGCCAAGGAAAAGCCGTGAAAGCAGCCATGTTGTGGCACTTTTGCACTCCCTTTTGGATGCCTTTCACAGCTCCAGTGTGCCTGGAACTCAGGGCTTCCTGATTTTAAAAATCCTAGCCCTAGGCCGAACCCCAACCCTAAGACGAGAAAGGCAAATCAGCCAGGAATTAGGCATGTCCCCAAGGAAAAAGCTGTGGAGGCAGGCATGTTGTGGTACTTTTGCGCTCTTCTTGGCTAGTCCTTCGCAGCTGCTGTGTTCTTGGAACTCAGGGCTTTCTGGTTAATAGAACCCTTACCCTAGGCGTAACTCAAACCTTAACCCTAGGAAGGAAAATCAGCCTATGGTTCAGGATGGTCTCATGGAAATATCAGTGGTGGCAGCCAAGTTGCGTCACTTTTGCGCTCCCCTTGGGATGCCTTTTGCAGCTGCAGTGTGCCTGGAGCCCAGGGCTTCCTGGTTTTAAAAGTCCTAGGCCTAAGCCTAACAGTAACCCTAGGAAGGTAAATCAGCCGGGTATTAGGGTTCTTCCTAAGGGAAAAGCCGTGAAAGCAGCCATGTTGTGGCACTTCTGCACTCCCTTTGGGATGCCTTTGGAAGATGAAGTAAGCCTGGAACTCAGGGCTTCCTGGTTAAAAAAATTCAAGCCCTAGGCTGAACCCTAACCCTAACCCTAGGCAGATAAATCAGCCTAGGTATAGGGATGGTGCCAAGGAAAAAGCTGAGAAAGCTGCCATGTTGTTGCACTTTTGTACTCCCCTTGGGATGCCTTGAACAGCTGCAGTGTGCCTGGAGCTAAGGGCTTCCTAGTTTTAAAAATCCTAGCCCTAGGCCTAAGCCTAACAGTAACCCTGGGAAGGTAAATCAGCCTGGTGTTAGGCGTCTTGCCAAGGAAAAAGCCGTGAAAGCAGCCATGTTGTGGCACTTTTGCACTCCCTTTTGGATGCCTTTCACAGCTCCAGTGTGCCTGGAACTCAGGGCTTCCTGATTTTAAAAATCCTAGCCCTAGGCCGAACCCCAACCCTGAGACGAGAAAGGCAAATCAGCCAGGAATTAGGCATGTCCCCAAGGAAAAAGCTGTGGAGGCAGGCATGTTGTGGTACTTTTGCGCTCTTCTTGGCTAGTCCTTCGCAGCTGCTGTGTTCTTGGAACTCAGGGCTTTCTGGTTAATAGACCCTTACCCTAGGCGTAACTCAAACCTTAACCCTAGGAAGGAAAATCAGCCTATGGTTCGGGATGGTCTCATGGAAATATCAGTGGTGGCAGCCAAGTTGCGTCACTTTTGCGCTCCCCTTGGGATGCCTTTCGCAGCTGCAGTGTGCCTGGAGCCCAGGGCTTCCTGGTTTTAAAAGTCCTAGGCCTAAGCCTAACAGTAACCCTAGGAAGGTAAATCAGCCGGGTATTAGGGTTCTTCCTAAGGGAAAAGCCGTGAAAGCAGCCATGTTGTGGCACTTCTGCACTCCCTTTGGGATGCCTTTGGCAGATGAAGTAAGCCTGGAACTCAGGGCTTCCTGGTTAAAGAAATCCAAGCCCTAGGCTGAACCCTAACCCTAACCCTAGGCAGATAAATCAGCCTAGGTATAGGGATGGTGCCAAGGAAAAAGCTGTGAAAGCTGCCATGTTGTTGCACTTTTGTACTCCCCTTGGGATGCCTTGAACAGCTGCAGTGTGCCTGGAGCTAAGGGCTTCCTAGTTTCAAAAATCCTAGCCCTAGGCCTAAGCCTAACAGTAACCCTGGGAAGGCAAATCAGCCTGGTGTTAGGCGTCTTGCCAAGGAAAAAGCCGTGAAAGCAGCCATGTTGTGGCACTTTTGCACTCCCTTTTGGATGCCTTTCACAGCTCCAGTGTGCCTGGAACTCAGGGCTTCCTGATTTTAAAAATCCTAGCCCTAGGCCGAACCCCAACCCTAAGACGAGAAAGGCAAATCAGCCAGGAATTAGGCATGTCCCCAAGGAAAAAGCTGTGGAGGCAGGCATGTTGTGGTACTTTTGCGCTCTTCTTGGCTAGTCCTTCGCAGCTGCTGTGTTCTTGGAACTCAGGGCTTTCTGGTTAATAGAACCCTTACCCTAGGCGTAACTCAAACCTTAACCCTAGGAAGGAAAATCAGCCTATGGTTCGGGATGGTCTCATGGAAATATCAGTGGTGGCAGCCAAGTTGCGTCACTTTTGCGCTCCCCTTGGGATGCCTTTCGCAGCTGCAGTGTGCCTGGAGCCCAGGGCTTCCTGGTTTTAAAAGTCCTAGGCCTAAGCCTAACAGTAACCCTAGGAAGGTAAATCAGCCGGGTATTAGGGTTCTTCCTAAAGGAAAAGCCGTAAAAGCAGCCATGTTGTGGCACTTCTGCACTCCCTTTGGGATGCCTTTGGCAGATGAAGTAAGCCTGGAACTCAGGGCTTCCTGGTTAAAGAAATCCAAGCCCTAGGCTGAACCCTAACCCTAATCCTAGGCAGATAAATCAGCCTAGGTATAGGGATGGTGCCAAGGAAAAAGCTGTGAAAGCTGCCATGTTGTTGCACTTTTGTACTCCCCTTGGGATGCCTTGAACAGCTGCAGTGTGCCTGGAGCTAAGGGCTTCCTAGTTTCAAAAATCCTAGCCCTAGGCCTAAGCCTAACAGTAACCCTGGGAAGGCAAATCAGCCTGGTGTTAGGCGTCTTGCCAAGGAAAAAGCCGTGAAAGCAGCCATGTTGTGGCACTTTTGCACTCCCTTTTGGATGCCTTTCACAGCTGCAGTGTGCCTGGAACTCAGGGCTTCCTGCTTTTAAAAATCCTAGCCCTAGGCCGAACCCCAACCCTAAGACGAGAAAGGCAAATCAGCCAGGAATTAGGCATGTCCCCAAGGAAAAAGCTGTGGAGGCAGGCAAGTTGTGGTACTTTTGCGCTCTTCTTGGCTAGTCCTTCGCAGCTGCTGTGTTCTTGGAACTCAGGGCTTTCTGGTTAATAGAACCCTTACCCTAGGCGTAACTCAAACCTTAACCCTAGGAAGGAAAATCAGCCTATGGTTCGGGATGGTCTCATGGAAATATCAGTGGTGGCAGCCAAGTTGCGTCACTTTTGCGCTCCCCTTGGGATGCCTTTCGCAGCTGCAGTGTGCCTGGAGCCCAGGGCTTCCTGGTTTTAAAAGTCCTAGGCCTAAGCCTAACAGTAACCCTAGGAAGGTAAATCAGCCGGGTATTAGGGTTCTTCCTAAGGGAAAAGCCGTGAAAGCAGCCATGTTGTGGCACTTCTGCACTCCCTTTGGGATGCCTTTGGCAGATGAAGTAAGCCTGGAACTCAGGGCTTCCTGGTTAAAAAAATTCAAGCCCTAGGCTGAACCCTAACCCTAACCCTAGGCAGATAAATCAGCCTAGGTATAGGGATGGTGCCAAGGAAAAAGCTGTGAAAGCTGCCATGTTGTTGCACTTTTGTACTCCCCTTGGGATGCCTTGAACAGCTGCAGTGTGCCTGGAGCTAAGGGCTTCCTAGTTTTAAAAATCCTAGCCTTAGGCCTAAGCCTAACAGTAACCCTGGGAAGGCAAATCAGCCTGGTGTTAGGCGTCTTGCCAAGGAAAAAGCCGTGAAAGCAGCCATGTTGTGGCACATTTGCACTCCCTTTTGGATGCCTTTCACAGCTCCAGTGTGCCTGGAACTCAGGGCTTCCTGCTTTTAAAAATCCTAGCCCTAGGCCGAACCCCAACCCTAAGACAAGAAAGGCAAATCAGCCAGGAATTAGGCATGTCCCCAAGGAAAAAGCTGTGGAGGCAGGCATGTTGTGGTACTTTTGCGCTCTTCTTGGCTAGTCCTTCGCAGCTGCTGTGTTCTTGGAACTCAGGGCTTTCTGGTTAATAGAACCCTTACCCTAGGCGTAACTCAAACCTTAACCCTAGGAAGGAAAATCAGCCTATGGTTCGGGATGGTCTCATGGAAATATCAGTGGTGGCAGCCAAGTTGCGTCACTTTTGCGCTCCCCTTGGGATGCCTTTCGCAGCTGCAGTGTGCCTGGAGCCCAGGGCTTCCTGGTTTTAAAAGTCCTAGGCCTAAGCCTAACAGTAACCCTAGGAAGGTAAATCAGCCGGGTATTAGGGTTCTTCCTAAGGGAAAAGCCGTGAAAGCAGCCATGTTGTGGCACTTCTGCACTCCCTTTGGGATGCCTTTGGCAGATGAAGTAAGCCTGGAACTCAGGGCTTCCTGGTTAAAGAAATCCAAGCCCTAGGCTGAACCCTAACCCTAACCCTAGGCAGATAAATCAGCCTAGGTATAGGGATGGTGCCAAGGAAAAAGCTGTGAAAGCTGCCATGTTGTTGCACTTTTGTACTCCCCTTGGGATGCCTTGAACAGCTGCAGTGTGCCTGGAGCTAAGGGCTTCCTAGTTTTAAAAATCCTAGCCCTAGGCCTAAGCCTAACAGTAACCCTGGGAAGGCAAATCAGCCTGGTGTTAGGCGTCTTGCCAAGGAAAAGCCGTGAAAGCAGCCATGTTGTGGCACTTTTGCACTCCCTTTTGGATGCCTTTCACAGCTCCAGTGTGCCTGGAACTCAGGGCTTCCTGATTTTAAAAATCCTAGCCCTAGGCCGAACCCCAACCCTAAGACGAGAAAGGCAAATCAGCCAGGAATTAGGCATGTCCCCAAGGAAAAAGCTGTGGAGGCAGGCATGTTGTGGTACTTTTGCGCTCTTCTTGGCTAGTCCTTCGCAGCTGCTGTGTTCTTGGAACTCAGGGCTTTCTGGTTAATAGAACCCTTACCCTAGGCGTAACTCAAACCTTAACCCTAGGAAGGAAAATCAGCCTATGGTTCAGGATGGTCTCATGGAAATATCAGTGGTGGCAGCCAAGTTGCGTCACTTTTGCGCTCCCCTTGGGATGCCTTTTGCAGCTGCAGTGTGCCTGGAGCCCAGGGCTTCCTGGTTTTAAAAGTCCTAGGCCTAAGCCTAACAGTAACCCTAGGAAGGTAAATCAGCCGGGTATTAGGGTTCTTCCTAAGGGAAAAGCCGTGAAAGCAGCCATGTTGTGGCACTTCTGCACTCCCTTTGGGATGCCTTTGGAAGATGAAGTAAGCCTGGAACTCAGGGCTTCCTGGTTAAAAATTTCAAGCCCTAGGCTGAACCCTAACCCTAACCCTAGGCAGATAAATCAGCCTAGGTATAGGGATGGTGCCAAGGAAAAAGCTGTGAAAGCTGCCATGTTGTTGCACTTTTGTACTCCCCTTGGGATGCCTTGAACAGCTGCAGTGTGCCTGGAGCTAAGGGCTTCCTAGTTTAAAAAATCCTAGCCCTAGGCCTCAGCCTAACAGTAACCCTGGGAAGGTAAATCAGCCTGGTGTTAGGCGTCTTGCCAAGGAAAAAGCCGTGAAAGCAGCCATGTTGTGGCACTTTTGCACTCCCTTTTGGATGCCTTTCACAGCTCCAGTGTGCCTGGAACTCAGGGCTTCCTGCTTTTAAAAATCCTAGCCCTAGGCCGAACCCCAACCCTGAGACGAGAAAGGCAAATCAGCCAGGAATTAGGCATGTCCCCAAGGAAAAAGCTGTGGAGGCAGGCATGTTGTGGTACTTTTGCGCTCTTCTTGGCTAGTCCTTCGCAGCTGCTGTGTTCTTGGAACTCAGGGCTTTCTGGTTAATAGACCCTTACCCTAGGCGTAACTCAAACCTTAACCCTAGGAAGGAAAATCAGCCTATGGTTCGGGATGGTCTCATGGAAATATCAGTGGTGGCAGCCAAGTTGCGTCACTTTTGCGCTCCCCTTGGGATGCCTTTCGCAGCTGCAGTGTGCCTGGAGCCCAGGGCTTCCTGGTTTTAAAAGTCCTAGGCCTAAGCCTAACAGTAACCCTAGGAAGGTAAATCAGCCGGGTATTAGGGTTCTTCCTAAGGGAAAAGCCGTGAAAGCAGCCATGTTGTGGCACTTCTGCACTCCCTTTGGGATGCCTTTGGCAGATGAAGTAAGCCTGGAACTCAGGGCTTCCTGGTTAAAGAAATCCAAGCCCTAGGCTGAACCCTAACCCTAACCCTAGGCAGATAAATCAGCCTAGGTATAGGGATGGTGCCAAGGAAAAAGCTGTGAAAGCTGCTATGTTGTTGCACTTTTGTACTCCCCTTGGGATGCCTTGAACAGCTGCAGTGTGCCTGGAGCTAAGGGCTTCCTAGTTTTAAAAATCCTAGCCCTAGGCCTAAGCCTAACAGTAACCCTGGGAAGGGAAATCAGCCTGGTGTTAGGCGTCTTGCCAAGGAAAAAGCCGTGAAAGCAGCCATGTTGTGGCACTTTTGCACTCCCTTTTGGATGCCTTTCACAGCTCCAGTGTGCCTGGAACTCAGGGCTTCCTGCTTTTAAAAATCCTAGCCCTAGGCCGAACCCCAACCCTAAGACGAGAAAGGCAAATCAGCCAGGAATTAGGCATGTCCCCAAGGAAAAAGCTGTGGAGGCAGGCATGTTGTGGTACTTTTGCGCTCTTCTTGGCTAGTCCTTCGCAGCTGCTGTGTTCTTGGAACTCAGGGCTTTCTGGTTAATAGAACCCTTACCCTAGGCGTAACTCAAACCTTAACCCTAGGAAGGAAAATCAGCCTATGGTTCGGGATGGTCTCATGGAAATATCAGTGGTGGCAGCCAAGTTGCGTCACTTTTGCGCTCCCCTTGGGATGCCTTTCGCAGCTGCAGTGTGCCTGGAGCCCAGGGCTTCCTGGTTTTAAAAGTCCTAGGCCTAAGCCTAACAGTAACCCTAGGAAGGTAAATCAGCCGGGTATTAGGGTTCTTCCTAAAGGAAAAGCCGTAAAAGCAGCCATGTTGTGGCACTTCTGCACTCCCTTTGGGATGCCTTTGGCAGATGAAGTAAGCCTGGAACTCAGGGCTTCCTGGTTAAAGAAATCCAAGCCCTAGGCTGAACCCTAACCCTAATCCTAGGCAGATAAATCAGCCTAGGTATAGGGATGGTGCCAAGGAAAAAGCTGTGAAAGCTGCCATGTTGTTGCACTTTTGTACTCCCCTTGGGATGCCTTGAACAGCTGCAGTGTGCCTGGAGCTAAGGGCTTCCTAGTTTCAAAAATCCTAGCCCTAGGCCTAAGCCTAACAGTAACCCTGGGAAGGCAAATCAGCCTGGTGTTAGGCGTCTTGCCAAGGAAAAAGCCGTGAAAGCAGCCATGTTGTGGCACTTTTGCACTCCCTTTTGGATGCCTTTCACAGCTCCAGTGTGCCTGGAACTCAGGGCTTCCTGCTTTTAAAAATCCTAGCCCTAGGCTGAACCCCAACCCTAAGACGAGAAAGGCAAATCAGCCAGGAATTAGGCATGTCCCCAAGGAAAAAGCTGTGGAGGCAGGCAAGTTGTGGTACTTTTGCGCTCTTCTTTGCTAGTCCTTCGCAGCTGCTGTGTTCTTGGAACTCAGGGCTTTCTGGTTAATAGAACCCTTACCCTAGGCGTAACTCAAACCTTAACCCTAGGAAGGAAAATCAGCCTATGGTTCGGGATGGTCTCATGGAAATATCAGTGGTGGCAGCCAAGTTGCGTCACTTTTGCGCTCCCCTTGGGATGCCTTTTGCAGCTGCAGTGTGCCTGGAGCCCAGGGCTTCCTGGTTTTAAAAGTCCTAGGCCTAAGCCTAACAGTAACCCTAGGAAGGTAAATCAGCCGGGTATTAGGGTTCTTCCTAAGGGAAAAGCCGTGAAAGCAGCCATGTTGTGGCACTTCTGCACTCCCTTTGGGATGCCTTTGGCAGATGAAGTAAGCCTGGAACTCAGGGCTTCCTGGTTAAAAAAATTCAAGCCCTAGGCTGAACCCTAACCCTAACCCTAGGCAGATAAATCAGCCTAGGTATAGGGATGGTGCCAAGGAAAAAGCTGTGAAAGCTGCCATGTTGTTGCACTTTTGTACTCCCCTTGGGATGCCTTGAACAGCTGCAGTGTGCCTGGAGCTAAGGGCTTCCTAGTTTTAAAAATCCTAGCCTTAGGCCTAAGCCTAACAGTAACCCTGGGAAGGCAAATCAGCCTGGTGTTAGGCGTCTTGCCAAGGAAAAAGCCGTGAAAGCAGCCATGTTGTGGCACATTTGCACTCCCTTTTGGATGCCTTTCACAGCTCCAGTGTGCCTGGAACTCAGGGCTTCCTGCTTTTAAAAATCCTAGCCCTAGGCCGAACCCCAACCCTAAGACAAGAAAGGCAAATCAGCCAGGAATTAGGCATGTCCACAAGGAAAAAGCTGTGGAGGCAGGCATGTTGTGGTACTTTTGCGCTCTTCTTGGCTAGTCCTTCGCAGCTGCTGTGTTCTTGGAACTCAGGGCTTTCTGGTTAATAGACCCTTACCCTAGGCGTAACTCAAACCTTAACCCTAGGAAGGAAAATCAGCCTATGGTTCGGGATGGTCTCATGGAAATATCAGTGGTGGCAGCCAAGTTGCGTCACTTTTGCGCTCCCCTTGGGATGCCTTTTGCAGCTGCAGTGTGCCTGGAGCCCAGGGCTTCCTGGTTTTAAAAGTCCTAGGCCTAAGCCTAACAGTAACCCTAGGAAGGTAAATCAGCCGGGTATTAGGGTTCTTCCTAAGGGAAAAGCCGTGAAAGCAGCCATGTTGTGGCACTTCTGCACTCCCTTTGGGATGCCTTTGGCAGATGAAGTAAGCCTGGAACTCAGGGCTTCCTGGTTAAAGAAATCCAAGCCCTAGGCTGAACCCTAACCCTAACCCTAGGCAGATAAATCAGCCTAGGTATAGGGATGGTGCCAAGGAAAAAGCTGTGAAAGCTGCTATGTTGTTGCACTTTTGTACTCCCCTTGGGATGCCTTGAACAGCTGCAGTGTGCCTGGAGCTAAGGGCTTCCTAGTTTTAAAAATCCTAGCCCTAGGCCTAAGCCTAACAGTAACCCTGGGAAGGGAAATCAGCCTGGTGTTAGGCGTCTTGCCAAGGAAAAAGCCGTGAAAGCAGCCATGTTGTGGCACTTTTGCACTCCCTTTTGGATGCCTTTCACAGCTCCAGTGTGCCTGGAACTCAGGGCTTCCTGCTTTTAAAAATCCTAGCCCTAGGCCGAACCCCAACCCTAAGACGAGAAAGGCAAATCAGCCAGGAATTAGGCATGTCCCCAAGGAAAAAGCTGTGGAGGCAGGCATGTTGTGGTACTTTTGCGCTCTTCTTGGCTAGTCCTTCGCAGCTGCTGTGTTCTTGGAACTCAGGGCTTTCTGGTTAATAGAACCCTTACCCTAGGCGTAACTCAAACCTTAACCCTAGGAAGGAAAATCAGCCTATGGTTCGGGATGGTCTCATGGAAATATCAGTGGTGGCAGCCAAGTTGCGTCACTTTTGCGCTCCCCTTGGGATGCCTTTCGCAGCTGCAGTGTGCCTGGAGCCCAGGGCTTCCTGGTTTTAAAAGTCCTAGGCCTAAGCCTAACAGTAACCCTAGGAAGGTAAATCAGCCGGGTATTAGGGTTCTTCCTAAAGGAAAAGCCGTAAAAGCAGCCATGTTGTGGCACTTCTGCACTCCCTTTGGGATGCCTTTGGCAGATGAAGTAAGCCTGGAACTCAGGGCTTCCTGGTTAAAGAAATCCAAGCCCTAGGCTGAACCCTAACCCTAATCCTAGGCAGATAAATCAGCCTAGGTATAGGGATGGTGCCAAGGAAAAAGCTGTGAAAGCTGCCATGTTGTTGCACTTTTGTACTCCCCTTGGGATGCCTTGAACAGCTGCAGTGTGCCTGGAGCTAAGGGCTTCCTAGTTTCAAAAATCCTAGCCCTAGGCCTAAGCCTAACAGTAACCCTGGGAAGGCAAATCAGCCTGGTGTTAGGCGTCTTGCCAAGGAAAAAGCCGTGAAAGCAGCCATGTTGTGGCACTTTTGCACTCCCTTTTGGATGCCTTTCACAGCTCCAGTGTGCCTGGAACTCAGGGCTTCCTGCTTTTAAAAATCCTAGCCCTAGGCTGAACCCCAACCCTAAGACGAGAAAGGCAAATCAGCCAGGAATTAGGCATGTCCCCAAGGAAAAAGCTGTGGAGGCAGGCAAGTTGTGGTACTTTTGCGCTCTTCTTTGCTAGTCCTTCGCAGCTGCTGTGTTCTTGGAACTCAGGGCTTTCTGGTTAATAGAACCCTTACCCTAGGCGTAACTCAAACCTTAACCCTAGGAAGGAAAATCAGCCTATGGTTCGGGATGGTCTCATGGAAATATCAGTGGTGGCAGCCAAGTTGCGTCACTTTTGCGCTCCCATTGGGATGCCTTTTGCAGCTGCAGTGTGCCTGGAGCCCAGGGCTTCCTGGTTTTAAAAGTCCTAGGCCTAAGCCTAACAGTAACCCTAGGAAGGTAAATCAGCCGGGTATTAGGGTTCTTCCTAAGGGAAAAGCCGTGAAAGCAGCCATGTTGTGGCACTTCTGCACTCCCTTTGGGATGCCTTTGGCAGATGAAGTAAGCCTGGAACTCAGGGCTTCCTGGTTAAAAAAATTCAAGCCCTAGGCTGAACCCTAACCCTAACCCTAGGCAGATAAATCAGCCTAGGTATAGGGATGGTGCCAAGGAAAAAGCTGTGAAAGCTGCCATGTTGTTGCACTTTTGTACTCCCCTTGGGATGCCTTGAACAGCTGCAGTGTGCCTGGAGCTAAGGGCTTCCTAGTTTTAAAAATCCTAGCCTTAGGCCTAAGCCTAACAGTAACCCTGGGAAGGCAAATCAGCCTGGTGTTAGGCGTCTTGCCAAGGAAAAAGCCGTGAAAGCAGCCATGTTGTGGCACATTTGCACTCCCTTTTGGATGCCTTTCACAGCTCCAGTGTGCCTGGAACTCAGGGCTTCCTGCTTTTAAAAATCCTAGCCCTAGGCCGAACCCCAACCCTAAGACAAGAAAGGCAAATCAGCCAGGAATTAGGCATGTCCACAAGGAAAAAGCTGTGGAGGCAGGCATGTTGTGGTACTTTTGCGCTCTTCTTGGCTAGTCCTTCGCAGCTGCTGTGTTCTTGGAACTCAGGGCTTTCTGGTTAATAGACCCTTACCCTAGGCGTAACTCAAACCTTAACCCTAGGAAGGAAAATCAGCCTATGGTTCGGGATGGTCTCATGGAAATATCAGTGGTGGCAGCCAAGTTGCGTCACTTTTGCGCTCCCCTTGGGATGCCTTTTGCAGCTGCAGTGTGCCTGGAGCCCAGGGCTTCCTGGTTTTAAAAGTCCTAGGCCTAAGCCTAACAGTAACCCTAGGAAGGTAAATCAGCCGGGTATTAGGGTTCTTCCTAAGGGAAAAGCCGTGAAAGCAGCCATGTTGTGGCACTTCTGCACTCCCTTTGGGATGCCTTTGGCAGATGAAGTAAGCCTGGAACTCAGGGCTTCCTGGTTAAAGAAATCCAAGCCCTAGGCTGAACCCTAACCCTAACCCTAGGCAGATAAATCAGCCTAGGTATAGGGATGGTGCCAAGGAAAAAGCTGTGAAAGCTGCCATGTTGTTGCACTTTTGTACTCCCCTTGGGATGCCTTGAACAGCTGCAGTGTGCCTGGAGCCCAGGGCTTCCTAGTTTTAAAAATCCTAGCCCTAGGCCTAAGCCTAACAGTAACCCTGGGAAGGCAAATCAGCCTGGTGTTAGGCGTCTTGCCAAGGAAAAAGCCGTGAAAGCAGCCATGTTGTGGCACTTTTGCACTCCCTTTTGGATGCCTTTCACAGCTCCAGTGTGCCTGGAACTCAGGGCTTCCTGCTTTTAAAAATCCTAGCCCTAGGCCGAACCGCAACCCTAAGACGAGAAAGGCAAATCAGCCAGGAATTAGGCATGTCCACAAGGAAAAAGCTGTGGAGGCAGGCATGTTGTGCTACTTTTGCGCTCTTCTTGGCTAGTCCTTCGCAGCTGCTGTGTTCTTGGAACTCAGGGCTTTCTGGTTAATAGACCCTTACCCTAGGCGTAACTCAAACCTTAACCCTAGGAAGGAAAATCAGCCTATGGTTCGGGATGGTCTCATGGAAATATCAGTGGTGGCAGCCAAGTTGCGTCACTTTTGCGCTCCCCTTGGGATGCCTTTCGCAGCTGCAGTGTGCCTGGAGCCCAGGGCTTCCTGGTTTTAAAAGTCCTAGGCCTAAGCCTAACAGTAACCCTAGGAAGGTAAATCAGCCGGGTATTAGGGTTCTTCCTAAGGGAAAAGCCGTGAAAGCAGCCATGTTGTGGCACTTCTGCACTCCCTTTGGGATGCCTTTGGCAGATGAAGTAAGCCTGGAACTCAGGGCTTCCTGGTTAAAGAAATCCAAGCCCTAGGCTGAACCCTAACCCTAACCCTAGGCAGATAAATCAGCCTAGGTATAGGGATGGTGCCAAGGAAAAAGCTGTGAAAGCTGCCATGTTGTTGCACTTTTGTACTCCCCTTGGGATGCCTTGAACAGCTGCAGTGTGCCTGGAGCCCAGGGCTTCCTAGTTTTAAAAATCCTAGCCCTAGGCCTAAGCCTAACAGTAACCCTGGGAAGGTAAATCAGCCTGGTGTTAGGCTTCTTGCCAAGGAAAAAGCCGTGAAAGCAGCCATGTTGTGGCACTTTTGCACTCCCTTTTGGATGCCTTTCACAGCTCCAGTGTGCCTGGAACTCAGGGCTTCCTGATTTTAAAAATCCTAGCCCTAGGCCGAACCCCAACCCTAAGACGAGAAAGGCAAATCAGCCAGGAATTAGGCATGTCCCCAAGGAAAAAGCTGTGGAGGCAGGCATGTTGTGCTACTTTTGCGCTCTTCTTGGCTAGTCCTTCGCAGCTGCTGTGTTCTTGGAACTCAGGGCTTTCTGGTTAATAGAACCCTTACCCTAGGCGTAACTCAAACCTTAACCCTAGGAAGGAAAATCAGCCTATGGTTCGGGATGGTCTCATGGAAATATCAGTGGTGGCAGCCAAGTTGCGTCACTTTTGCGCTCCCCTTGGGATGCCTTTCGCAGCTGCAGTGTGCCTGGAGCCCAGGGCTTCCTGGTTTTAAAAGTCCTAGGCCTAAGCCTAACAGTAACCCTAGGAAGGTAAATCAGCCGGGTATTAGGGTTCTTCCTAAAGGAAAAGCCGTAAAAGCAGCCATGTTGTGGCACTTCTGCACTCCCTTTGGGATGCCTTTGGCAGATGAAGTAAGCCTGGAACTCAGGGCTTCCTGGTTAAAGAAATCCAAGCCCTAGGCTGAAGCCTAACCCTAATCCTAGGCAGATAAATCAGCCTAGGTATAGGGATGGTGCCAAGGAAAAAGCTGTGAAAGCTGCCATGTTGTTGCACTTTTGTACTCCCCTTGGGATGCCTTGAACAGCTGCAGTGTGCCTGGAGCTAAGGGCTTCCTAGTTTCAAAAATCCTAGCCCTAGGCCTAAGCCTAACAGTAACCCTGGGAAGGCAAATCAGCCTGGTGTTAGGCGTCTTGCCAAGGAAAAAGCCGTGAAAGCAGCCATGTTGTGGCACTTTTGCACTCCCTTTTGGATGCCTTTCACAGCTCCAGTGTGCCTGGAACTCAGGGCTTCCTGCTTTTAAAAATCCTAGCCCTAGGCTGAACCCCAACCCTAAGACGAGAAAGGCAAATCAGCCAGGAATTAGGCATGTCCACAAGGAAAAAGCTGTGGAGGCAGGCATGTTGTGGTACTTTTGCGCTCTTCTTGGCTAGTCCTTCGCAGCTGCTGTGTTCTTGGAACTCAGGGCTTTCTGGTTAATAGACCCTTACCCTAGGCGTAACTCAAACCTTAACCCTAGGAAGGAAAATCAGTCTATGGTTCGGGATGGTCTCATGGAAATATCAGTGGTGGCAGCCAAGTTGCGTCACTTTTGCGCTCCCCTTGGGATGCCTTTTGCAGCTGCAGTGTGCCTGGAGCCCAGGGCTTCCTGGTTTTAAAAGTCCTAGGCCTAAGCCTAACAGTAACCCTAGGAAGGTAAATCAGCCGGGTATTAGGGTTCTTCCTAAGGGAAAAGCCGTGAAAGCAGCCATGTTGTGGCACTTCTGCACTCCCTTTGGGATGCCTTTGGCAGATGAAGTAAGCCTGGAACTCAGGGCTTCCTGGTTAAAGAAATCCAAGCCCTAGGCTGAACCCTAACCCTAACCCTAGGCAGATAAATCAGCCTAGGTATAGGGATGGTGCCAAGGAAAAAGCTGTGAAAGCTGCCATGTTGTTGCACTTTTGTACTCCCCTTGGGATGCCTTGAACAGCTGCAGTGTGCCTGGAGCCCAGGGCTTCCTAGTTTTAAAAATCCTAGCCCTAGGCCTAAGCCTAACAGTAACCCTGGGAAGGCAAATCAGCCTGGTGTTAGGCGTCTTGCCAAGGAAAAAGCCGTGAAAGCAGCCATGTTGTGGCACTTTTGCACTCCCTTTTGGATGCCTTTCGCAGCTCCAGTTTGCCTGGAACTCAGGGCTTCCTGATTTTAAAAATCCTAGCCCTACGCTGAACAGCAACCCTAAGACGAGAAAGGCAAATCAGCCAGGAATTAGGCATGTCCCCAAGGAAAAAGCTGTGGAGGCAGGCATGTTGTGGTACTTTTGCGCTCTTCTTGGCTAGTCCTTCGCAGCTGCTGTGTTCTTGGAACTCAGGGCTTTCTGGTTAATAGACCCTTACCCTAGGCGTAACTCAAACCTTAACCCTAGGAAGGAAAATCAGCCTATGGTTCGGGATGGTCTCATGGAAATATCAGTGGTGGCAGCCAAGTTGCGTCACTTTTGCGCTCCCCTTGGGATGCCTTTCGCAGCTGCAGTGTGCCTGGAGCCCAGGGCTTCCTGGTTTTAAAAGTCCTAGGCCTAAGCCTAACAGTAACCCTAGGAAGGTAAATCAGCCGGGTATTAGGGTTCTTCCTAAAGGAAAAGCCGTAAAAGCAGCCATGTTGTGGCACTTCTGCACTCCCTTTGGGATGCCTTTGGCAGATGAAGTAAGCCTGGAACTCAGGGCTTCCTGGTTAAAGAAATCCAAGCCCTAGGCTGAAGCCTAACCCTAATCCTAGGCAGATAAATCAGCCTAGGTATAGGGATGGTGCCAAGGAAAAAGCTGTGAAAGCTGCCATGTTGTTGCACTTTTGTACTCCCCTTGGGATGCCTTGAACAGCTGCAGTGTGCCTGGAGCTAAGGGCTTCCTAGTTTCAAAAATCCTAGCCCTAGGCCTAAGCCTAACAGTAACCCTGGGAAGGCAAATCAGCCTGGTGTTAGGCGTCTTGCCAAGGAAAAAGCCGTGAAAGCAGCCATGTTGTGGCACTTTTGCACTCCCTTTTGGATGCCTTTCACAGCTCCAGTGTGCCTGGAACTCAGGGCTTCCTGCTTTTAAAAATCCTAGCCCTAGGCTGAACCCCAACCCTAAGACGAGAAAGGCAAATCAGCCAGGAATTAGGCATGTCCACAAGGAAAAAGCTGTGGAGGCAGGCATGTTGTGGTACTTTTGCGCTCTTCTTGGCTAGTCCTTCGCAGCTGCTGTGTTCTTGGAACTCAGGGCTTTCTGGTTAATAGACCCTTACCCTAGGCGTAACTCAAACCTTAACCCTAGGAAGGAAAATCAGTCTATGGTTCGGGATGGTCTCATGGAAATATCAGTGGTGGCAGCCAAGTTGCGTCACTTTTGCGCTCCCCTTGGGATGCCTTTTGCAGCTGCAGTGTGCCTGGAGCCCAGGGCTTCCTGGTTTTAAAAGTCCTAGGCCTAAGCCTAACAGTAACCCTAGGAAGGTAAATCAGCCGGGTATTAGGGTTCTTCCTAAGGGAAAAGCCGTGAAAGCAGCCATGTTGTGGCACTTCTGCACTCCCTTTGGGATGCCTTTGGCAGATGAAGTAAGCCTGGAACTCAGGGCTTCCTGGTTAAAGAAATCCAAGCCCTAGGCTGAACCCTAACCCTAACCCTAGGCAGATAAATCAGCCTAGGTATAGGGATGGTGCCAAGGAAAAAGCTGTGAAAGCTGCCATGTTGTTGCACTTTTGTACTCCCCTTGGGATGCCTTGAACAGCTGCAGTGTGCCTGGAGCCCAGGGCTTCCTAGTTTTAAAAATCCTAGCCCTAGGCCTAAGCCTAACAGTAACCCTGGGAAGGCAAATCAGCCTGGTGTTAGGCGTCTTGCCAAGGAAAAAGCCGTGAAAGCAGCCATGTTGTGGCACTTTTGCACTCCCTTTTGGATGCCTTTCGCAGCTCCAGTTTGCCTGGAACTCAGGGCTTCCTGATTTTAAAAATCCTAGCCCTACGCTGAACAGCAACCCTAAGACGAGAAAGGCAAATCAGCCAGGAATTAGGCATGTCCCCAAGGAAAAAGCTGTGGAGGCAGGCATGTTGTGGTACTTTTGCGCTCTTCTTGGCTAGTCCTTCGCAGCTGCTGTGTTCTTGGAACTCAGGGCTTTCTGGTTAATAGACCCTTACCCTAGGCGTAACTCAAACCTTAACCCTAGGAAGGAAAATCAGCCTATGGTTCGGGATGGTCTCATGGAAATATCAGTGGTGGCAGCCAAGTTGCGTCACTTTTGCGCTCCCCTTGGGATGCCTTTCGCAGCTGCAGTGTGCCTGGAGCCCAGGGCTTCCTGGTTTTAAAAGTCCTAGGCCTAAGCCTAACAGTAACCCTAGGAAGGTAAATCAGCCGGGTATTAGGGTTCTTCCTAAGGGAAAAGCCGTGAAAGCAGCCATGTTGTGGCACTTCTGCACTCCCTTTGGGATGCCTTTGGCAGATGAAGTAAGCCTGGAACTCAGGGCTTCCTGGTAAAAAAAATTCAAGCCCTAGGCTGAACCCTAACCCTAACCCTAGGCAGATAAATCAGCCTAGGTATAGGGATGGTGCCAAGGAAAAAGCTGTGAAAGCTGCCATGTTGTTGCACTTTTGTACTCCCCTTGGGATGCCTTGAACAGCTGCAGTGTGCCTGGAGCTAAGGGCTTCCTAGTTTCAAAAATCCTAGCCCTAGGCCTAAGCCTAACAGTAACCCTGGGAAGGCAAATCAGCCTGGTGTTAGGCGTCTTGCCAAGGAAAAAGCCGTGAAAGCAGCCATGTTGTGGCACTTTTGCACTCCCTTTTGGATGCCTTTCACAGCTCCAGTGTGCCTGGAACTCAGGGCTTCCTGCTTTTAAAAATCCTAGCCCTAGGCCGAACCCCAACCCTAAGACGAGAAAGGCAAATCAGCCAGGAATTAGGCATGTCCCCAAGGAAAAAGCTGTGGAGGCAGGCATGTTGTGCTACTTTTGCGCTCTTCTTGGCTAGTCCTTCGCAGCTGCTGTGTTCTTGGAACTCAGGGCTTTCTGGTTAATAGAACCCTTACCCTAGGCGTAACTCAAACCTTAACCCTAGGAAGGAAAATCAGCCTATGGTTCGGGATGGTCTCATGGAAATATCAGTGGTGGCAGCCAAGTTGCGTCACTTTTGCGCTCCCCTTGGGATGCCTTTCGCAGCTGCAGTGTGCCTGGAGCCCAGGGCTTCCTGGTTTTAAAAGTCCTAGGCCTAAGCCTAACAGTAACCCTAGGAAGGTAAATCAGCCGGGTATTAGGGTTCTTCCTAAAGGAAAAGCCGTAAAAGCAGCCATGTTGTGGCACTTCTGCACTCCCTTTGGGATGCCTTTGGCAGATGAAGTAAGCCTGGAACTCAGGGCTTCCTGGTTAAAGAAATCCAAGCCCTAGGCTGAAGCCTAACCCTAACCCTAGGCAGATAAATCAGCCTAGGTATAGGGATGGTGCCAAGGAAAAAGCTGTGAAAGCTGCCATGTTGTTGCACTTTTGTACTCCCCTTGGGATGCCTTGAACAGCTGCAGTGTGCCTGGAGCCCAGGGCTTCCTAGTTTTAAAAATCCTAGCCCTAGGCCTAAGCCTAACAGTAACCCTGGGAAGGCAAATCAGCCTGGTGTTAGGCGTCTTGCCAAGGAAAAAGCCGTGAAAGCAGCCATGTTGTGGCACTTTTGCACTCCCTTTTGGATGCCTTTCACAGCTCCAGTGTGCCTGGAACTCAGGGCTTCCTGCTTTTAAAAATCCTAGCCCTAGGCCGAACCCCAACCCTAAGACGAGAAAGGCAAATCAGCCAGGAATTAGGCATGTCCCCAAGGAAAAAGCTGTGGAGGCAGGCAAGTTGTGGTACTTTTGCGCTCTTCTTGGCTAGTCCTTCGCAGCTGCTGTGTTCTTGGAACTCAGGGCTTTCTGGTTAATAGAACCCTTACCCTAGGCGTAACTCAAACCTTAACCCTAGGAAGGAAAATCAGCCTATGGTTCGGGATGGTCTCATGGAAATATCAGTGGTGGCAGCCAAGTTGCGTCACTTTTGCGCTCCCCTTGGGATGCCTTTTGCAGCTGCAGTGTGCCTGGAGCCCAGGGCTTCCTGGTTTTAAAAGTCCTAGGCCTAAGCCTAACAGTAACCCTAGGAAGGTAAATCAGCCGGGTATTAGGGTTCTTCCTAAGGGAAAAGCCGTGAAAGCAGCCATGTTGTGGCACTTCTGCACTCCCTTTGGGATGCCTTTGGAAGATGAAGTAAGCCTGGAACTCAGGGCTTCCTGGTTAAAAAAATTCAAGCCCTAGGCTGAACCCTAACCCTAACCCTAGGCAGATAAATCAGCCTAGGTATAGGGATGGTGCCAAGGAAAAAGCTGTGAAAGCTGCCATGTTGTTGCACTTTTGTACTCCCCTTGGGATGCCTTGAACAGCTGCAGTGTGCCTGGAGCTAAGGGCTTCCTAGTTTAAAAAATCCTAGCCCTAGGCCTCAGCCTAACAGTAACCCTGGGAAGGTAAATCAGCCTGGTGTTAGGCGTCTTGCCAAGGAAAAAGCCGTGAAAGCAGCCATGTTGTGGCACTTTTGCACTCCCTTTTGGATGCCTTTCACAGCTCCAGTGTGCCTGGAACTCAGGGCTTCCTGCTTTTAAAAATCCTAGCCCTAGGCCGAACCCCAACCCTGAGACGAGAAAGGCAAATCAGCCAGGAATTAGGCATGTCCCCAAGGAAAAAGCTGTGGAGGCAGGCATGTTGTGCTACTTTTGCGCTCTTCTTGGCTAGTCCTTCGCAGCTGCTGTGTTCTTGGAACTCAGGGCTTTCTGGTTAATAGACCCTTACCCTAGGCGTAACTCAAACCTTAACCCTAGGAAGGAAAATCAGCCTATGGTTCGGGATGGTCTCATGGAAATATCAGTGGTGGCAGCCAAGTTGCGTCACTTTTGCGCTCCCCTTGGGATGCCTTTCGCAGCTGCAGTGTGCCTGGAGCCCAGGGCTTCCTGGTTTTAAAAGTCCTAGGCCTAAGCCTAACAGTAACCCTAGGAAGGTAAATCAGCCGGGTATTAGGGTTCTTCCTAAGGGAAAAGCCGTGAAAGCAGCCATGTTGTGGCACTTCTGCACTCCCTTTGGGATGCCTTTGGCAGATGAAGTAAGCCTGGAACTCAGGGCTTCCTGGTTAAAGAAATCCAAGCCCTAGGCTGAACCCTAACCCTAACCCTAGGCAGATAAATCAGCCTAGGTATAGGGATGGTGCCAAGGAAAAAGCTGTGAAAGCTGCTATGTTGTTGCACTTTTGTACTCCCCTTGGGATGCCTTGAACAGCTGCAGTGTGCCTGGAGCTAAGGGCTTCCTAGTTTTAAAAATCCTAGCCCTAGGCCTAAGCCTAACAGTAACCCTGGGAAGGGAAATCAGCCTGGTGTTAGGCGTCTTGCCAAGGAAAAAGCCGTGAAAGCAGCCATGTTGTGGCACTTTTGCACTCCCTTTTGGATGCCTTTCACAGCTCCAGTGTGCCTGGAACTCAGGGCTTCCTGCTTTTAAAAATCCTAGCCCTAGGCCGAACCCCAACCCTAAGACGAGAAAGGCAAATCAGCCAGGAATTAGGCATGTCCCCAAGGAAAAAGCTGTGGAGGCAGGCATGTTGTGGTACTTTTGCGCTCTTCTTGGCTAGTCCTTCGCAGCTGCTGTGTTCTTGGAACTCAGGGCTTTCTGGTTAATAGAACCCTTACCCTAGGCGTAACTCAAACCTTAACCCTAGGAAGGAAAATCAGCCTATGGTTCGGGATGGTCTCATGGAAATATCAGTGGTGGCAGCCAAGTTGCGTCACTTTTGCGCTCCCCTTGGGATGCCTTTCGCAGCTGCAGTGTGCCTGGAGCCCAGGGCTTCCTGGTTTTAAAAGTCCTAGGCCTAAGCCTAACAGTAACCCTAGGAAGGTAAATCAGCCGGGTATTAGGGTTCTTCCTAAAGGAAAAGCCGTAAAAGCAGCCATGTTGTGGCACTTCTGCACTCCCTTTGGGATGCCTTTGGCAGATGAAGTAAGCCTGGAACTCAGGGCTTCCTGGTTAAAGAAATCCAAGCCCTAGGCTGAACCCTAACCCTAATCCTAGGCAGATAAATCAGCCTAGGTATAGGGATGGTGCCAAGGAAAAAGCTGTGAAAGCTGCCATGTTGTTGCACTTTTGTACTCCCCTTGGGATGCCTTGAACAGCTGCAGTGTGCCTGGAGCTAAGGGCTTCCTAGTTTCAAAAATCCTAGCCCTAGGCCTAAGCCTAACAGTAACCCTGGGAAGGCAAATCAGCCTGGTGTTAGGCGTCTTGCCAAGGAAAAAGCCGTGAAAGCAGCCATGTTGTGGCACTTTTGCACTCCCTTTTGGATGCCTTTCACAGCTCCAGTGTGCCTGGAACTCAGGGCTTCCTGCTTTTAAAAATCCTAGCCCTAGGCTGAACCCCAACCCTAAGACGAGAAAGGCAAATCAGCCAGGAATTAGGCATGTCCCCAAGGAAAAAGCTGTGGAGGCAGGCAAGTTGTGGTACTTTTGCGCTCTTCTTTGCTAGTCCTTCGCAGCTGCTGTGTTCTTGGAACTCAGGGCTTTCTGGTTAATAGAACCCTTACCCTAGGCGTAACTCAAACCTTAACCCTAGGAAGGAAAATCAGCCTATGGTTCGGGATGGTCTCATGGAAATATCAGTGGTGGCAGCCAAGTTGCGTCACTTTTGCGCTCCCCTTGGGATGCCTTTTGCAGCTGCAGTGTGCCTGGAGCCCAGGGCTTCCTGGTTTTAAAAGTCCTAGGCCTAAGCCTAACAGTAACCCTAGGAAGGTAAATCAGCCGGGTATTAGGGTTCTTCCTAAGGGAAAAGCCGTGAAAGCAGCCATGTTGTGGCACTTCTGCACTCCCTTTGGGATGCCTTTGGCAGATGAAGTAAGCCTGGAACTCAGGGCTTCCTGGTTAAAAAAATTCAAGCCCTAGGCTGAACCCTAACCCTAACCCTAGGCAGATAAATCAGCCTAGGTATAGGGATGGTGCCAAGGAAAAAGCTGTGAAAGCTGCCATGTTGTTGCACTTTTGTACTCCCCTTGGGATGCCTTGAACAGCTGCAGTGTGCCTGGAGCTAAGGGCTTCCTAGTTTTAAAAATCCTAGCCTTAGGCCTAAGCCTAACAGTAACCCTGGGAAGGCAAATCAGCCTGGTGTTAGGCGTCTTGCCAAGGAAAAAGCCGTGAAAGCAGCCATGTTGTGGCACATTTGCACTCCCTTTTGGATGCCTTTCACAGCTCCAGTGTGCCTGGAACTCAGGGCTTCCTGCTTTTAAAAATCCTAGCCCTAGGCCGAACCCCAACCCTAAGACAAGAAAGGCAAATCAGCCAGGAATTAGGCATGTCCACAAGGAAAAAGCTGTGGAGGCAGGCATGTTGTGGTACTTTTGCGCTCTTCTTGGCTAGTCCTTCGCAGCTGCTGTGTTCTTGGAACTCAGGGCTTTCTGGTTAATAGACCCTTACCCTAGGCGTAACTCAAACCTTAACCCTAGGAAGGAAAATCAGCCTATGGTTCGGGATGGTCTCATGGAAATATCAGTGGTGGCAGCCAAGTTGCGTCACTTTTGCGCTCCCCTTGGGATGCCTTTTGCAGCTGCAGTGTGCCTGGAGCCCAGGGCTTCCTGGTTTTAAAAGTCCTAGGCCTAAGCCTAACAGTAACCCTAGGAAGGTAAATCAGCCGGGTATTAGGGTTCTTCCTAAGGGAAAAGCCGTGAAAGCAGCCATGTTGTGGCACTTCTGCACTCCCTTTGGGATGCCTTTGGCAGATGAAGTAAGCCTGGAACTCAGGGCTTCCTGGTTAAAGAAATCCAAGCCCTAGGCTGAACCCTAACCCTAACCCTAGGCAGATAAATCAGCCTAGGTATAGGGATGGTGCCAAGGAAAAAGCTGTGAAAGCTGCCATGTTGTTGCACTTTTGTACTCCCCTTGGGATGCCTTGAACAGCTGCAGTGTGCCTGGAGCCCAGGGCTTCCTAGTTTTAAAAATCCTAGCCCTAGGCCTAAGCCTAACAGTAACCCTGGGAAGGCAAATCAGCCTGGTGTTAGGCGTCTTGCCAAGGAAAAAGCCGTGAAAGCAGCCATGTTGTGGCACTTTTGCACTCCCTTTTGGATGCCTTTCACAGCTCCAGTGTGCCTGGAACTCAGGGCTTCCTGCTTTTAAAAATCCTAGCCCTAGGCCGAACCGCAACCCTAAGACGAGAAAGGCAAATCAGCCAGGAATTAGGCATGTCCACAAGGAAAAAGCTGTGGAGGCAGGCATGTTGTGCTACTTTTGCGCTCTTCTTGGCTAGTCCTTCGCAGCTGCTGTGTTCTTGGAACTCAGGGCTTTCTGGTTAATAGACCCTTACCCTAGGCGTAACTCAAACCTTAACCCTAGGAAGGAAAATCAGCCTATGGTTCGGGATGGTCTCATGGAAATATCAGTGGTGGCAGCCAAGTTGCGTCACTTTTGCGCTCCCCTTGGGATGCCTTTCGCAGCTGCAGTGTGCCTGGAGCCCAGGGCTTCCTGGTTTTAAAAGTCCTAGGCCTAAGCCTAACAGTAACCCTAGGAAGGTAAATCAGCCGGGTATTAGGGTTCTTCCTAAGGGAAAAGCCGTGAAAGCAGCCATGTTGTGGCACTTCTGCACTCCCTTTGGGATGCCTTTGGCAGATGAAGTAAGCCTGGAACTCAGGGCTTCCTGGTTAAAGAAATCCAAGCCCTAGGCTGAACCCTAACCCTAACCCTAGGCAGATAAATCAGCCTAGGTATAGGGATGGTGCCAAGGAAAAAGCTGTGAAAGCTGCCATGTTGTTGCACTTTTGTACTCCCCTTGGGATGCCTTGAACAGCTGCAGTGTGCCTGGAGCCCAGGGCTTCCTAGTTTTAAAAATCCTAGCCCTAGGCCTAAGCCTAACAGTAACCCTGGGAAGGTAAATCAGCCTGGTGTTAGGCTTCTTGCCAAGGAAAAAGCCGTGAAAGCAGCCATGTTGTGGCACTTTTGCACTCCCTTTTGGATGCCTTTCACAGCTCCAGTGTGCCTGGAACTCAGGGCTTCCTGATTTTAAAAATCCTAGCCCTAGGCCGAACCCCAACCCTAAGACGAGAAAGGCAAATCAGCCAGGAATTAGGCATGTCCCCAAGGAAAAAGCTGTGGAGGCAGGCATGTTGTGCTACTTTTGCGCTCTTCTTGGCTAGTCCTTCGCAGCTGCTGTGTTCTTGGAACTCAGGGCTTTCTGGTTAATAGAACCCTTACCCTAGGCGTAACTCAAACCTTAACCCTAGGAAGGAAAATCAGCCTATGGTTCGGGATGGTCTCATGGAAATATCAGTGGTGGCAGCCAAGTTGCGTCACTTTTGCGCTCCCCTTGGGATGCCTTTCGCAGCTGCAGTGTGCCTGGAGCCCAGGGCTTCCTGGTTTTAAAAGTCCTAGGCCTAAGCCTAACAGTAACCCTAGGAAGGTAAATCAGCCGGGTATTAGGGTTCTTCCTAAAGGAAAAGCCGTAAAAGCAGCCATGTTGTGGCACTTCTGCACTCCCTTTGGGATGCCTTTGGCAGATGAAGTAAGCCTGGAACTCAGGGCTTCCTGGTTAAAGAAATCCAAGCCCTAGGCTGAAGCCTAACCCTAATCCTAGGCAGATAAATCAGCCTAGGTATAGGGATGGTGCCAAGGAAAAAGCTGTGAAAGCTGCCATGTTGTTGCACTTTTGTACTCCCCTTGGGATGCCTTGAACAGCTGCAGTGTGCCTGGAGCTAAGGGCTTCCTAGTTTCAAAAATCCTAGCCCTAGGCCTAAGCCTAACAGTAACCCTGGGAAGGCAAATCAGCCTGGTGTTAGGCGTCTTGCCAAGGAAAAAGCCGTGAAAGCAGCCATGTTGTGGCACTTTTGCACTCCCTTTTGGATGCCTTTCACAGCTCCAGTGTGCCTGGAACTCAGGGCTTCCTGCTTTTAAAAATCCTAGCCCTAGGCTGAACCCCAACCCTAAGACGAGAAAGGCAAATCAGCCAGGAATTAGGCATGTCCACAAGGAAAAAGCTGTGGAGGCAGGCATGTTGTGGTACTTTTGCGCTCTTCTTGGCTAGTCCTTCGCAGCTGCTGTGTTCTTGGAACTCAGGGCTTTCTGGTTAATAGACCCTTACCCTAGGCGTAACTCAAACCTTAACCCTAGGAAGGAAAATCAGTCTATGGTTCGGGATGGTCTCATGGAAATATCAGTGGTGGCAGCCAAGTTGCGTCACTTTTGCGCTCCCCTTGGGATGCCTTTTGCAGCTGCAGTGTGCCTGGAGCCCAGGGCTTCCTGGTTTTAAAAGTCCTAGGCCTAAGCCTAACAGTAACCCTAGGAAGGTAAATCAGCCGGGTATTAGGGTTCTTCCTAAGGGAAAAGCCGTGAAAGCAGCCATGTTGTGGCACTTCTGCACTCCCTTTGGGATGCCTTTGGCAGATGAAGTAAGCCTGGAACTCAGGGCTTCCTGGTTAAAGAAATCCAAGCCCTAGGCTGAACCCTAACCCTAACCCTAGGCAGATAAATCAGCCTAGGTATAGGGATGGTGCCAAGGAAAAAGCTGTGAAAGCTGCCATGTTGTTGCACTTTTGTACTCCCCTTGGGATGCCTTGAACAGCTGCAGTGTGCCTGGAGCCCAGGGCTTCCTAGTTTTAAAAATCCTAGCCCTAGGCCTAAGCCTAACAGTAACCCTGGGAAGGCAAATCAGCCGGGTATTAGGGTTCTTCCTAAGGGAAAAGCCGTGAAAGCAGCCATGTTGTGGCACTTCTGCGCTCCCTTTGGGATGCCTTTGGCAGATGAAGTATGCCTGGAACTCAAGGCTTCCTGGTTAAAGAAATCCAAGCCCTAGGCTGAAGCCTAAGCCTAACCCTAGGCAGATAAATCAGCCTAGGTATAGGGATGGTGCCAAGGAAAAAGCTGTGAAAGCAGCCATTTTGTTGCACTTTTCTACACTCTTTTGGATGCCTTTCACAGCTCCAGTGTGCCTGGAACTCAGGGCTTCCTGCTTTTAAAAATCCTAGCCCTAGGCCGAACCCCAACCCTAAGACGAGAAAGGCAAATCAGCCAGGAATTAGGCATGTCCCCAAGGAAAAAGCTGTGGAGGCAGGCATGTTGTGCTACTTTTGCGCTCTTCTTGGCTAGTCCTTCGCAGCTGCTGTGTTCTTGGAACTCAGGGCTTTCTGGTTAATAGAACCCTTACCCTAGGCGTAACTCAAACCTTAACCCTAGGAAGGAAAATCAGCCTATGGTTCGGGATGGTCTCATGGAAATATCAGTGGTGGCAGCCAAGTTGCGTCACTTTTGCGCTCCCCTTGGGATGCCTTTCGCAGCTGCAGTGTGCCTGGAGCCCAGGGCTTCCTGGTTTTAAAAGTCCTAGGCCTAAGCCTAACAGTAACCCTAGGAAGGTAAATCAGCCGGGTATTAGGGTTCTTCCTAAGGGAAAAGCCGTGAAAGCAGCCATGTTGTGGCACTTCTGCACTCCCTTTGGGATGCCTTTGGCAGATGAAGTAAGCCTGGAACTCAGGGCTTCCTGGTTAAAGAAATCCAAGCCCTAGGCTGAAGCCTAACCCTAACCCTAGGCAGATAAATCAGCCTAGGTATAGGGATGGTGCCAAGGAAAAAGCTGTGAAAGCTGCCATGTTGTTGCACTTTTGTACTCCCCTTGGGATGCCTTGAACAGCTGCAGTGTGCCTGGAGCTAAGGGCTTCCTAGTTTAAAAAATCCTAGCCCTAGGCCTAAGCCTAACAGTAACCCTGGGAAGGCAAATCAGCCTGGTGTTAGGCGTCTTGCCAAGGAAAAAGCCGTGAAAGCAGCCATGTTGTGGCACTTTTGCACTCCCTTTTGGATGCCTTTCACAGCTCCAGTGTGCCTGGAACTCAGGGCTTCCTGCTTTTAAAAATCCTAGCCCTAGGCCGAACCCCAACCCTAAGACGAGAAAGGCAAATCAGCCAGGAATTAGGCATGTCCACAAGGAAAAAGCTGTGGAGGCAGGCATGTTGTGGTACTTTTGCGCTCTTCTTGGCTAGTCCTTCACAGCTGCTGTGTTCTTGGAACTCAGGGCTTTCTGGTTAATAGAGCCCTTACCCTAGGCGTAACTCAAACCTTAACCCTAGGAAGGAAAATCAGCCTATGGTTCGGGATGGTCTCATGGAAATATCAGTGGTGGCAGCCAAGTTGCGTCACTTTTGCGCTCCCCTTGGGATGCCTTTCGCAGCTGCAGTGTGCCTGGAGCCCAGGGCTTCCTGGTTTTAAAAGTCCTAGGCCTAAGCCTAACAGTAACCCTAGGAAGGTAAATCAGCCGGGTATTAGGGTTCTTCCTAAGGGAAAAGCCGTGAAAGCAGCCATGTTGTGGCACTTCTGCACTCCCTTTGGGATGCCTTTGGCAGATGAAGTAAGCCTGGAACTCAGGGCTTCCTGGTTAAAGAAATCCAAGCCCTAGGCTGAACCCTAACCCTAACCCTAGGCAGATAAATCAGCCTAGGTATAGGGATGGTGCCAAGGAAAAAGCTGTGAAAGCTGCCATGTTGTTGCACTTTTGTACTCCCCTTGGGATGCCTTGAACAGCTGCAGTGTGCCTGGAGCTAAGGGCTTCCTAGTTTTAAAAATCCTAGCCCTAGGCCTAAGCCTAACAGTAACCCTGGGAAGGTAAATCAGCCTGGTGTTAGGCTTCTTGCCAAGGAAAAAGCCGTGAAAGCAGCCATGTTGTGGCACTTTTGCACTCCCTTTTGGATGCCTTTCACAGCTCCAGTGTGCCTGGAACTCAGGGCTTCCTGATTTTAAAAATCCTAGCCCTAGGCCGAACCCCAACCCTAAGACGAGAAAGGCAAATCAGCCAGGAATTAGGCATGTCCACAAGGAAAAAGCTGTGGAGGCAGGCATGTTGTGGTACTTTTGCGCTCTTCTTGGCTAGTCCTTCGCAGCTGCTGTGTTCTTGGAACTCAGGGCTTTCTGGTTAATAGAACCCTTACCCTAGGCGTAACTCAAACCTTAACCCTAGGAAGGAAAATCAGCCTATGGTTCGGGATGGTCTCATGGAAATATCAGTGGTGGCAGCCAAGTTGCGTCACTTTTGCGCTCCCCTTGGGATGCCTTTCGCAGCTGCAGTGTGCCTGGAGCCCAGGGCTTCCTGGTTTTAAAAGTCCTAGGCCTAAGCCTAACAGTAACCCTAGGAAGGTAAATCAGCCGGGTATTAGGGTTCTTCCTAAGGGAAAAGCCGTGAAAGCAGCCATGTTGTGGCACTTCTGCACTCCCTTTGGGATGCCTTTGGCAGATGAAGTAAGCCTGGAACTCAGGGCTTCCTGGTTAAAGAAATTCAAGCCCTAGGCTGAAGCCTAACCCTAACCCTAGGCAGATAAATCAGCCTAGGTATAGGGATGGTGCCAAGGAAAAAGCTGTGAAAGCTGCCATGTTGTTGCACTTTTGTACTCCCCTTGGGATGCCTTGAACAGCTGCAGTGTGCCTGGAGCTAAGGGCTTCCTAGTTTCAAAAATCCTAGCCCTAGGCCTAAGCCTAACAGTAACCCTGGGAAGGTAAATCAGCCTAGTGTTAGGCGTCTTGCCAAGGAAAAAGCCGTGAAAGCAGCCATGTTGTGGCACTTTTGCACTCCCTTTTGGATGCCTTTCACAGCTGCAGTGTGCCTGGAACTCAGGGCTTCCTGATTTTAAAAATCCTAGCCCTAGGCCGAACACCAACCCTAAGATGAGAAAGGCAAATCAGCCAGGAATTAGGCATGTCCCCAAGGAAAAAGCTGTGGAGGCAGGCATATTGTGGTACTTTTGCGCTCTTCTTGGCTAGTCCTTCGCAGCTGCTGTGTTCTTGGAACTCAGGGCTTTCTGGTTAATAGACCCTTACCCTAGGCGTAACTCAAACCTTAACCCTAGGAAGGAAAATCAGCCTATGGTTCGGGATGGTCTCATGGAAATATCAGTGGTGGCAGCCAAGTTGCGTCACTTTTGCGCTCCCCTTGGGATGCCTTTCGCAGCTGCAGTGTGCCTGGAGCCCAGGGCTTCCTGGTTTTAAAAGTCCTAGGCCTAAGCCTAACAGTAACCCTAGGAAGGTAAATCAGCCGGGTATTAGGGTTCTTCCTAAGGGAAAAGCCGTGAAAGCAGCCATGTTGTGGCACTTCTGCACTCGTTTTGGGATGCCTTTGGCAGATGAAGTAAGCCTGGAACTCAGGGCTTCCTGGTTAAAGTAATCCAAGCCCTAGGCTGAACCCTAACCCTAACCCTAGGCAGATAAATCAGCCTAGGTATAGGGATGGTGCCAAGGAAAAAGCTGTGAAAGCTGCCATGTTGTTGCACTTTTGTACTCCCCTTGGGATGCCTTGAACAGCTGCAGTGTGCCTGGAGCTAAGGGCTTCCTAGTTTCAAAAATCCTAGCCCTAGGCCTAAGCCTAACAGTAACCCTGGGAAGGCAAATCAGCCTGATGTTAGGCTTCTTGCCAAGGAAAAAGCCGTGAAAGCAGCCATGTTGTGGCACTTTTGCACTCCCTTTTGGATGCCTTTCACAGCTGCAGTGTGCCTGGAACTCAGGGCTTCCTGCTTTTAAAAATCCTAGCCCTAGGCCGAACCCCAACCCTAAGATGAGAAAGGCAAATCAGCCAGGAATTAGGCATGTCCCCAAGGAAAAAGCTGTGGAGGCAGGCATATTGTGGTACTTTTGCGCTCTTCTTGGCTAGTCCTTCGCAGCTGCTGTGTTCTTGGAACTCAGGGCTTTCTGGTTAATAGACCCTTACCCAAGGCGTAACTCAGACCTTAACCCTAGGAAGGAAAATCAACCTATGGTTCGGGATGGTCTCATGGAAATATCAGTGGTGGCAGCCACGTTGAGTCACTTTTGCGCTCCCCTTGGGATGCCTTTCGCAGCTGCAGTGTGCCTGGAGCCCAGGGCTTCCTGGTTTTAAAAGTCCTAGGCCTAAGCCTAACAGTAACCCTAGGAAGGTAAATCAGCTGGGTATTAGGGTTCTTCCTAAGGGAAAAGCCGTGAAAGCAGCCATGTTGTGGCACTTCTGCACTCCCTTTGGGATGCCTTTGGCAGATGAAGTAAGCCTGGAACTCAGGGCTTCCTGGTTAAAGAAATTCAAGCCCTAGGCTGAAGCCTAACCCTAACCCTAGGCAGATAAATCAGCCTAGGTATAGGGATGGTGCCAAGGAAAAAGCTGTGAAAGCTGCCATGTTGTTGCACTTTTGTACTCCCCTTGGGATGCCTTGAACAGCTGCAGTGTGCCTGGAGCTAAGGGCTTCCTAGTTTCAAAAATCCTAGCCCTAGGCCTAAGCCTAACAGTAACCCTGGGAAGGTAAATCAGCCTAGTGTTAGGCGTCTTGCCAAGGAAAAAGCCGTGAAAGCAGCCATGTTGTGGCACTTTTGCACTCCCTTTTGGATGCCTTTCACAGCTGCAGTGTGCCTGGAACTCAGGGCTTCCTGATTTTAAAAATCCTAGCCCTAGGCCGAACACCAACCCTAAGATGAGAAAGGCAAATCAGCCAGGAATTAGGCATGTCCCCAAGGAAAAAGCTGTGGAGGCAGGCATATTGTGGTACTTTTGCGCTCTTCTTGGCTAGTCCTTCGCAGCTGCTGTGTTCTTGGAACTCAGGGCTTTCTGGTTAATAGACCCTTACCCAAGGCGTAACTCAAACCTTAACCCTAGGAAGGAAAATCAACCTATGGTTCGGGATGGTCTCATGGAAATATCAGTGGTGGCAGCCAAGTTGAGTCACTTTTGCGCTCCCCTTGGGATGCCTTTCGCAGCTGCAGTGTGCCTGGAGCCCAGGGCTTCCTGGTTTTAAAAGTCCTAGGCCTAAGCCTAACAGTAACCCTAGGAAGGTAAATCAGCTGGGTATTAGGGTTCTTCCTAAGGGAAAAGCCGTGAAAGCAGCCATGTTGTGGCACTTCTGCACTCCCTTTGGGATGCCTTTGGCAGATGAAGTAAGCCTGGAACTCAGGGCTTCCTGGTTAAAGAAATTCAAGCCCTAGGCTGAAGCCTAACCCTAACCCTAGGCAGATAAATCAGCCTAGGTATAGGGATGGTGCCAAGGAAAAAGCTGTGAAAGCTGCCATGTTGTTGCACTTTTGTACTCCCCTTGGGATGCCTTGAACAGCTGCAGTGTGCCTGGAGCCCAGGGCTTCCTAGTTTCAAAATTCCTAGCCCTAGGCCTAAGCCTAACAGTAGCCCTGGGAAAGTAAATCAGCCTGATGATAGGCTTCTTGCCAAGGAAAAAGCCGTGAAAGCAGCCATGTTGTGGCACTTTTGCACTCCCTTTTGGATGCCTTTCACAGCTCCAGTGTGCCTGGAACTCAGGGCTTCCTGCTTTTAAAAATCCTAGCCCTAGGCCGAACCCCAACCCTAAGACGAGAAAGGCAAATCAGCCAGGAATTAGGCATGTCCCCAAGGAGAAAGCTGTGGAGGCAGGCATGTTGTGGTACTTTTGCGCTCTTCTTGGCTAGTCCTTCGCAGCTGCTGTGTTCTTGGAACTCAGGGCTTTCTGGTTAATAGACCCTTACCCTAGGCGTAACTCAAACCTTAACCCTAGGAAGGAAAATCAGCCTATGGTTCGGGATGCTCTCATGGAAATATCAGTGGTGGCAGCCAAGTTGCGTCACTTTTGCGCTCCCCTTGGGATGCCTTTCGCAGCTGCAGTGTGCCTGGAGCCCAGGGCTTCCTAGTTTTAAAAATCCTAGCCCTAGGCCTAAGCCTAACAGTAACCCTGGGAAGGTAAATCAGCCTGGTGTTAGGCGTCTTGCCAAGGAAAAAGCCGTGAAAGCAGCCATGTTGTGGCACTTTTGCACTCCCTTTTGGATGCCTTTCACAGCTCCAGTGTGCCTGGAACTCAGGGCTTCCTGATTTTAAAAATCCTAGCCCTAGGCCGAACACCAACCCTAAGACGAGAAAGGCAAATCAGCCAGGAATTAGGCATGTCCCCAAGGAAAAAGCTGTGGAGGCAGGCATATTGTGGTACTTTTGCGCTCTTCTTGGCTAGTCCTTCGCAGCTGCTGTGTTCTTGGAACTCAGGGCTTTGTGGTTAATAGAACCCTTACCCTAGGCGTAACTCAAACCTTAACCCTAGGAAGGAAAATCAGCCTATGGTTCGGGATGGTCTCATGGAAATATCAGTGGTGGCAGCCAAGTTGCGTCACTTTTGCGCTCCCCTTGGGATGCCTTTCGCAGCTGCAGTGTGCCTGGAGCCCAGGGCTTCCTGGTTTTAAAAGTCCTAGGCCTAAGCCTAACAGTAACCCTAGGAAGGTAAATCAGCTGGGTATTAGGGTTCTTCCTAAGGGAAAAGCCGTGAAAGCAGCCATGTTGTGGCACTTCTGCACTCCCTTTGGGATGCCTTTGGCAGATGAAGTAAGCCTGGAACTCAGGGCTTCCTGGTTAAAGAAATCCAAGCCCTAGGCTGAACCCTAACCCTAACCCTAGGCAGATAAATCAGCCTAGGTATAGGGATGGTGCCAAGGAAAAAGCTGTGAAAGCTGCCATGTTGTTGCACTTTTGTACTCCCCTTGGGATGCCTTGAACAGCTGCAGTGTGCCTGGAGCCCAGGGCTTCCTAGTTTTAAAAATCCTAGCCCTAGGCCTAAGCCTAACAGAAACCCTGGGAAGGTAAATCAGCCTGGTGTTAGGCATCTTGCCAAGGAAAAAGCCGTGAAAGCAGCCATGTTGTGGCACTTTTGTACTCCCTTTTGGATGCCTTTCACAGCTCCAGTGTGCCTGGAACTCAGGGCTTCCTGGTTTTAAATGTCCTAGGCCTAAGCCTAACAGTAACCCTAGGAAGGTAAATCAGCCCGGTATTAGGGTTCTTCCTAAGGGAAAAGCCGTGAAAGCAGCCATGTTGTGGCACTTCTGCACTCCCTTTGGGATGCCTTTGGCAGATGAAGTAAGCCTGGAACTCAGGGCTTCCTGGTTAAAGAAATCCAAGCCCTAGGCTGAACCCTAACCCTAACCCTAGGCAGATAAATCAGCCTAGGTATAGGGATGGTGCCAAGGAAAAAGCTGTGAAAGCTGCCATGTTGTTGCACTTTTGTACTCCCCTTGGGATGCCTTGAACAGCTGCAGTGTGCCTGGAGCCCAGGGCTTCCTAGTTTTAAAAATCCTAGCCCTAGGCCTAAGCCTAACAGTAACCCTGGGAAGGCAAATCAGCCGGGTATTAGGGTTCTTCCTAAGGGAAAAGCCGTGAAAGCAGCCATGTTGTGGCACTTCTGCGCTCCCTTTGGGATGCCTTTGGCAGATGAAGTATGCCTGGAACTCAAGGCTTCCTGGTTAAAGAAATCCAAGCCCTAGGCTGAAGCCTAAGCCTAACCCTAGGCAGATAAATCAGCCTAGGTATAGGGATGGTGCCAAGGAAAAAGCTGTGAAAGCAGCCATTTTGTTGCACTTTTCTACACTCTTTTGGATGCCTTTCACAGCTCCAGTGTGCCTGGAACTCAGGGCTTCCTGCTTTTAAAAATCCTAGCCCTAGGCCGAACCCCAACCCTAAGACGAGAAAGGCAAATCAGCCAGGAATTAGGCATGTCCCCAAGGAAAAAGCTGTGGAGGCAGGCATGTTGTGCTACTTTTGCGCTCTTCTTGGCTAGTCCTTCGCAGCTGCTGTGTTCTTGGAACTCAGGGCTTTCTGGTTAATAGAACCCTTACCCTAGGCGTAACTCAAACCTTAACCCTAGGAAGGAAAATCAGCCTATGGTTCGGGATGGTCTCATGGAAATATCAGTGGTGGCAGCCAAGTTGCGTCACTTTTGCGCTCCCCTTGGGATGCCTTTCGCAGCTGCAGTGTGCCTGGAGCCCAGGGCTTCCTGGTTTTAAAAGTCCTAGGCCTAAGCCTAACAGTAACCCTAGGAAGGTAAATCAGCCGGGTATTAGGGTTCTTCCTAAGGGAAAAGCCGTGAAAGCAGCCATGTTGTGGCACTTCTGCACTCCCTTTGGGATGCCTTTGGCAGATGAAGTAAGCCTGGAACTCAGGGCTTCCTGGTTAAAGAAATCCAAGCCCTAGGCTGAAGCCTAACCCTAACCCTAGGCAGATAAATCAGCCTAGGTATAGGGATGGTGCCAAGGAAAAAGCTGTGAAAGCTGCCATGTTGTTGCACTTTTGTACTCCCCTTGGGATGCCTTGAACAGCTGCAGTGTGCCTGGAGCTAAGGGCTTCCTAGTTTAAAAAATCCTAGCCCTAGGCCTAAGCCTAACAGTAACCCTGGGAAGGCAAATCAGCCTGGTGTTAGGCGTCTTGCCAAGGAAAAAGCCGTGAAAGCAGCCATGTTGTGGCACTTTTGCACTCCCTTTTGGATGCCTTTCACAGCTCCAGTGTGCCTGGAACTCAGGGCTTCCTGCTTTTAAAAATCCTAGCCCTAGGCCGAACCCCAACCCTAAGACGAGAAAGGCAAATCAGCCAGGAATTAGGCATGTCCACAAGGAAAAAGCTGTGGAGGCAGGCATGTTGTGGTACTTTTGCGCTCTTCTTGGCTAGTCCTTCACAGCTGCTGTGTTCTTGGAACTCAGGGCTTTCTGGTTAATAGACCCTTACCCTAGGCGTAACTCAAACCTTAACCCTAGGAAGGAAAATCAGCCTATGGTTCGGGATGGTCTCATGGAAATATCAGTGGTGGCAGCCAAGTTGCGTCACTTTTGCGCTCCCCTTGGGATGCCTTTCGCAGCTGCAGTGTGCCTGGAGCCCAGGGCTTCCTGGTTTTAAAAGTCCTAGGCCTAAGCCTAACAGTAACCCTAGGAAGGTAAATCAGCCGGGTATTAGGGTTCTTCCTAAGGGAAAAGCCGTGAAAGCAGCCATGTTGTGGCACTTCTGCACTCCCTTTGGGATGCCTTTGGCAGATGAAGTAAGCCTGGAACTCAGGGCTTCCTGGTTAAAGAAATCCAAGCCCTAGGCTGAACCCTAACCCTAACCCTAGGCAGATAAATCAGCCTAGGTATAGGGATGGTGCCAAGGAAAAAGCTGTGAAAGCTGCCATGTTGTTGCACTTTTGTACTCCCCTTGGGATGCCTTGAACAGCTGCAGTGTGCCTGGAGCTAAGGGCTTCCTAGTTTTAAAAATCCTAGCCCTAGGCCTAAGCCTAACAGTAACCCTGGGAAGGTAAATCAGCCTGGTGTTAGGCTTCTTGCCAAGGAAAAAGCCGTGAAAGCAGCCATGTTGTGGCACTTTTGCACTCCCTTTTGGATGCCTTTCACAGCTCCAGTGTGCCTGGAACTCAGGGCTTCCTGATTTTAAAAATCCTAGCCCTACGCCGAACCCCAACCCTAAGACGAGAAAGGCAAATCAGCCAGGAATTAGGCATGTCCACAAGGAAAAAGCTGTGGAGGCAGGCATGTTGTGGTACTTTTGCGCTCTTCTTGGCTAGTCCTTCGCAGCTGCTGTGTTCTTGGAACTCAGGGCTTTCTGGTTAATAGAACCCTTACCCTAGGCGTAACTCAAACCTTAACCCTAGGAAGGAAAATCAGCCTATGGTTCGGGATGGTCTCATGGAAATATCAGTGGTGGCAGCCAAGTTGCGTCACTTTTGCGCTCCCCTTGGGATGCCTTTCGCAGCTGCAGTGTGCCTGGAGCCCAGGGCTTCCTGGTTTTAAAAGTCCTAGGCCTAAGCCTAACAGTAACCCTAGGAAGGTAAATCAGCCGGGTATTAGGGTTCTTCCTAAGGGAAAAGCCGTGAAAGCAGCCATGTTGTGGCACTTCTGCACTCCCTTTGGGATGCCTTTGGCAGATGAAGTAAGCCTGGAACTCAGGGCTTCCTGGTTAAAGAAATCCAAGCCCTAGGCTGAAGCCTAACCCTAACCCTAGGCAGATAAATCAGCCTAGGTATAGGGATGGTGCCAAGGAAAAAGCTGTGAAAGCTGCCATGTTGTTGCACTTTTGTACTCCCCTTGGGATGCCTTGAACAGCTGCAGTGTGCCTGGAGCCCAGGGCTTCCTAGTTTTAAAAATCCTAGCCCTAGGCCTAAGCCTAACAGTAACCCTGGGAAGGTAAATCAGCCTGGTGTTAGGCGTCTTGCCAAGGAAAAAGCCGTGAAAGCAGCCATGTTGTGGCACTTTTGCACTCCCTTTTGGATGCCTTTCACAGCTCCAGTGTGCCTGGAACACAGGGCTTCCTGCTTTTAAAAATCCTAGCCCTAGGCCGAACCCCAACCCTAAGACGAGAAAGGCAAATCAGCCAGGAATTAGGCATGTCCCCAAGGAAAAAGCTGTGGAGGCAGGCATGTTGTGGTGCTTTTGCGCTCTTCTTGGCTAGTCCTTCGCAGCTGCTGTGTTCTTGGAACTCAGGGCTTTCTGGTTAATAGACCCTTACCCTAGGCGTAACTCAAACCTTAACCCTAGGAAGGAAAATCAGCCTATGGTTCGGGATGGTCTCATGGAAATATCAGTGGTGGCAGCCAAGTTGCGTCACTTTTGCGCTCCCCTTGGGATGCCTTTCGCAGCTGCAGTGTGCCTGGAGCCCAGGGCTTCCTGGTTTTAAAAGTCCTAGGCCTAAGCCTAACAGTAACCCTAGGAAGGTAAATCAGCCGGGTATTAGGGTTCTTCCTAAGGGAAAAGCCGTGAAAGCAGCCATGTTGTGGCACTTCTGCACTCCCTTTGGGATGCCTTTGGCAGATGAAGTAAGCCTGGAACTCAGGGCTTCCTGGTTAAAGAATCCAAGCCCAAGGCTGAAGCCTAACCCTAACCCTAGGCAGATAAATCAGCCTAGGTATAGGGATGGTGCCAAGGAAAAAGCTGTGAAAGCTGCCATGTTGTTGCACTTTTGTACTCCCCTTGGGATGCCTTGAACAGCTGCAGTGTGCCTGGAGCCCAGGGCTTCCTAGTTTTAAAAATCCTAGCCCTAGGCCTAAGCCTAACAGTAACCCTGGGAAGGCAAATCAGCCTGGTGTTAGGCGTCTTGCCAAGGAAAAAGCCGTGAAAGCAGCCATGTTGTGGCACTTTTGCACTCCCTTTTGGATGCCTTTCGCAGCTCCAGTGTGCCTGGAACTCAGGGCTTCCTGATTTTAAAAATCCTAGCCCTAGGCCGAACCCCAACCCTAAGACGAGAAAGGCAAATCAGCCAGGAATTAGGCATGTCCCCAAGGAAAAAGCTGTGGAGGCAGGCATGTTGAGGCACTTTTGCGCTCTTCTTGGCTAGTCCTTCGCAGCTGCTGTGTTCTTGGAACTCAGGGCTTTCTGGTTAATAGAGCCCTTACCCTAGGCGTAACTCAAACCTTAACCCTAGGAAGGAAAATCAGCCTATGGTTCGGGATGGTCTCATGGAAATATCAGTGGTGGCAGCCAAGTTGCGTCACTTTTGCGCTCCCCTTGGGATGCCTTTCGCAGCTGCAGTGTGCCTGGAGCCCAGGGCTTCCTGGTTTTAAAAGTCCTAGGCCTAAGCCTAACAGTAACCCTAGGAAGGTAAATCAGCCGGGTATTAGGGTTCTTCCTAAGGGAAAAGCCGTGAAAGCAGCCATGTTGTGGCACTTCTGCACTCCCTTTGGGATGCCTTTGGCAGATGAAGTAAGCCTGGAACTCAGGGCTTCCTGGTTAAAGAAATCCAAGCCCTAGGCTGAAGCCTAACCCTAACCCTAGGAAGATAAATCAGCCTAGGTATAGGGATGGTGCCAAGGAAAAAGCTGTGAAAGCTGCCATGTTGTTGCACTTTTGTACTCCCCTTGGGATGCCTTGAACAGTTGCAGTGTGCCTGGAGCCCAGGGCTTCCTAGTTTTAAAAATCCTAGCCCTAGGCCTAAGCCTAACAGTAACCCTGGGAAGGCAAATCAGCCGGGTATTAGGGTTCTTCCTAAGGGAAAAGCCGTGAAAGCAGCCATGTTGTGGCACTTCTGCACTCCCTTTGGGATGCCTTTGGCAGATGAAGTAAGCCTGGAACTCAGGGCTTCCTGGTTAAAGAAATCCAAGCCCTAGGCTGAACCCTAACCCTAGGCAGATAAATCAGCCTAGGTATAGGGATGGTGCCAAGGAAAAAGCTGTGAAAGCTGCCATGTTGTTGCACTTTTGTACTCCCTTTTGGATGCCTTTCACAGCTCCAGTGTGCCTGGAACTCAGGGCTTCCTGATTTTAAAAATCCTAGCCCTAGGCCGAACCCCAACCCTAAGACGAGAAAGGCAAATCAGCCAGGAATTAGGCATGTCCACAAGGAAAAAGCTGTGGAGGCAGGCATGTTGTGGTACTTTTGCGCTCTTCTTGGCTAGTCCTTCGCAGCTGCTGTGTTCTTGGAACTCAGGGCTTTCTGGTTAATAGACCCTTACCCTAGGCGTAACTCAAACCTTAACCCTAGGAAGGAAAATCAGCCTATGGTTCGGGATGGTCTCATGGAAATATCAGTGGTGGCAGCCAAGTTGCGTCACTTTTGCGCTCCCCTTGGGATGCCTTTTGCAGCTGCAGTGTGCCTGGAGCCCAGGGCTTCCTGGTTTTAAAAGTCCTAGGCCTAAGCCTAACAGTAACCCTAGGAAGGTAAATCAGCCGGGTATTAGGGTTCTTCCTAAGGGAAAAGCCGTGAAAGCAGCCATGTTGTGGCACTTCTGCACTCCCTTTGGGATGCCTTTGGCAGATGAAGTAAGCCTGGAACTCAGGGCTTCCTGGTTAAAGAAATCCAAGCCCTAGGCTGAAGCCTAACCCTAACCCTAGGCAGATAAATCAGCCTAGGTATAGGGATGGTGCCAAGGAAAAAGCTGTGAAAGCTGCCATGTTGTTGCACTTTTGTACTCCCCTTGGGGTGCCTTGAACAGCTGCAGTGTGCCTGGAGCCCAGGGCTTCCTAGTTTTAAAAATCCTAGCCCTAGGCCTAAGCCTAACAGTAACCCTGGGAAGGCAAATCAGCCTGGTGTTAGGCGTCTTGCCAAGGAAAAAGCCGTGAAAGCAGCCATGTTGTGGCACTTTTGCACTCCCTTTTGGATGCCTTTCACAGCTCCAGTGTGCCTGGAACTCAGGGCTTCCTGCTTTTAAAAATCCTAGCCCTAGGCCGAACCCCAACCCTAAGACGAGAAAGGCAAATCAGCCAGGAATTAGGCATGTCCCCAAGGAAAAAGCTGTAGAGGCAGGCATGTTGTGGTACTTTTGCGCTCTTCTTGGCTAGTCCTTCGCAGCTGCTGTGTTCTTGGAACTCAGGGCTTTCTGGTTAATAGAACCCTTACCCTAGGCGTAACTCAAACCTTAACCCTAGGAAGGAAAATCAGCCTATGGTTCCGGATGGTCTCATGGAAATATCAGTGGTGGCAGCCAAGTTGCGTCACTTTTGCGCTCCCCTTGGGATGCCTTTTGCAGCTGCAGTGTGCCTGGAGCCCAGGGCTTCCTGGTTTTAAAAGTCCTAGGCCTAAGCCTAACAGTAACCCTAGGAAGGTAAATCAGCCGGGTATTAGGGTTCTTCCTAAGGGAAAAGCTGTGAAAGCAGCCATGTTGTGGCACTTCTGCACTCCCTTTGGGATGCCTTTGGCAGATGAAGTAAGCCTGGAACTCAGGGCTTCCTGGTTAAAGAAATCCAAGCCCTAGGCTGAACCCTAACCCTAACCCTAGGCAGATAAATCAGCCTAGGTATAGGGATGGTGCCAAGGAAAAAGCTGTGAAAGCTGCCATGTTGTTGCACTTTTGTACTCCCCTTGGGATGCCTTGAACAGCTGCAGTGTGCCTGGAGCTAAGGGCTTCCTAGTTTCAAAAATCCTAGCCCTAGGCCTAAGCCTAACAGTAACCCTGGGAAAGTAAATCAGCCTGATGTTAGGCGTCTTGCCAAGGTAAAAGCCGTGAAAGCAGCCATGTTGTGGCACTTTTGCACTCCCTTTTGGATGCCTTTCACAGCTCCAGTGTGCCTGGAACTCAGGGCTTCCTGCTTTTAAAAATCCTAGCCCTAGGCCGAACCCCAACCCTAAGACGAGAAAGGCAAATCAGCCAGGAATTAGGCATGTCCCCAAGGAAAAAGCTGTGGAGGCAGGCATGTTGTGGTACTTTTGCGCTCTTCTTGGCTAGTCCTTCGCAGCTGCTGTGTTCTTGGAACTCAGGGCTTTCTGGTTAATAGAAACCTTACCCTAGGCGTAACTCAAACCTTAACCCTAGGAAGGAAAATCAGCCTATGGTTCGGGATGGTCTCATGGAAATATCAGTGGTGGCAGCCAAGTTGCGTCACTTTTGCGCTCCCCTTGGGATGCCTTTCGCAGCTGCAGTGTGCCTGGAGCCCAGGGCTTCCTGGTTTTAAAAGTCCTAGGCCTAAGCCTAACAGTAACCCTAGGAAGGTAAATCAGCCGGGTATTAGGGTTCTTCCTAAGGGAAAAGCCGTGAAAGCAGCCATGTTGTGGCACTTCTGCACTCCCTTTGGGATGCCTTTGGCAGATGAAGTAAGCCTGGAACTCAGGGCTTCCTGGTTAAAGAAATCCAAGCCCTAGGCTGAACTCTAACCCTAACCCTAGGCAGATAAATCAGCCTAGGTATAGGGATGGTGCCAAGGAAAAAGCTGTGAAAGCTGCCATGTTGTTGCACTTTTGTACTCCCCTTGGGATGCCTTGAACAGCTGCAGTGTGCCTGGAGCCCAGGGCTTCCTAGTTTTAAAAATCCTAGCCCTAGGCCTAAGCCTAACAGTAACCCTGGGAAGGCAAATCAGCCTTGTGTTAGGCGTCTTGCCAAGGAAAAAGCCGTGAAAGCAGCCATGTTGTGGCACTTTTGCACTCCCTTTTGGATGCCTTTCACAGCTCCAGTGTGCCTGGAACTCAGGGCTTCCTGCTTTTAAAAATCCTAGCCCTAGGCCGAACCCCAACCCTAAGACGAGAAAGGCAAATCAGCCAGGAATTAGGCATGTCCCCAAGGAAAAAGCTGTAGAGGCAGGCATGTTGTGGTACTTTTGCGCTCTTCTTGGGTAGTCCTTCGCAGCTGCTGTGTTCTTGGAACTCAGGGCTTTCTGGTTAATAGAACCCTTACCCTAGGCGTAACTCAAACCTTAACCCTAGGAAGGAAAATCAGCCTATGGTTCCGGATGGTCTCATGGAAATATCAGTGGTGGCAGCCAAGTTGCGTCACTTTTGCGCTCCCCTTGGGATGCCTTTTGCAGCTGCAGTGTGCCTGGAGCCCAGGGCTTCCTGGTTTTAAAAGTCCTAGGCCTAAGCCTAACAGTAACCCTAGGAAGGTAAATCAGCCGGGTATTAGGGTTCTTCCTAAGGGAAAAGCTGTGAAAGCAGCCATGTTGTGGCACTTCTGCACTCCCTTTGGGATGCCTTTGGCAGATGAAGTAAGCCTGGAACTCAGGGCTTCCTGGTTAAAGAAATCCAAGCCCTAGGCTGAACCCTAACCCTAACCCTAGGCAGATAAATCAGCCTAGGTATAGGGATGGTGCCAAGGAAAAAGCTGTGAAAGCTGCCATGTTGTTGCACTTTTGTACTCCCCTTGGGATGCCTTGAACAGCTGCAGTGTGCCTGGAGCTAAGGGCTTCCTAGTTTCAAAAATCCTAGCCCTAGGCCTAAGCCTAACAGTAACCCTGGGAAAGTAAATCAGCCTGATGTTAGGCGTCTTGCCAAGGTAAAAGCCGTGAAAGCAGCCATGTTGTGGCACTTTTGCACTCCCTTTTGGATGCCTTTCACAGCTCCAGTGTGCCTGGAACTCAGGGCTTCCTGCTTTTAAAAATCCTAGCCCTAGGCCGAACCCCAACCCTAAGACGAGAAAGGCAAATCAGCCAGGAATTAGGCATGTCCCCAAGGAAAAAGCTGTGGAGGCAGGCATGTTGTGCTACTTTTGCGCTCTTCTTGGCTAGTCCTTCGCAGCTGCTGTGTTCTTGGAACTCAGGGCTTTCTGGTTAATAGAAACCTTACCCTAGGCGTAACTCAAACCTTAACCCTAGGAAGGAAAATCAGCCTATGGTTCGGGATGGTCTCATGGAAATATCAGTGGTGGCAGCCAAGTTGCGTCACTTTTGCGCTCCCCTTGGGATGCCTTTCGCAGCTGCAGTGTGCCTGGAGCCCAGGGCTTCCTGGTTTTAAAAGTCCTAGGCCTAAGCCTAACAGTAACCCTAGGAAGGTAAATCAGCCGGGTATTAGGGTTCTTCCTAAGGGAAAAGCCGTGAAAGCAGCCATGTTGTGGCACTTCTGCACTCCCTTTGGGATGCCTTTGGCAGATGAAGTAAGCCTGGAACTCAGGGCTTCCTGGTTAAAGAAATCCAAGCCCTAGGCTGAAGCCTAACCCTAACCCTAGGCAGATAAATCAGCCTAGGTATAGGGATGGTGCCAAGGAAAAAGCTGTGAAAGCTGCCATGTTGTTGCACTTTTGTACTCCCCTTGGGATGCCTTGAACAGCTGCAGTGTGCCTGGAGCTAAGGGCTTCCTAGTTTTAAAAATCCTAGCCCTAGGCCTAAGCCTAACAGTAACCCTGGGAAAGTATGTCAGCCTGGTGTTAGGCTTCTTGCCAAGGAAAAAGCCGTGAAAGCAGCCATGTTGTGGCACTTTTGCACTCCCTTTTGGATGCCTTTCACAGCTCCAGTGTGCCTGGAACTCAGGGCTTCCTGCTTTTAAAAATCCTAGCCCTAGGCCGAACCCCAACCCTAAGACGAGAAAGGCAAATCAGCCAGGAATTAGGCATGTCCCCAAGGAAAAAGCTGTGGAGGCAGGCATGTTGTGCTACTTTTGCGCTCTTCTTGGCTAGTCCTTCGCAGCTGCTGTGTTCTTGGAACTCAGGGCTTTCTGGTTAATAGACCCTTACCCTAGGCGTAACTCAAACCTTAACCCTAGGAAGGAAAATCAGCCTATGGTTCCGGATGGTCTCATGGAAATATCAGTGGTGGCAGCCAAGTTGCGTCACTTTTGCGCTCCCCTTGGGATGCCTTTCGCAGCTGCAGTGTGCCTGGAGCCCAGGGCTTCCTGGTTTTAAAAGTCCTAGGCCTAAGCCTAACAGTAACCCTAGGAAGGTAAATCAGCCGGGTATTAGGGTTCTTCCTAAGGGAAAAGCCGTGAAAGCAGCCATGTTGTGGCACTTCTGCACTCCCTTTGGGATGCCTTTGGCAGATGAAGTAAGCCTGGAACTCAGGGCTTCCTGGTTAAAGAAATCACAGCCCTAGGCTGAACCCTAACCCTAACCCTAGGCAGATAAATCAGCCTAGGTATAGGGATGGTGCCAAGGAAAAAGCTGTGAAAGCTGCCATGTTGTTGCACTTTTGTACTCCCCTTGGGATGCCTTGAACAGCTGCAGTGTGCCTGGAGCCCAGGGCTTCCTAGTTTCAAAAATCCTAGCCCTAGGCCTAAGCCTAACAGTAACCCTGGGAAGGCAAATCAGCCTGGTGTTAGGCGTCTTGCCAAGGAAAAAGCCGTGAAAGCAGCCATGTTGTGGCACTTTTGCACTCCCTTTTGGATGCCTTTCACAGCTCCAGTGTGCCTGGAACTCAGGGCTTCCTGCTTTTAAAAATCCTAGCCCTAGGCCGAACCCCAACCCTAAGACGAGAAAGGCAAATCAGCCAGGAATTAGGCATGTCCCCAAGGAAAAAGCTGTGGAGGCAGGCATGTTGTGGTACTTTTGCGCTCTTCTTGGGTAGTCCTTCGCAGCTGCTGTGTTCTTGGAACTCAGGGCTTTCTGGTTAATAGAACCCTTACCCTAGGCGTAACTCAAACCTTAACCCTAGGAAGGAAAATCAGCCTATGGTTCCGGATGGTCTCATGGAAATATCAGTGGTGGCAGCCAAGTTGCGTCACTTTTGCGCTCCCCTTGGGATGCCTTTTGCAGCTGCAGTGTGCCTGGAGCCCAGGGCTTCCTGGTTTTAAAAGTCCTAGGCCTAAGCCTAACAGTAACCCTAGGAAGGTAAATCAGCCGGGTATTAGGGTTCTTCCTAAGGGAAAAGCCGTGAAAGCAGCCATGTTGTGGCACTTCTGCACTCCCTTTGGGATGCCTTTGGCAGATGAAGTAAGCCTGGAACTCAGGGCTTCCTGGTTAAAGAAATCCAAGCCCTAGGCTGAACCCTAACCCTAACCCTAGGCAGATAAATCAGCCTAGGTATAGGGATGGTGCCAAGGAAAAAGCTGTGAAAGCTGCCATGTTGTTGCACTTTTGTACTCCCCTTGGGATGCCTTGAACAGCTGCAGTGTGCCTGGAGCTAAGGGCTTCCTAGTTTCAAAAATCCTAGCCCTAGGCCTAAGCCTAACAGTAACCCTGGGAAAGTAAATCAGCCTGATGTTAGGCGACTTGCCAAGGTAAAAGCCGTGAAAGCAGCCATGTTGTGGCACTTTTGCACTCCCTTTTGGATGCCTTTCACAGCTCCAGTGTGCCTGGAACTCAGGGCTTCCTGCTTTTAAAAATCCTAGCCCTAGGCCGAACCCCAACCCTAAGACGAGAAAGGCAAATCAGCCAGGAATTAGGCATGTCCCCAAGGAAAAAGCTGTGGAGGCAGGCATGTTGTGGTACTTTTGCGCTCTTCTTGGCTAGTCCTTCGCAGCTGCTGTGTTCTTGGAACTCAGGGCTTTCTGGTTAATAGAAACCTTACCCTAGGCGTAACTCAAACCTTAACCCTAGGAAGGAAAATCAGCCTATGGTTCGGGATGGTCTCATGGAAATATCAGTGGTGGCAGCCAAGTTGCGTCACTTTTGCGCTCCCCTTGGGATGCCTTTTGCAGCTGCAGTGTGCCTGGAGCCCAGGGCTTCCTGGTTTTAAAAGTCCTAGGCCTAAGCCTAACAGTAACCCTAGGAAGGTAAATCAGCCGGGTATTAGGGTTCTTCCTAAGGGAAAAGCCGTGAAAGCAGCCATGTTGTGGCACTTCTGCACTCCCTTTGGGATGCCTTTGGCAGATGAAGTAAGCCTGGAACTCAGGGCTTCCTGGTTAAAGAAATCCAAGCCCTAGGCTGAACCCTAACCCTAACCCTAGGCAGATAAATCAGCCTAGGTATAGGGATGGTGCCAAGGAAAAAGCTGTGAAAGCTGCCATGTTGTTGCACTTTTGTACTCCCCTTGGGATGCCTTGAACAGCTGCAGTGTGCCTGGAGCTAAGGGCTTCCTAGTTTTAAAAATCCTAGCCCTAGGCCTAAGCCTAACAGTAACCCTGGGAAAGTATGTCAGCCTGGTGTTAGGCTTCTTGCCAAGGAAAAAGCCGTGAAAGCAGCCATGTTGTGGCACTTTTGCACTCCCTTTTGGATGCCTTTCACAGCTCCAGTGTGCCTGGAACTCAGGGCTTCCTGCTTTTAAAAATCCTAGCCCTAGGCCGAACCCCAACCCTAAGACGAGAAAGGCAAATCAGCCAGGAATTAGGCATGTCCCCAAGGAAAAAGCTGTGGAGGCAGGCATGTTGTGCTACTTTTGCGCTCTTCTTGGCTAGTCCTTCGCAGCTGCTGTGTTCTTGGAACTCAGGGCTTTCTGGTTAATAGAGCCCTTACCCTAGGCGTAACTCAAACCTTAACCCTATAAAGGAAAATCAACCTATGGTTCGGGATGGTCTCATGGAAATATCAGTGGTGGCAGCCAAGTTGCGTCACTTTTGCGCTCCCCTTGGGATGCCTTTCGCAGCTGCAGTGTGCCTGGAGCCCAGGGCTTCCTGGTTTTAAAGGTCCTAGGCCTAAGCCTAACAGTAACCCTAGGAAGGTAAATCAGCCGGGTATTAGGGTTCTTCCTAAGGGAAAAGCCGTGAAAGCAGCCATGTTGTGGCACTTCTGCACTCCCTTTGGGATGCCTTTGGCAGATGAAGTAAGCCTGGAACTCAGGGCTTCCTGGTTAAAGAAATCACAGCCCTAGGCTGAACCCTAACCCTAACCCTAGGCAGATAAATCAGCCTAGGTATAGGGATGGTGCCAAGGAAAAAGCTGTGAAAGCTGCCATGTTGTTGCACTTTTGTACTCCCCTTGGGATGCCTTGAACAGCTGCAGTGTGCCTGGAGCTAAGGGCTTCCTAGTTTCAAAAATCCTAGCCCTAGGCCTAAGCCTAACAGTAACCCTGGGAAAGTAAATCAGCCTGATGTTAGGCTTCTTGCCAAGGAAAAAGCCGTGAAAGCAGCCATGTTGTGGCACTTTTGCACTCCCTTTTGGATGCCTTTCACAGCTCCAGTGTGCCTGGAACTCAGGGCTTCCTGCTTTTAAAAATCCTAGCCCTAGGCCGAACCCCAACCCTAAGACGAGAAAGGCAAATCAGCCAGGAATTAGGCATGTCCCCAAGGAAAAAGCTGTGGAGGCAGGCATGTTGTGGTACTTTTGCGCTCTTCTTGGCTAGTCCTTCGCAGCTGCTGTGTTCTTGGGACTCAGGGCTTTCTGGTTAATAGAGCCCTTACCCTAGGCGTAACTCAAAACTTAAGCCTAGGAAGGAAAATCAGCCTATGGTTCGGGATGCTCTCATGGAAATATCAGTGGTGGCAGCCAAGTTGCGTCACTTTTGCGCTCCCCTTGGGATGCCTTTTGCAGCTGCAGTGTGCCTGGAGCCCAGGGCTTCCTGGTTTTAAAAGTCCTAGGCCTAAGCCTAACAGTAACCCTAGGAAGGTAAATCAGCCGGGTATTAGGGTTCTTCCTAAGGGAAAAGCCGTGAAAGCAGCCATGTTGTGGCACTTCTGCACTCCCTTTGGGATGCCTTTGGCAGATGAAGTAAGCCTGGAACTCAGGGCTTCCTGGTTAAAGAAATCCAAGCCCTAGGCTGAACCCTAACCCTAACCCTAGGCAGATAAATCAGCCTAGGTATAGGGATGGTGCCAAGGAAAAAGCTGTGAAAGCTGCCATGTTGTTGCACTTTTGTACTCCCCTTGGGATGCCTTGAACAGCTGCAGTGTGCCTGGAGCCCAGGGCTTCCTAGTTTTAAAAATCCTAGCCCTAGGCCTAAGCCTAACAGTAACCCTGGGAAAATATGTCAGCCTGGTGTTAGGCGTCTTGCCAAGGAAAAAGCCGTGAAAGCAGCCATGTTGTGGCACTTTTGCACTCCCTTTTGGATGCCTTTCACAGCTCCAGTGTGCCTGGAACTCAGGGCTTCCTGCTTTTAAAAATCCTAGCCCTAGGCCGAACCCCAACCCTAAGACGAGAAAGGCAAATCAGCCAGGAATTAGGCATGTCCCCAAGGAAAAAGCTGTGGAGGCAGGCATGTTGTGCTACTTTTGCGCTCTTCTTGGCTAGTCCTTCGCAGCTGCTGTGTTCTTGGAACTCAGGGCTTTCTGGTTAATAGAGCCCTTACCCTAGGCGTAACTCAAACCTTAACCCTAGGACGGAAAATCAGCCTATGGTTCGGGATGGTCTCATGGAAATATCAGTGGTGGCAGCCAAGTTGCGTCACTTTTGCGCTCCCCTTGGGATGCCTTTTGCAGCTGCAGTGTGCCTGGAGCCCAGGGCTTCCTGGTTTTAAAAGTCCTAGGCCTAAGCCTAACAGTAACCCTAGGAAGGTAAATCAGCCGGGTATTAGGGTTCTTCCTAAGGGAAAAGCCGTGAAAGCAGCCATGTTGTGGCACTTCTGCACTCCCTTTGGGATGCCTTTGGCAGATGAAGTAAGCCTGGAACTCAGGGCTTCCTGGTTAAAAAAATTCAAGCCCTAGGCTGAACCCTAACCCTAACCCTAGGCAGATAAATCAGCCTAGGTATAGGGATGGTGCCAAGGAAAAAGCTGTGAAAGCTGCCATGTTGTTGCACTTTTGTACTCCCCTTGGGATGCCTTGAACAGCTGCAGTGTGCCTGGAGCTAAGGGCTTCCTATTTTCAAAAATCCTAGCCTTAGGCCTAAGCCTAACAGTAACCCTGGGAAAGTAAATCAGCCTGATGTTAGGCTTCTTGCCAAGGAAAAAGCCGTGAAAGCAGCCATGTTGTGGCACTTTTGCACTCCCTTTTGGATGCCTTTCACAGCTCCAGTGTGCCTGGAACTCAGGGCTTCCTGCTTTTAAAAATCCTAGCCCTAGGCCGAACCCCAACCCTAAGACGAGAAAGGCAAATCAGCCAGGAATTAGGCATGTCCCCAAGGAAAAAGCTGTGGAGGCAGGCATGTTGTGGTACTTTTGCGCTCTTCTTGGCTAGTCCTTCGCAGCTGCTGTGTTCTTGGAACTCAGGGCTTTCTGGTTAATAGAGCCCTTACCCTAGGCGTAACTCAAACCTTAACCCTAGGAAGGAAAATCAACCTATGGTTCGGGATGGTCTCATGGAAATATCAGTGGTGGCAGCCAAGTTGCGTCACTTTTGCGCTCCCCTTGGGATGCCTTTTGCAGCTGCAGTGTGCCTGGAGCCCAGGGCTTCCTGGTTTTAAAAGTCCTAGGCCTAAGCCTAACAGTAACCCTAGGAAGGTAAATCAGCCGGGTATTAGGGTTCTTCCTAAGGGAAAAGCCGTGAAAGCAGCCATGTTGTGGCACTTCTGCACTCCCTTTGGGATGCCTTTGGCAGATGAAGTAAGCCTGGAACTCAGGGCTTCCTGGTTAAAGAAATCCAAGCCCTAGGCTGAACCCTAACCCTAACCCTAGGCAGATAAATCAGCCTAGGTATAGGGATGGTGCCAAGGAAAAAGCTGTGAAAGCTGCCATGTTGTTGCACTTTTGTACTCCCCTTGGGATGCCTTGAACAGCTGCAGTGTGCCTGGAGCCCAGGGCTTCCTAGTTTTAAAAATCCTAGCCCTAGGCCTAAGCCTAACAGTAACCCTGGGAAAGTATGTCAGCCTGGTGTTAGGCTTCTTGCCAAGGAAAAAGCCGAGAAAGCAGCCATGTTGTGGCACTTTTGCACTCCCTTTTGGATGCCTTTCACAGCTCCAGTGTGCCTGGAACTCAGGGCTTCCTGCTTTTAAAAATCCTAGCCCTAGGCCGAACCCCAACCCTAAGACGAGAAAGGCAAATCAGCCAGGAATTAGGCATGTCCCCAAGGAAAAAGCTGTGGAGGCAGGCATGTTGTGGTACTTTTGCGCTCTTCTTGGCTAGTCCTTCGCAGCTGCTGTGTTCTTGGAACTCAGGGCTTTCTGGTTAATAGAACCCTTACCCTAGGCGTAACTCAAACCTTAACCCTAGGAAGGAAAATCAACCTATGGTTCGGGATGGTCTCATGGAAATATCAGTGGTGGCAGCCAAGTTGCGTCACTTTTGCGCTCCCCTTGGGATGCCTTTTGCAGCTGCAGTGTGCCTGGAGCCCAGGGCTTCCTGGTTTTAAAAGTCCTAGGCCTAAGCCTAACAGTAACCCTAGGAAGGTAAATCAGCCGGGTATTAGGGTTCTTCCTAAGGGAAAAGCCGTGAAAGCAGCCATGTTGTGGCACTTCTGCACTCCCTTTGGGATGCCTTTGGCAGATGAAGTAAGCCTGGAACTCAGGGCTTCCTGGTTAAAAAAATTCAAGCCCTAGGCTGAACCCTAACCCTAACCCTAGGCAGATAAATCAGCCTAGGTATAGGGATGGTGCCAAGGAAAAAGCTGTGAAAGCTGCCATTTTGTTGCACTTTTGTACTCCCCTTGGGATGCCTTGAACAGCTGCAGTGTGCCTGGAGCTAAGGGCTTCCTAGTTTTAAAAATCCTAGCCCTAGGCCTAAGCCTAACAGTAACCCTGGGAAAGTAAATCAGCCTGGTGTTAGGCTTCTTGCCAAGGAAAAAGCCGTGAAAGCAGCCATGTTGTGGCACTTTTGCACTCCCTTTTGGATGCCTTTCACAGCTCCAGTGTGCCTGGAACTCAGGGCTTCCTGCTTTTAAAAATCCTAGCCCTAGGCCGAACCCCAACCCTAAGACGAGAAAGGCAAATCAGCCAGGAATTAGGCATGTCCCCAAGGAAAAAGCTGTGGAGGCAGGCATGTTGTGGTACTTTTGCGCTCTTCTTGGCTAGTCCTTCGCAGCTGCTGTGTTCTTGGAACTCAGGGCTTTCTGGTTAATAGAGCCCTTACCCTAGGCGTAACTCAAACCTTAACCCTAGGAAGGAAAATCAGCCTATGGTTCCGGATGGTCTCATGGAAATATCAGTGGTGGCAGCCAAGTTGCGTCACTTTTGCGCTCCCCTTGGGATGCCTTTTGCAGCTGCAGTGTGCCTGGAGCCCAGGGCTTCCTGGTTTTAAAAGTCCTAGGCCTAAGCCTAACAGTAACCCTAGGAAGGTAAATCAGCCGGGTATTAGGGTTCTTCCTAAGGGAAAAGCCGTGAAAGCAGCCATGTTGTGGCACTTCTGCACTCCCTTTGGGATGCCTTTGGCAGATGAAGTAAGCCTGGAACTCAGGACTTCCTGGTTAAAGAAATCACAGCCCTAGGCTGAACCCTAACCCTAACCCTAGGCAGATAAATCAGCCTAGGTATAGGGATGGTGCCAAGGATAAAGCTGTGAAAGCTGCCATGTTGTTGCACTTTTGTACTCCCCTTGGGATGCCTTGAACAGCTGCAGTGTGCCTGGAGCCCAGGGCTTCCTAGTTTTAAAAATCCTAGCCCTAGGCCTAAGCCTAACAGTAACCCTGGGAAAGTAAATCAGCCTGATGTTAGGCTTCTTGCCAAGGTAAAAGCCGTGAAAGCAGCCATGTTGTGGCACTTTTGCACTCCCTTTTGGATGCCTTTCACAGCTCCAGTGTGCCTGGAACTCAGGGCTTCCTGCTTTTAAAAATCCTAGCCCTAGGCCGAACCCCAACCCTAAGACGAGAAAGGCAAATCAGCCAGGAATTAGGCATGTCCCCAAGGAAAAAGCTGTGGAGGCAGGCATGTTGTGCTACTTTTGCGCTCTTCTTGGCTAGTCCTTCGCAGCTGCTGTGTTCTTGGAACTCAGGGCTTTCTGGTTAATAGAACCCTTACCCTAGGCGTAACTCAAACCTTAACCCTAGGAAGGAAAATCAGCCTATGGTTTGAGATGGTCTCATGGAAATATCAGTGGTGGCAGCCAAGTTGCGTCACTTTTGCGCTCCCCTTGGGATGCCTTTCGCAGCTGCAGTGTGCCTGGAGCCCAGGGCTTCCTGGTTTTAAAAGTCCTAGGCCTAAGCCTAACAGTAACCCTAGGAAGGTAAATCAGCCGGGTATTAGGGTTCTTCCTAAGGGAAAAGCCGTGAAAGCAGCCATGTTGTGGCACTTCTGCACTCCCTTTGGGATGCCTTTGGCAGATGAAGTAAGCCTGGAACTCAGGACTTCCTGGTTAAAGAAATCACAGCCCTAGGCTGAACCCTAACCCTAACCCTAGGCAGATAAATCAGCCTAGGTATAGGGATGGTGCCAAGGAAAAAGCTGTGAAAGCTGCCATGTTGTTGCACTTTTGTACTCCCCTTGGGATGCCTTGAACAGCTGCAGTGTGCCTGGAGCCCAGGGCTTCCTAGTTTTAAAAATCCTAGCCCTAGGCCTAAGCCTAACAGTAACCCTGGGAAAGTAAATCAGCCTGATGTTAGGCTTCTTGCCAAGGAAAAAGCCGTGAAAGCAGCCATGTTGTGGCACTTTTGCACTCCCTTTTGGATGCCTTTCACAGCTCCAGTGTGCCTGGAACTCAGGGCTTCCTGATTTTAAAAATCCTAGCCCTAGGCCGAACCCCAACCCTAAGACGAGAAAGGCAAATCAGCCAGGAATTAGGCATGTCCCCAAGGAAAAAGCTGTGGAGGCAGGCATGTTGTGCTACTTTTGCGCTCTTCTTGGCTAGTCCTTCGCAGCTGCTGTGTTCTTGGAACTCAGGGCTTTCTGGTTAATAGAACCCTTACCCTAGGCGTAACTCAAACCTTAACCCTAGGAAGGAAAATCAGCCTATGGTTTGGGATGGTCTCATGGAAATATCAGTGGTGGCAGCCAAGTTGCGTCACTTTTGCGCTCCCCTTGGGATGCCTTTTGCAGCTGCAGTGTGCCTGGAGCCCAGGGCTTCCTGGTTTTAAAAGTCCTAGGCCTAAGCCTAACAGTAACCCTAGGAAGGTAAATCAGCCGGGTATTAGGGTTCTTCCTAAGGGAAAAGCCGTGAAAGCAGCCATGTTGTGGCACTTCTGCACTCCCTTTGGGATGCCTTTGGCAGATGAAGTAAGCCTGGAACTCAGGACTTCCTGGTTAAAGAAATCACAGCCCTAGGCTGAACCCTAACCCTAACCCTAGGCAGATAAATCAGCCTAGGTATAGGGATGGTGCCAAGGAAAAAGCTGTGAAAGCTGCCATGTTGTTGCACTTTTGTACTCCCCTTGGGATGCCTTGAACAGCTGCAGTGTGCCTGGAGCCCAGGGCTTCCTAGTTTTAAAAATCCTAGCCCTAGGCCTAAGCCTAACAGTAACCCTGGGAAAGTAAATCAGCCTGATGTTAGGCTTCTTGCCAAGGAAAAAGCCGTGAAAGCAGCCATGTTGTGGCACTTTTGCACTCCCTTTTGGATGCCTTTCACAGCTCCAGTGTGCCTGGAACTCAGGGCTTCCTGCTTTTAAAAATCCTAGCCCTAGGCCGAACCCCAACCCTAAGACGAGAAAGGCAAATCAGCCAGGAATTAGGCATGTCCCCAAGGAAAAAGCTGTCGAGGCAGGCATGTTGTGGTACTTTTGCGCTCTTCTTGGCTAGTCCTTCGCAGCTGCTGTGTTCTTGGAACTCAGGGCTTTCTGGTTAATAGACCCTTACCCTAGGCGTAACTCAAACCTTAACCCTAGGAAGGAAAATCAGCCTATGGTTCGGGATGGTCTCATGGAAATATCAGTGGTGGCAGCCAAGTTGCGTCACTTTTGCGCTCCCCTTGGGATGCCTTTCGCAGCTGCAGTGTGCCTGGAGCCCAGGGCTTCCTGGTTTTAAAAGTCCTAGGCCTAAGCCTAACAGTAACCCTAGGAAGGTAAATCAGCCGGGTATTAGGGTTCTTCCTAAGGGAAAAGCCGTGAAAGCAGCCATGTTGTGGCACTTCTGCACTCCCTTTGGGATGCCTTTGGCAGATGAAGTAAGCCTGGAACTCAGGGCTTCCTGGTTAAAGAAATCCAAGCCCTAGGCTGAACCCTAACCCTAACCCTAGGCAGATAAATCAGCCTAGGTATAGGGATGGTGCCAAGGAAAAAGCTGTGAAAGCTGCCATGTTGTTGCACTTTTGTACTCCCCTTGGGATGCCTTGAACAGCTGCAGTGTGCCTGGAGCTAAGGGCTTCCTAGTTTTAAAAATCCTAGCCCTAGGCCTAAGCCTAACAGTAACCCTGGGAAAATATGTCAGCCTGGTGTTAGGCTTCTTGCCAAGGAAAAAGCCGTGAAAGCAGCCATGTTGTGGCACGTTTGCACTCCCTTTTGGATGCCTTTCACAGCTCCAGTGTGCCTGGAACTCAGGGCTTCCTGCTTTTAAAAATCCTAGCCCTAGGCCGAACCCCAACCCTAAGACGAGAAAGGCAAATCAGCCAGGAATTAGGCATGTCCCCAAGGAAAAAGCTGTGGAGGCAGGCATGTTGTGGTACTTTTGCGCTCTTCTTGGCTAGTCCTTCGCAGCTGCTGTGTTCTTGGAACTCAGGGCTTTCTGGTTAATAGAGCCCTTACCCTAGGCGTAACTCAAACCTTAACCCTAGGAAGGAAAATCAGCCTATGGTTCGGGATGGTCTCATGGAAATATCAGTGGTGGCAGCCAAGTTGCGTCACTTTTGCGCTCCCCTTGGGATGCCTTTTGCAGCTGCAGTGTGCCTGGAGCCCAGGGCTTTCTGGTTTTAAAAGTCCTAAACCTAAGCCTAACAGTAACCCTAGGAAGGTAAATCAGCCGGGTATTAGGGTTCTTCCTAAGGGAAAAGCCGTGAAAGCAGCCATGTTGTGGCACTTCTGCACTCCCTTTGGGATGCCTTTGGCAGATGAAGTAAGCCTGGAACTCAGGGCTTCCTGGTTAAAGAAATCCAAGCCCTAGGCTGAACCCTAACCCTAACCCTAGGCAGATAAATCAGCCTAGGTATAGGGATGGTGCCAAGGAAAAAGCTGTGAAAGCTGCCATGTTGTTGCACTTTTGTACTCCCCTTGGGATGCCTTGAACAGCTGCAGTGTGCCTGGAGCTAAGGGCTTCCTAGTTTCAAAAATCCTAGCCCTAGGCCTAAGCCCAACAGTAATTCTGGGAAAGTAAATCAGCCTGATGTTAGGCTTCTTGCCAAGGAAAAAGCCGTGAAAGCAGCCATGTTGTGGCACTTTTGCACTCCCTTTTGGATGCCTTTCACAGCTGCAGTGTGCCTGGAACTCAGGGCTTCCTGCTTTTAAAAATCCTAGCCCTAGGCCGAACCCCAACCCTAAGACGAGAAAGGCAAATCAGCCAGGAATTAGGCATGTCCACAAGGAAAAAGCTGTGGAGGCAGGCATGTTGTGGTACTTTTGCGCTCTTCTTGGCTAGTCCTTCGCAGCTGCTGTGTTCTTGGAACTCAGGGCTTTCTGGTTAATAGAACCCTTACCCTAGGCGTAACTGAAACCTTAACCCTAGGAAGGAAAATCAGCCTATGGTTCGGGATGCTCTCATGGAAATATCAGTGGTGGCAGCCAAGTTGCGTCACTTTTGCGCTCCCCTTGGGATGCCTTTTGCAGCTGCAGTGTGCCTGGAGCCCAGGGCTTCCTGGTTTTAAAAGTCCTAGGCCTAAGCCTAACAGTAACCCTAGGAAGGTAAATCAGCCGGGTATTAGGGTTCTTCCTAAGGGAAAAGCCGTGAAAGCAGCCATGTTGTGGCACTTCTGCACTCCCTTTGGGATGCCTTTGGCAGATGAAGTAAGCCTGGAACTCAGGGCTTCCTGGTTAAAGAAATCCAAGCCCTAGGCTGAACCCTAACCCTAACCCTAGGCAGATAAATCAGCCTAGGTATAGGGATGGTGCCAAAGAAAAAGCTGTGAAAGCTGCCATGTTGTTGCACTTTTGTACTCCCCTTGGGATGCCTTGAACAGCTGCAGTGTGCCTGGAGCTAAGGGCTTCCTAGTTTTAAAAATCCTAGCCCTAGGCCTAAGCCTAACAGTAACCCTGGGAAAGTATGTCAGCCTGGTGTTAGGCTTCTTGCCAAGGAAAAAGCCGTGAAAGCAGCCATGTTGTGGCACTTTTGCACTCCCTTTTGGATGCCTTTCACAGCTGCAGTGTGCCTGGAACTCAGGGCTTCCTGCTTTTAAAATCCTAGCCCTAGGCCGAACCCCAACCCTAAGACGAGAAAGGCAAATCAGCCAGGAATTAGGCATGTCCCCAAGGAAAAAGCTGTGGAGGCAGGCATGTTGTGGTACTTTTGCGCTCTTCTTGGCTAGTCCTTCGCAGCTGCTGTGTTCTTGGAACTCAGGGCTTTCTGGTTAATAGAGCCCTTACCCTAGGCGTAACTCAAACCTTAACCCTAGGAAGGAAAATCAGCCTATGGTTCGGGATGGTCTCATGGAAATATCAGTGGTGGCAGCCAAGTTGCGTCACTTTTGCGCTCCCCTTGGGATGCCTTTTGCAGCTGCAGTGTGCCTGGAGCCCAGGGCTTCCTGGTTTTAAAAGTCCTAGGCCTAAGCCTAACAGTAACCCTAGGAAGGTAAATCAGCCGGGTATTAGGGTTCTTCCTAAGGGAAAAGCCGTGAAAGCAGCCATGTTGTGGCACTTCTGCACTCCCTTTGGGATGCCTATGGCAGATGAAGTAAGCCTGGAACTCAGGGCTTCCTGGTTAAAAAAATTCAAGCCCTAGGCTGAACCCTAACCCTAACCCTAGGCAGATAAATCAGCCTAGGTATAGGGATGGTGCCAAGGAAAAAGCTGTGAAAGCTGCCATGTTGTTGCACTTTTGTACTCCCCTTGGGATGCCTTGAACAGCTGCAGTGTGCCTGGAGCTAAGGGCTTCCTAGTTTTAAAAATCCTAGCCCTAGGCCTAAGCCTAACAGTAACCCTAGGAAGGTAAATCAGCCGGGTATTAGGGTTCTTCCTAAGGGAAAAGCCGTGAAAGCAGCCATGTTGTGGCACTTCTGCACTCCCTTTGGGATGCCTTTGGCAGATGAAGTAAGCCTGGAACTCAGGGCTTCCTGGTTAAAGAAATCCCAGCCCTAGGCTGAACCCTAACCCTAACCCTAGGCAGATAAATCAGCCTAGGTATAGGGATGGTGCCAAGGAAAAAGCTGTGAAAGCTGCCATGTTGTTGCACTTTTGTACTCCCCTTGGGATGCCTTGAACAGCAGCAGTGTGCCTGGAGCCCAGGGCTTCCTAGTTTTAAAAATCCTAGCCCTAGGCCTAAGCCTAACAGTAACCCTGGGAAAGTATGTCAGCCTGGTGTTAGGCTTCTTGCCAAGGAAAAAGCCGTGAAAGCAGCCATGTTGTGGCACTTTTGCACTCCCTTTTGGATGCCTTTCACAGCTCCAGTGTGCCTGGAACTCAGGGCTTCCTGCTTTTAAAAATCCTAGCCCTAGGCCGAACCCCAACCCTAAGACGAGAAAGGCAAATCAGCCAGGAATTAGGCATGTCCCCAAGGAAAAAGCTGTGGAGGCAGGCATGTTGTGGTACTTTTGCGCTCTTCTTGGCTAGTCCTTCGCAGCTGCTGTGTTCTTGGAACTCAGGGCTTTCTGGTTAATAGAGCCCTTACCCTAGGCGTAACTCAAACCTTAACCCTAGGAAGGAAAATCAACCTATGGTTCGGGATGGTCTCATGGAAATATCAGTGGTGGCAGCCAAGTTGCGTCACTTTTGCGCTCCCCTTGGGATGCCTTTTGCAGCTGCAGTGTGCCTGGAGCCCAGGGCTTCCTGGTTTTAAAAGTCCTAGGCCTAAGCCTAACAGTAACCCTAGGAAGGTAAATCAGCCGGGTATTAGGGTTCTTCCTAAGGGAAAAGCCGTGAAAGCAGCCATGTTGTGGCACTTCTGCACTCCCTTTGGGATGCCTTTGGCAGATGAAGTAAGCCTGGAACTCAGGGCTTCCTGGTTAAAAAAATTCAAGCCCTAGGCTGAAGCCTAACCCTAACCCTAGGCAGATAAATCAGCCTAGGTATAGGGATGGTGCCAAGGAAAAAGCTGTGAAAGCTGCCATGTTGTTGCACTTTTGTACTCCCCTTGGGATGCCTTGAACAGCTGCAGTGTGCCTGGAGCTAAGGGCTTCCTAGTTTCAAAAATCCTAGCCCTAGGCCTAAGCCTAACTGTAACCCTGGGAAAATATGTCAGCCTGGTGTTAGGCGTCTTGCCAAGGAAAAAGCCGTGAAAGCAGCCATGTTGTGGCAGTTTTGCACTCCCTTTTGGATGCCTTTCACAGCTCCAGTGTGCCTGGAACTCAGGGCTTCCTGCTTTTAAAAATCCTAGCCCTAGGCCGAACCCCAACCCTAAGACGAGAAAGGCAAATCAGCCAGGAATTAGGCATGTCCCCAAGGAAAAAGCTGTGGAGGCAGGCATGTTGTGGTACTTTTGCGCTCTTCTTGGCTAGTCCTTCGCAGCTGCTGTGTTCTTGGAACTCAGGGCTTTCTGGTTAATAGACCCTTACCCTAGGCGTAACTCAAACCTTAACCCTAGGAAGGAAAATCAGCCTATGGTTCGGGATGGTCTCATGGAAATATCAGTGGTGGCAGCCAAGTTGCGTCACTTTTGCGCTCCCCTTGGGATGCCTTTTGCAGCTGCAGTGTGCCTGGAGCCCAGGGCTTCCTGGTGTTAAAAGTCCTAGGCCTAAGCCTAACAGTAACCCTAGGAAGGTAAATCAGCCGGGTATTAGGGTTCTTCCTAAGGGAAAAGCCGTGAAAGCAGCCATGTTGTGGCACTTCTGCACTCCCTTTGGGATGCCTTTGGCAGATGAAGTAAGCCTGGAACTCAGGGCTTCCTGGTTAAAGAAATCCAAGCCCTAGGCTGAACCCTAACCCTAACCCTAGGCAGATAAATCAGCCTAGGTATAGGGATGGTGCCAAGGAAAAAGCTGTGAAAGCTGCCATGTTGTTGCACTTTTGTACTCCCCTTGGGATGCCTTGAACAGCTGCAGTGTGCCTGGAGCTAAGGGCTTCCTAGTTTCAAAAATCCTAGCCCTAGGCCTAAGCCTAACAGTAACCCTGGGAAAGTAAATCAGCCTGATGTTAGGCTTCTTGCCAAGGAAAAAGCCGTGAAACAGCCATGTTGTGGCACTTTTGCACTCCCTTTTGGATGCCTTTCACAGCTCCAGTGTGCCTGGAACTCAGGGCTTCCTGATTTTAAAAATCCTAGCCCTAGGCCGAACCCCAACCCTAAGACGAGAAAGGCAAATCAGCCAGGAATTAGGCATGTCCCCAAGGAAAAAGCTGTGGAGGCAGGCATGTTGTGGTACTTTTGCGCTCTTCTTGGCTAGTCCTTCGCAGCTGCTGTGTTCTTGGAACTCAGGGCTTTCTGGTTAATAGAACCCTTACCCTAGGCGTAACTCAAACCTTAACCCTAGGAAGGAAAATCAGCCTATGGTTTGGGATGGTCTCATGGAAATATCAGTGGTGGCAGCCAAGTTGCGTCACTTTTGCGCTCCCCTTGGGATGCCTTTTGCAGCTGCAGTGTGCCTGGAGCCCAGGGCTTCCTGGTTTTAAAAGTCCTAGGCCTAAGCCTAACAGTAACCCTAGGAAGGTAAATCAGCCGGGTATTAGGGTTCTTCCTAAGGGAAAAGCCGTGAAAGTAGCCATGTTGTGGCACTTCTGCACTCCCTTTGGGATGCCTTTGGCAGATGAAGTAAGCCTGGAACTCAGGGCTTCCTGGTTAAAGAAATCCAAGCCCTAGGCTGAACCCTAACCCTAACCCTAGGCAGATAAATCAGCCTAGGTATAGGGATGGTGCCAAGGAAAAAGCTGTGAAAGCTGCCATGTTGTTGCACTTTTGTACTCCCCTTGGGATGCCTTGAACAGCTGCAGTGTGCCTGGAGCTAAGGGCTTCCTAGTTTCAAAAATCCTAGCCCTAGGCCTAAGCCTAACAGTAACCCTGGGAAAGTAAATCAGCCTGATGTTAGGTTTCTTGCCAAGGAAAAAGCCGTGAAAGCAGCCATGTTGTGGCACTTTTGCACTCCCTTTTGGATGCCTTTCACAGCTCCAGTGTGCCTGGAACTCAGGGCTTCCTGCTTTTAAAAATCCTAGCCCTAGGCCGAACCCCAACCCTAAGACGAGAAAGGCAAATCAGCCAGGAATTAGGCATGTCCCCAAGGAAAAAGCTGTGGAGGCAGGCATGTTGTGGTACTTTTGCACTCTTCTTGGCTAGTCCTTCGCAGCTGCTGTGTTCTTGGAACTCAGGGCTTTCTGGTTAATAGAACCCTTACCCTAGGCGTAACTCAAACCTTAACCCTAGGAAGGAAAATCAACCATTGGTTCGGGATGGTCTCATGGAAATATCAGTGGTGGCAGCCAAGTTGCGTCACTTTTGCGCTCCCCTTGGGATGCCTTTTGCAGCTGCAGTGTGCCTGGAGCCCAGGGCTTCCTGGTTTTAAAAGTCCTAGGCCTAAGCCTAACAGTAACCCTAGGAAGGTAAATCAGCCGGGTATTAGGCTTCTTGCCAAGGAAAAAGCCGTGAAAGCAGCCATGTTGTGGCACTTCTGCACTCCCTTTGGGATGCCTTTGGCAGATGAAGTAAGCCTGGAACTCAGGGCTTCCTGGTTAAAGAAATCCAAGCCCTAGGCTGAACCCTAACCCTAACCCTAGGCAGATAAATCAGCCTAGGTATAGGGATGGTGCCAAGGAAAAAGCTGTGAAAGCTGCCATGTTGTTGCACTTTTGTACTCCCCTTGGGATGCCTTGAACAGCTGCAGTGTGCCTGGAGCTAAGGGCTTCCTAGTTTTAAAAATCCTAGCCCTAGGCCTAAGCCTAACAGTAACCCTGGGAAAATAAATCAGCCTGATGTTAGGCTTCTTGCCAAGGAAAAAGCCGTGAAAGCAGCCATGTTGTGGCACTTCTGCACTCCCTTTGGGATGCCTTTGGCAGATGAAGTAAGCCTGGAACTCAGGGCTTCCTGGTTAAAGAAATCCAAGCCCTAGGCTGAACCCTAACCCTAACCCTAGGCAGATAAATCAGCCTAGGTATAGGGATGGTGCCAAGGAAAAAGCTGTGAAAGCTGCCATGTTGTTGCACTTTTGTACTCCCCTTGGGATGCCTTGAACAGCTGCAGTGTGCCTGGAGCTAAGGGCTTCCTAGTTTCAAAAATCCTAGCCCTAGGCCTAAGCCTAACAGTAACCCTGGGAAAGTAAATCAGCCTGATGTTAGGCTTCTTGCCAAGGAAAAAGCCGTGAAACAGCCATGTTGTGGCACTTTTGCACTCCCTTTTGGATGCCTTTCACAGCTCCAGTGTGCCTGGAACTCAGGGCTTCCTGATTTTAAAAATCCTAGCCCTAGGCCGAACCCCAACCCTATGACGAGAAAGGCAAATCAGCCAGGAATTAGGCATGTCCCCAAGGAAAAAGCTGTGGAGGCAGGCATGTTGTGGTACTTTTGCGCTCTTCTTGGCTAGTCCTTCGCAGCTGCTGTGTTCTTGGAACTCAGGGCTTTCTGGTTAATAGAACCCTTACCCTAGGCGTAACTCAAACCTTAACCCTAGGAAGGAAAATCAGCCTATGGTTTGGGATGGTCTCATGGAAATATCAGTGGTGGCAGCCAAGTTGCGTCACTTTTGCGCTCCCCTTGGGATGCCTTTTGCAGCTGCAGTGTGCCTGGAGCCCAGGGCTTCCTGGTTTTAAAAGTCCTAGGCCTAAGCCTAACAGTAACCCTAGGAAGGTAAATCAGCCGGGTATTAGGGTTCTTCCTAAGGGAAAAGCCGTGAAAGCAGCCATGTTGTGGCACTTCTGCACTCCCTTTGGGATGCCTTTGGCAGATGAAGTAAGCCTGGAACTCAGGGCTTCCTGGTTAAAGAAATCCAAGCCCTAGGCTGAACCCTAACCCTAACCCTAGGCAGATAAATCAGCCTAGGTATAGGGATGGTGCCAAGGAAAAAGCTGTGAAAGCTGCCATGTTGTTGCACTTTTGTACTCCCCTTGGGATGCCTTGAACAGCTGCAGTGTGCCTGGAGCTAAGGGCTTCCTAATTTCAAAAATCCTAGCCCTAGGCCTAAGCCTAACAGTAACCCTGGGAAAGTAAATCAGCCTGATGTTAGGTTTCTTGCCAAGGAAAAAGCCGTGAAAGCAGCCATGTTGTGGCACTTTTGCACTCCCTTTTGGATGCCTTTCACAGCTCCAGTGTGCCTGGAACTCAGGGATTCCTGATTTTAAAAATCCTAGCCCTAGGCCGAACCCCAACCCTATGACGAGAAAGGCAAATCAGCCAGGAATTAGGCATGTCCCCAAGGAAAAAGCTGTGGAGGCAGGCATGTTGTGGTACTTTTGCGCTCTTCTTGGCTAGTCCTTCGCAGCTGCTGTGTTCTTGGAACTCAGGGCTTTCTGGTTAATAGAACCCTTACCCTAGGCGTAACTCAAACCTTAACCCTAGGAAGGAAAATCAGCCTATGGTTCGGGATGGTCTCATGGAAATATCAGTGGTGGCAGCCAAGTTGCGTCACTTTTGCGCTCCCCTTGGGATGCCTTTTGCAGCTGCAGTGTGCCTGGAGCCCAGGGCTTCCTGGTTTTAAAAGTCCTAGGCCTAAGCCTAACAGTAACCCTAGGAAGGTAAATCAGCCGGGTATTAGGGTTCTTCCTAAGGGAAAAGCCGTGAAAGCAGCCATGTTGTGGCACTTCTGCACTCCCTTTGGGATGCCTTTGGCAGATGAAGTAAGCCTGGAACTCAGGGCTTCCTGGTTAAAGAAATCCAAGCCCTAGGCTGAACCCTAACCCTAACCCTAGGCAGATAAATCAGCCTAGGTATAGGGATGGTGCCAAGGAAAAAGCTGTGAAAGCTGCCATGTTGTTGCACTTTTGTACTCCCCTTGGGATGCCTTGAACAGCTGCAGTGTGCCTGGAGCCCAGGGCTTCCTAGTTTCAAAAATCCTAGCCCTAGGCCTAAGCCTAACAGTAACCCTGGGAAAGTATGTCAGCCTGATGTTAGGCTTCTTGCCAAGGAAAAAGCCGTGAAAGCAGCCATGTTGTGGCACTTTTGCACTCCCTTTTGGATGCCTTTCACAGCTCCAGTGTGCCTGGAACTCAGGGCTTCCTGCTTTTAAAAATCCTAGCCCTAGGCCGAACCCCAACCCTATGACGAGAAAGGCAAATCAGCCAGGAATTAGGCATGTCCCCAAGGAAAAAGCTGTGGAGGCAGGCATGTTGTGGTACTTTTGCGCTCTTCTTGGCTAGTCCTTCGCAGCTGCTGTGTTCTTGGAACTCAGGGCTTTCTGGTTAATAGACCCTTACCCTAGGCGTAACTCAAACCTTAACCCTAGGAAGGAAAATCAGCCTATGGTTCGGGATGGTCTCATGGAAATATCAGTGGTGGCAGCCAAGTTGCGTCACTTTTGCGCTCCCCTTGGGATGCCTTTTGCAGCTGCAGTGTGCCTGGAGCCCAGGGCTTCCTGGTTTTAAAAGTCCTAGGCCTAAGCCTAACAGTAACCCTAGGAAGGTAAATCAGCCGGGTATTAGGGTTCTTCCTAAGGGAAAAGCCGTGAAAGCAGCCATGTTGTGGCACTTCTGCACTCCCTTTGGGATGCCTTTGGCAGATGAAGTAAGCCTGGAACTCAGGGCTTCCTGGTTAAAGAAATCCAAGCCCTAGGCTGAACCCTAACCCTAACCCTAGGCAGATAAATCAGCCTAGGTATAGGGATGGTGCCAAGGAAAAAGCTGTGAAAGCTGCCATGTTGTTGCACTTTTGTACTCCCCTTGGGATGCCTTGAACAGCTGCAGTGTGCCTGGAGCCCAGGGCTTCCTAGTTTCAAAAATCCTAGCCCTAGGCCTAAGCCTAACAGTAACCCTGGGAAAGTATGTCAGCCTGATGTTAGGCTTCTTGCCAAGGAAAAAGCCGTGAAAGCAGCCATGTTGTGGCACTTTTGCACTCCCTTTTGGATGCCTTTCACAGCTCCAGTGTGCCTGGAACTCAGGGCTTCCTGATTTTAAAAATCCTAGCCCTAGGCCGAACCCCAACCCTAAGACGAGAAAGGCAAATCAGCCAGGAATTAGGCATGTCCCCAAGGAAAAAGCTGTGGAGGCAGGCATGTTGTGGTACTTTTGCGCTCTTCTTGGCTAGTCCTTCGCAGCTGCTGTGTTCTTGGAACTCAGGGCTTTCTGGTTAATAGAACCCTTACCCTAGGCGTAACTCAAACCTTAACCCTAGGAAGGAAAATCAACCTATGGTTCGGGATGGTCTCATGGAAATATCAGTGGTGGCAGCCAAGTTGCGTCACTTTTGCGCTCCCCTTGGGATGCCTTTTGCAGCTGCAGTGTGCCTGGAGCCCAGGGCTTCCTGGTTTTAAAAGTCCTAGGCCTAAGCCTAACAGTAACCCTAGGAAGGTAAATCAGCCGGGTATTAGGCTTCTTGCCAAGGAAAAAGCCGTGAAAGCAGCCATGTTGTGGCACTTCTGCACTCCCTTTGGGATGCCTTTGGCAGATGAAGTAAGCCTGGAACTCAGGGCTTCCTGGTTAAAAAAATTCAAGCCCTAGGCTGAACCCTAACCCTAACCCTAGGCAGATAAATCAGCCTAGGTATAGGGATGGTGCCAAGGAAAAAGCTGTGAAAGCTGCCATGTTGTTGCACTTTTGTACTCCCCTTGGGATGCCTTGAACAGCTGCAGTGTGCCTGGAGCTAAGGGCTTCCTAGTTTCAAAAATCCTAGCCCTAGGCCTAAGCCTAACAGTAACCCTGGGAAAGTAAATCAGCCTGATGTTAGGCTTCTTGCCAAGGAAAAAGCCGTGAAAGCAGCCATGTTGTGGCACTTCTGCACTCCCTTTGGGATGCCTTTGGCAGATGAAGTAAGCCTGGAACTCAGGGCTTCCTGGTTAAAGAAATCCAAGCCCTAGGCTGAACCCTAACCCTAACCCTAGGCAGATAAATCAGCCTAGGTATAGGGATGGTGCCAAGGAAAAAGCTGTGAAAGCTGCCATGTTGTTGCACTTTTGTACTCCCCTTGGGATGCCTTGAACAGCTGCAGTGTGCCTGGAGCTAAGGGCTTCCTAGTTTCAAAAATCCTAGCCCTAGGCCTAAGCCTAACAGTAACCCTGGGAAAGTAAATCAGCCTGATGTTAGGCTTCTTGCCAAGGAAAAAGCCGTGAAAGCAGCCATGTTGTGGCACTTCTGCACTCCCTTTGGGATGCCTTTGGCAGATGAAGTAAGCCTGGAACTCAGGGCTTCCTGGTTAAAGAAATCCAAGCCCTAGGCTGAACCCTAACCCTAACCCTAGGCAGATAAATCAGCCTAGGTATAGGGATGGTGCCAAGGAAAAAGCTGTGAAAGCTGCCATGTTGTTGCACTTTTGTACTCCCCTTGGGATGCCTTGAACAGCTGCAGTGTGCCTGGAGCTAAGGGCTTCCTAATTTCAAAAATCCTAGCCCTAGGCCTAAGCCTAACAGTAACCCTGGGAAAGTAAATCAGCCTGATGTTAGGTTTCTTGCCAAGGAAAAAGCCGTGAAAGCAGCCATGTTGTGGCACTTTTGCACTCCCTTTTGGATGCCTTTCACAGCTCCAGTGTGCCTGGAACTCAGGGCTTCCTGATTTTAAAAATCCTAGCCCTAGGCCGAACCCCAACCCTAAGACGAGAAAGGCAAATCAGCCAGGAATTAGGCATGTCCCCAAGGAAAAAGCTGTGGAGGCAGGCATGTTGTGGTACTTTTGCACTCTTCTTGGCTAGTCCTTCGCAGCTGCTGTGTTCTTGGAACTCAGGGCTTTCTGGTTAATAGACCCTTACCCTAGGCGTAACTCAAACCTTAACCCTAGGAAGGAAAATCAGCCTATGGTTCGGGATGGTCTCATGGAAATATCAGTGGTGGCAGCCAAGTTGCGTCACTTTTGCGCTCCCCTTGGGATGCCTTTTGCAGCTGCAGTGTGCCTGGAGCCCAGGGCTTCCTGGTTTTAAAAGTCCTAGGCCTAAGCCTAACAGTAACCCTAGGAAGGTAAATCAGCCGGGTATTAGGGTTCTTCCTAAGGGAAAAGCCGTGAAAGCAGCCATGTTGTGGCACTTCTGCACTCCCTTTGGGATGCCTTTGGCAGATGAAGTAAGCCTGGAACTCAGGGCTTCCTGGTTAAAAAAATCCAAGCCCTAGGCTGAACCCTAACCCTAACCCTAGGCAGATAAATCAGCCTAGGTATAGGGATGGTGCCAAGGAAAAAGCTGTGAAAGCTGCCATGTTGTTGCACTTTTGTACTCCCCTTGGGATGCCTTGAACAGCTGCAGTGTGCCTGGAGCTAAGGGCTTCCTAATTTCAAAAATCCTAGCCCTAGGCCTAAGCCTAACAGTAACCCTGGGAAAGTAAATCAGCCTGATGTTAGGCTTCTTGCCAAGGAAAAAGCCGTGAAACCGCCATGTTGTGGCACTTTTGCACTCCCTTTTGGATGCCTTTCACAGCTCCAGTGTGCCTGGAACTCAGGGCTTCCTGCTTTTAAAAATCCTAGCCCTAGGCCGAACCCCAACCCTAAGACGAGAAAGGCAAATCAGCCAGGAATTAGGCATGTCCCCAAGGAAAAAGCTGTGGAGGCAGGCATGTTGTGGTACTTTTGCGCTCTTCTTGGCTAGTCCTTCGCAGCTGCTGTGTTCTTGGAACTCAGGGCTTTCTGGTTAATAGAACCCTTACCCTAGGCGTAACTCAAACCTTAACCCTAGGAAGGAAAATCAGCCTATGGTTCGGGATGGTCTCATGGAAATATCAGTGGTGGCAGCCAAGTTGCGTCACTTTTGCGCTCCCCTTGGGATGCCTTTTGCAGCTGCAGTGTGCCTGGAGCCCAGGGCTTCCTGGTGTTAAAAGTCCTAGGCCTAAGCCTAACAGTAACCCTAGGAAGGTAAATCAGCCGGGTATTAGGGTTCTTCCTAAGGGAAAAGCCGTGAAAGCAGCCATGTTGTGGCACTTCTGCACTCCCTTTGGGATGCCTTTGGCAGATGAAGTAAGCCTCCAACTCAGGGCTTCCTGGTAAAAAAAATCCAAGCCCTAGGCTGAACCCTAACCCTAACCCTAGGCAGATAAATCAGCCTAGGTATAGGGATGGTGCCAAGGAAAAAGCTGTGAAAGCTGCCATGTTGTTGCACTTTTGTACTCCCCTTGGGATGCCTTGAACAGCTGCAGTGTGCCTGGAGCCCAGGGCTTCCTAGTTTCAAAAATCCTAGCCCTAGGCCTAAGCCTAACAGTAACCCTGGGAAAGTAAATCGGCCTGATGTTAGGTTTCTTGCCAAGGAAAAAGCCGTGAAAGCAGCCATGTTGTGGCACTTTTGCACTCCCTTTTGGATGCCTTTCACAGCTCCAGTGTGCCTGGAACTCAGGGCTTCCTGCTTTTAAAAATCCTAGCCCTAGGCCGAACCCCAACCCTAAGACGAGAAAGGCAAATCAGCCAGGAATTAGGCATGTCCCCAAGGAAAAAGCTGTGGAGGCAGGCATGTTGTGGTACTTTTGCGCTCTTCTTGGCTAGTCCTTCGCAGCTGCTGTGTTCTTGGAACTCAGGGCTTTCTAGTTAATAGACCCTTACCCTAGGCGTAACTCAAACCTTAACCCTAGGAAGGAAAATCAGCCTATGGTTCGGGATGGTCTCATGGAAATATCAGTGGTGGCAGCCAAGTTGCGTCACTTTTGCGCTCCCCTTGGGATGCCTTTCGCAGCTGCAGTGTGCCTGGAGCCCAGGGCTTCCTGGTTTTAAAAGTCCTAGGCCTAAGCCTAACAGTAACCCTAGGAAGGTAAATCAGCCGGGTATTAGGGTTCTTCCTAAGGGAAAAGCCGTGAAAGCAGCCATGTTGTGGCACTTCTGCACTCCCTTTGGGATGCCTTTGGCAGATGAAGTAAGCCTGGAACTCAGGGCTTCCTGGTTAAAAAAAATTCAAGCCCTAGGCTGAACCCTAACCCTAACCCTAGGCAGATAAATCAGCCTAGGTATAGGGATGGTGCCAAGGAAAAAGCTGTGAAAGCTGCCATGTTGTTGCACTTTTGTACTCCCCTTGGGATGCCTTGAACAGCTGCAGTGTGCCTGGAGCTAAGGGCCTCCTAGTTTCAAAAATCCTAGCCCTAGGCCTAAGCCTAACAGTAACCCTGGGAAAGTAAATCAGCCTGATGTTAGGCTTCTTGCCAAGGAAAAAGCCGTGAAACAGACATGTTGTGGCACTTTTGCACTCCCTTTTGGATGCCTTTCACAGCTCCAGTGTGCCTGGAACTCAGGGCTTCCTGCTTTTAAAAATCCTAGCCCTAGGCCGAACCCCAACCCTAAGACGAGAAAGGCAAATCAGCCAGGAATTAGGCATGTCCCCAAGGAAAAAGCTGTGGAGGCAGGCATGTTGTGGTACTTTTGCGCTCTTCTTGGCTAGTCCTTCGCAGCTGCTGTGTTCTTGGAACTCAGGCCTTTCTGGTTAATAGAACCCTTACCCTAGGCGTAACTCAAACCTTAACCCTAGGAAGGAAAATCAACCTATGGTTCGGGATGGTCTCATGGAAATATCAGTGGTGGCAGCCAAGTTGCATCACTTTTGCGCTCCCCTTGGGATGCCTTTTGCAGCTGCAGTGTGCCTGGAGCCCAGGGCTTCCTGGTTTTAAAAGTCCTAGGCCTAAGCCTAACAGTAACCCTAGGAAGGTAAATCAGCCGGGTATTAGGGTTCTTCCTAAGGGAAAAGCCGTGAAAGCAGCCATGTTGTGGCACTTCTGCACTCCCTTTGGGATGCCTTTGGCAGATGAAGTAAGCCTGGAACTCAGGGCTTCCTGGTTAAAAAAATTCAAGCCCTAGGCTGAACCCTAACCCTAACCCTAGGCAGATAAATCAGCCTAGGTATAGGGATGGTGCCAAGGAAAAAGCTGTGAAAGCTGCCATGTTGTTGCACTTTTGTACTCCCCTTGGGATGCCTTGAACAGCTGCAGTGTGCCTGGAGCTAAGGGCTTCCTAGTTTCAAAAATCCTAGCCCTAGGCCTAAGCCTAACAGTAACCCTGGGAAAGTAAATCAGCCTGATGTTAGGCTTCTTGCCAAGGAAAAAGCCGTGAAAGCAGCCATGTTGTGGCACTTCTGCACTCCCTTTGGGATGCCTTTGGCAGATGAAGTAAGCCTGGAACTCAGGGCTTCCTGGTTAAAGAAATCCAAGCCCTAGGCTGAACCCTAACCCTAACCCTAGGCAGATAAATCAGCCTAGGTATTGGGATGGTGCCAAGGAAAAAGCTGTGAAAGCTGCCATGTTGTTGCACTTTTGTACTCCCCTTGGGATGCCTTGAACAGCTGCAGTGTGCCTGGAGCTAAGGGCTTCCTAGTTTCAAAAATCCTAGCCCTAGGCCTAAGCCTAACAGTAACCCTGGGAAAGTAAATCAGCCTGATGTTAGGCTTCTTGCCAAGGAAAAAGCCGTGAAAGCAGCCATGTTGTGGCACTTCTGCACTCCCTTTGGGATGCCTTTGGCAGATGAAGTAAGCCTGGAACTCAGGGCTTCCTGGTTAAAGAAATCCAAGCCCTAGGCTGAACCCTAACCCTAACCCTAGGCAGATAAATCAGCCTAGGTATAGGGATGGTGCCAAGGAAAAAGCTGTGAAAGCTGCCATGTTGCTGCACTTTTCTACTCCCCTTGGGATGCCTTGAACAGCTGCAGTGTGCCTGGAGCTAAGGGCTTCCTAGTTTCAAAACTCCTAGCCCTAGGCCTAAGCCTAACAGTAACCCTGGGAAAGTAAATCAGCCTGATGTTAGGCTTCTTGCCAAGGAAAAAGCCGTGAAACAGCCATGTTGTGGCACTTTTGCACTCCCTTTTGGATGCCTTTCACAGCTCCAGTGTGCCTGGAACTCAGGGCTTCCTGCTTTTAAAAATCCTAGCCCTAGGCCGAACCCCAACCCTAAGACGAGAAAGGCAAATCAGCCAGGAATTAGGCATGTCCCCAAGGAAAAAGCTGTGGAGGCAGGCATGTTGTGGTACTTTTGCGCTCTTCTTGGCTAGTCCTTCGCAGCTGCTGTGTTCTTGGAACTCAGGGCTTTCTGGTTAATAGAACCCTTACCCTAGGCGTAACTCAAACCTTAACCCTAGGAAGGAAAATCAGCCTATGGTTCGGGATGGTCTCATGGAAATATCAGTGGTGGCAGCCAAGTTGCGTCACTTTTGCGCTCCCCTTGGGATGCCTTTTGCAGCTGCAGTGTGCCTGGAGCCCAGGGCTTCCTGGTGTTAAAAGTCCTAGGCCTAAGCCTAACAGTAACCCTAGGAAGGTAAATCAGCCGGGTATTAGGGTTCTTCCTAAGGGAAAAGCCGTGAAAGCAGCCATGTTGTGGCACTTCTGCACTCCCTTTGGGATGCCTTTGGCAGATGAAGTAAGCCTCCAACTCAGGGCTTCCTGGTAAAAAAAATCCAAGCCCTAGGCTGAACCCTAACCCTAACCCTAGGCAGATAAATCAGCCTAGGTATAGGGATGGTGCCAAGGAAAAAGCTGTGAAAGCTGCCATGTTGTTGCACTTTTGTACTCCCCTTGGGATGCCTTGAACAGCTGCAGTGTGCCTGGAGCCCAGGGCTTCCTAGTTTCAAAAATCCTAGCCCTAGGCCTAAGCCTAACAGTAACCCTGGGAAAGTAAATCAGCCTGATGTTAGGTTTCTTGCCAAGGAAAAAGCCGTGAAAGCAGCCATGTTGTGGCACTTTTGCACTCCCTTTTGGATGCCTTTCACAGCTCCAGTGTGCCTGGAACTCAGGGCTTCCTGCTTTTAAAAATCCTAGCCCTAGGCCGAACCCCAACCCTAAGACGAGAAAGGCAAATCAGCCAGGAATTAGGCATGTCCCCAAGGAAAAAGCTGTGGAGGCAGGCATGTTGTGGTACTTTTGCGCTCTTCTTGGCTAGTCCTTCGCAGCTGCTGTGTTCTTGGAACTCAGGGCTTTCTGGTTAATAGAACCCTTACCCTAGGCGTAACTCAAACCTTAAGCCTAGGAAGGAAAATCAGCCTATGGTTCGGGATGGTCTCATGGAAATATCAGTGGTGGCAGCCAAGTTGCGTCACTTTTGCGCTCCCCTTGGGATGCCTTTTGCAGCTGCAGTGTGCCTGGAGCCCAGGGCTTCCTGGTTTTAAAAGTCCTAGGCCTAAGCCTAACAGTAACCCTAGGAAGGTAAATCAGCCGGGTATTAGGGTTCTTCCTAAGGGAAAAGCCGTGAAAGCAGCCATGTTGTGGCACTTCTGCACTCCCTTTGGGATGCCTTTGGCAGATGAAGTAAGCCTGGAACTCAGGGCTTCCTGGTAAAAAAAATTCAAGCCCTAGGCTGAACCCTAACCCTAACCCTAGGCAGATAAATCAGCCTAGGTGTTGGGATAATGCCAAGGAAAAAGCTGTGAAAGCTGCCATGTTGTTGCACTTTTGTACTCCCCTTGGGATGCCTTGAACAGCTGCAGTGTGCCTGGAGCTAAGGGCCTCCTAGTTTCAAAAACCCTAGCCCTAGGCCTAAGCCTAACAGTAACCCTGGGAAAGTAAATCAGCCTGATGTTAGGCTTCTTGCCAAGGAAAAAGCCGTGAAAGCAGCCATGTTGTGGCACTTTTGCACTCCCTTTTGGATGCCTTTCACAGCTCCAGTGTGCCTGGAACTCAGGGCTTCCTGCTTTTAAAAATCCTAGCCCTAGGCCGAACCCCAACCCTAAGACGAGAAAGGCAAATCAGCCAGGAATTAGGCATGTCCCAGAGGAAAAAGCTGTGGAGGCAGGCATGTTGTGGTACTTTTGCGCTCTTCTTGGCTAGTCCTTCGCAGCTGCTGTGTTCTTGGAACTCAGGGCTTTCTGGTTAATAGAACCCTTACCCTAGGCGTAACTCAAACCTTAACCCTAGGAAGGAAAATCAGCCTATGGTTCGGGATGGTCTCATGGAAATATCAGTGGTGGCAGCCAAGTTGCGTCACTTTTGCGCTCCCCTTGGGATGCCTTTTGCAGCTGCAGTGTGCCTGGAGCCCAGGGCTTCCTGGTGTTAAAAGTCCTAGGCCTAAGCCTAACAGTAACCCTAGGAAGGTAAATCAGCCGGGTATTAGGGTTCTTCCTAAGGGAAAAGCCGTGAAAGCAGCCATGTTGTGGCACTTCTGCACTCCCTTTGGGATGCCTTTGGCAGATGAAGTAAGCCTGGAACTCAGGGCTTCCTGGTTAAAAAAATTCAAGCCCTAGGCTGAACCCTAACCCTAACCCTAGGCAGATAAATCAGCCTAGGTATAGGGATGGTGCCAAGGAAAAAGCTGTGAAAGCTGCCATGCTGTTGCACTTTTGTACTCCCCTTGGGATGCCTTGAACAGCTGCAGTGTGCCTGGAGCTAAGGGCTTCCTAGTTTCAAAAATCCTAGCCCTAGGCCTAAGCCTAACAGTAACCCTGGGAAAGTAAATCAGCCTGATGTTAGGTTTCTTGCCAAGGAAAAAGCCGTGAAAGCAGCCATGTTGTGGCACTTTTGCACTCCCTTTTGGATGCCTTTCACAGCTCCAGTGTGCCTGGAACTCAGGGCTTCCTGATTTTAAAAATCCTAGCCCTACGCCGAACCGCAACCCTAAGACGAGAAAGGCAAATCAGCCAGGAATTAGGCATGTCCCCAAGGAAAAAGCTGTGGAGGCAGGCATGTTGTGGTACTTTTGCGCTCTTCTTGGCTAGTCCTTCGCAGCTGCTGTGTTCTTGGAACTCAGGGCTTTCTGGTTAATAGACCCTTACCCTAGGCGTAACTCAAACCTTAACCCTAGGAAGGAAAATCAGCCTATGGTTCGGGATGGTCTCATGGAAATATCAGTGGTGGCAGCCAAGTTGCGTCACTTTTGCGCTCCCCTTGGGATGCCTTTTGCAGCTGCAGTGTGCCTGGAGCCCAGGGCTTCCTGGTTTTAAAAGTCCTAGGCCTAAGCCTAACAGTAACCCTAGGAAGGTAAATCAGCCGGGTATTAGGGTTCTTCCTAAGGGAAAAGCCGTGAAAGCAGCCATGTTGTGGCACTTCTGCACTCCCTTTGGGATGCCTTTGGCAGATGAAGTAAGCCTGGAACTCAGGGCTTCCTGGTTAAAGAAATCCAAGCCCTAGGCTGAACCCTAACCCTAACCCTAGGCAGATAAATCAGCCTAGGTATAGGGATGGTGCCAAGGAAAAAGCTGTGAAAGCTGCCATGTTGTTGCACTTTTGTACTCCCCTTGGGATGCCTTGAACAGCTGCAGTGTGCCTGGAGCCCAGGGCTTCCTAGTTTCAAAAATCCTAGCCCTAGGCCTAAGCCTAACAGTAACCCTGGGAAAGTATGTCAGCCTGGTGTTAGGCTTCTTGCCAAGGAAAAAGCCGTGAAACAGACATGTTTTGGCACTTTTGCACTCCCTTTTGGATGCCTTTCACAGCTCCAGTGTGCCTGGAACTCAGGGCTTCCTGCTTTTAAAAATCCTAGCCCTAGGCCGAACCCCAACCCTAAGACGAGAAAGGCAAATCAGCCAGGAATTAGGCATGTCCCCAAGGAAAAAGCTGTGGAGGCAGGCATGTTGTGGTACTTTTGCGCTCTTCTTGGCTAGTCCTTCGCAGCTGCTGTGTTCTTGGAACTCAGGGCTTTCTGGTTAATAGACCCTTACCCTAGGCGTAACTCAAACCTTAACCCTAGGAAGGAAAATCAACCTATGGTTCGGGATGGTCTCATGGAAATATCAGTGGTGGCAGCCAAGTTGCGTCACTTTTGCGCTCCCCTTGGGATGCCTTTCGCAGCTGCAGTGTGCCTGGAGCCCAGGGCTTCCTGGTTTTAGAAGTCCTAGGCCTAAGCCTAACAGTAACCCTAGGAAGGTAAATCAGCCGGGTATTAGGGTTCTTCCTAAGGGAAAAGCCGTGAAAGCAGCCATGTTGTGGCACTTCTGCACTCCCTTTGGGATGCCTTTGGCAGATGAAGTAAGCCTGGAACTCAGGGCTTCCTGGTTAAAAAAATTCAAGCCCTAGGCTGAACCCTAACCCTAACCCTAGGCAGATAAATCAGCCTAGGTATAGGGATGGTGCCAAGGAAAAAGCTGTGAAAGCTGCCATGTTGTTGCACTTTTGTACTCCCCTTGGGATGCCTTGAACAGCTGCAGTGTGCCTGGAGCTAAGGGCTTCCTAGTTTCAAAAATCCTAGCCCTAGGCCTAAGCCTAACAGTAACCCTGGGAAAGTAAATCAGCCTGATGTTAGGCTTCTTGCCAAGCAAAAAGCCGTGAAAGCAGCCATGTTGTGGCACTTCTGCACTCCCTTTGGGATGCCTTTGGCAGATGAAGTAAGCCTGGAACTCAGGGCTTCCTGGTTAAAGAAATCCAAGCCCTAGGCTGAACCCTAACCCTAACCCTAGGCAGATAAATCAGCCTAGGTATAGGGATGGTGCCAAGGAAAAAGCTGTGAAAGCTGCCATGTTGTTGCACTTTTGTACTCCCCTTGGGATGCCTTGAACAGCTGCAGTGTGCCTGGAGGTAAGGGCTTCCTAGTTTCAAAAATCCTAGCCCTAGGCCTAAGCCTAACAGTAACCCTGGGAAAGTAAATCAGCCTGATGTTAGGCTTCTTGCCAAGCAAAAAGCCGTGAAAGCAGCCATGTTGTGGCACTTCTGCACTCCCTTTGGGATGCCTTTGGCAGATGAAGTAAGCCTGGAACTCAGGGCTTCCTGGTTAAAGAAATCCAAGCCCTAGGCTGAACTCTAACCCTAACCCTAGGCAGATAAATCAGCCTAGGTATAGGGATGGTGCCAAGGAAAAAGCTGTGAAAGCTGCCATGTTGTGGCACTTTTGCACTCCCTTTTGGATGCCTTTCACAGCTCCAGTGTGCCTGGAACTCAGGGCTTCCTGCTTTTAAAAATCCTAGCCCTAGGCCTAAGCCTAACAGTAACCCTGGGAAGGTAAGTCAGCCTGATGTTAGGCGTCTTGCCAAGGAAAAAGCCGTGAAAGCAGCCATGTTGTGGCACTTTTGCACTCCCTTTTGGATGCCTTTCACAGCTGCAGTGTGCCTGGAACTCAGGGCTTCCTGCTTTTAAAATCCTAGCCCTAGGCCGAACCCCAACCCTAAGACGAGAAAGGCAAATCAGCCAGGAATTAGGCATGTCCCCAAGGAAAAAGCTGTGGAGGCAGGCATGTTGTGGTACTTTTGCGCTCTTCTTGGCTAGTCCTTCGCAGCTGCTGTGTTCTTGGAACTCAGGGCTTTCTGGTTAATAGAACCCTTACCCTAGGCGTAACTCAAACCTTAAGCCTAGGAAGGAAAATCAACCTATGGTTCGGGATGGTCTCATGGAAATATCAGTGGTGGCAGCCAAGTTGCGTCACTTTTGCGCTCCCCTTGGGATGCCTTTTGCAGCTGCAGTGTGCCTGGAGCCCAGGGCTTCCTGGTTTTAAAAGTCCTAGGCCTAAGCCTAACAGTAACCCTAGGAAGGTAAATCAGCCGGGTATTAGGGTTCTTCCTAAGGGAAAAGCCGTGAAAGCAGCCATGTTGTGGCACTTCTGCACTCCCTTTGGGATGCCTTTGGCAGATGAAGTAAGCCTGGAACTCAGGGCTTCCTGGTTAAAAAAATTCAAGCCCTAGGCTGAACCCTAACCCTAACCCTAGGCAGATAAATCAGCCTAGGTATAGGGATGGTGCCAAGGAAAAAGCTGTGAAAGCTGCCATGTTGTTGCACTTTTGTACTCCCCTTGGGATGCCTTGAACAGCTGCAGTGTGCCTGGAGCTAAGGGCTTCCTAGTTTCAAAAATCCTAGCCCTAGGCCTAAGCCTAACAGTAACCCTGGGAAAGTAAATCAGCCTGATGTTAGGCTTCTTGCCAAGCAAAAAGCCGTGAAAGCAGCCATGTTGTGGTACTTCTGCACTCCCTTTGGGATGCCTTTGGCAGATGAAGTAAGCCTGGAACTCAGGGCTTCCTGGTTAAAGAAATCCAAGCCCTAGGCTGAACCCTAACCCTAACCCTAGGCAGATAAATCAGCCTAGGTATAGGGATGGTGCCAAGGAAAAAGCTGTGAAAGCTGCCATGTTGTTGCACTTTTGTACTCCCCTTGGGATGCCTTGAACAGCTGCAGTGTGCCTGGAGCTAAGGGCTTCCTAGTTTCAAAAATCCTAGCCCTAGGCCTAAGCCTAACAGTAACCCTGGGAAAGTATGTCAGCCTGGTGTTAGGCTTCTTGCCAAGGAAAAAGCCGTGAAACAGCCATGTTGTGGCACTTTTGCACTCCCTTTTGGATGCCTTTCACAGCTCCAGTGTGCCTGGAACTCAGGGCTTCCTGCTTTTAAAAATCCTAGCCCTAGGCCGAACCGCAACCCTAAGACGAGAAAGGCAAATCAGCCAGGAATTAGGCATGTCCCCAAGGAAAAAGCTGTGGAGGCAGGCATGTTGTGGTACTTTTGCGCTCTTCTTGGCTAGTCCTTCGCAGCTGCTGTGTTCTTGGAACTCAGGGCTTTCTGGTTAATAGAACCCTTACCCTAGGCGTAACTCAAACCTTAACCCTAGGAAGGAAAATCAGCCTATGGTTCGGGATGGTCTCATGGAAATATCAGTGGTGGCAGCCAAGTTGCGTCACTTTTGCGCTCCCCTTGGGATGCCTTTTGCAGCTGCAGTGTGCCTGGAGCCCAGGGCTTCCTGGTTTTAAAAGTCCTAGGCCTAAGCCTAACAGTAACCCTAGGAAGGTAAATCAGCCGGGTATTAGGGTTCTTCCTAAGGGAAAAGCCGTGAAAGCAGCCATGTTGTGGCACTTCTGCACTCCCTTTGGGATGCCTTTGGCAGATGAAGTAAGCCTGGAACTCAGGGCTTCCTGGTAAAAAAAATTCAAGCCCTAGGCTGAACCCTAACCCTAACCCTAGGCAGATAAATCAGCCTAGGTATAGGGATGGTGCCAAGGAAAAAGCTGTGAAAGCTGCCATGTTGTTGCACTTTTGTACTCCCCTTGGGATGCCTTGAACAGCTGCAGTGTGCCTGGAGCTAAGGGCCTCCTAGTTTCAAAAACCCTAGCCCTAGGCCTAAGCCTAACAGTAACCCTGGGAAAGTAAATCAGCCTGATGTTAGGCTTCTTGCCAAGGAAAAAGCCGTGAAAGCAGCCATGTTGTGGCACTTCTGCACTCCCTTTGGGATGCCTTTGGCAGATGAAGTAAGCCTGGAACTCAGGGCTTCCTGGTTAAAGAAATCCAAGCCCTAGGCTGAACCCTAACCCTAACCCTAGGCAGATAAATCAGCCTAGGTATAGGGATGGTGCCAAGGAAAAAGCTGTGAAAGCTGCCATGTTGTTGCACTTTTGTACTCCCCTTGGGATGCCTTGAACAGCTGCAGTGTGCCTGGAGGTAAGGGCTTCCTAGTTTCAAAAATCCTAGCCCTAGGCCTAAGCCTAACAGTAACCCTGGGAAAGTAAATCAGCCTGATGTTAGGCTTCTTGCCAAGCAAAAAGCCGTGAAAGCAGCCATGTTGTGGCACTTCTGCACTCCCTTTGGGATGCCTTTGGCAGATGAAGTAAGCCTGGAACTCAGGGCTTCCTGGTTAAAGAAATCCAAGCCCTAGGCTGAACCCTAACCCTAACCCTAGGCAGATAAATCAGCCTAGGTATAGGGATGGTGCCAAGGAAAAAGCTGTGAAAGCTGCCATGTTGTGGCACTTTTGCACTCCCTTTTGGATGCCTTTCACAGCTCCAGTGTGCCTGGAACTCAGGGCTTCCTGCTTTTAAAAATCCTAGCTCTAGGCCTAAGCCTAACAGTAACCCTGGGAAGGTAATTCAGCCTGATGTTAGGCGTCTTGCCAAGGAAAAAGCCGTGAAAGCAGCCATGTTGTGGCACTTTTGCACTCCCTTTTGGATGCCTTTCACAGCTGCAGTGTGCCTGGAACTCAGGGCTTCCTGCTTTTAAAAATCCTAGCCCTAGGCCGAACCCCAACCCTAAGACGAGAAAGGCAAATCAGCCAGGAATTAGGCATGTCCCCAAGGAAAAAGCTGTGGAGGCAGGCATGTTGTGGTACTTTTGCGCTCTTCTTGGCTAGTCCTTCGCAGCTGCTGTGTTCTTGGAACTCAGGGCTTTCTGGTTAATAGAACCCTTACCCTAGGCGTAACTCAAACCTTAAGCCTAGGAAGGAAAATCAACCTATGGTTCGGGATGGTCTCATGGAAATATCAGTGGTGGCAGCCAAGTTGCGTCACTTTTGCGCTCCCCTTGGGATGCCTTTTGCAGCTGCAGTGTGCCTGGAGCCCAGGGCTTCCTGGTTTTAAAAGTCCTAGGCCTAAGCCTAACAGTAACCCTAGGAAGGTAAATCAGCCGGGTATTAGGGTTCTTCCTAAGGGAAAAGCCGTGAAAGCAGCCATGTTGTGGCACTTCTGCACTCCCTTTGGGATGCCTTTGGCAGATGAAGTAAGCCTGGAACTCAGGGCTTCCTGGTTAAAAAAATTCAAGCCCTAGGCTGAAGCCTAACCCTAACCCTAGGCAGATAAATCAGCCTAGGTATAGGGATGGTGCCAAAGAAAAAGCTGTGAAAGCTGCCATGTTGTTGCACTTTTGTACTCCCCTTGGGATGCCTTGAACAGCTGCAGTGTGCCTGGAGCTAAGGGCTTCCTAGTTTCAAAAATCCTAGCCCTAGGCCTAAGCCTAACAGTAACCCTGGGAAAGTAAATCAGCCTGATGTTAGGCTTCTTGCCAAGCAAAAAGCCGTGAAAGCAGCCATGTTGTGGCACTTCTGCACTCCCTTTGGGATGCCTTTGGCAGATGAAGTAAGCCTGGAACTCAGGGCTTCCTGGTTAAAGAAATCCAAGCCCTAGGCTGAACCCTAACCCTAACCCTAGGCAGATAAATCAGCCTAGGTATAGGGATGGTGCCAAGGAAAAAGCTGTGAAAGCTGCCATGTTGTTGCACTTTTGTACTCCCCTTGGGATGCCTTGAACAGCTGCAGTGTGCCTGGAGCCCAGGGCTTCCTAGTTTCAAAAATCCTAGCCCTAGGCCTAAGCCTAACAGTAACCCTGGGAAAGTATGTCAGCCTGGTGTTAGGCTTCTTGCCAAGGAAAAAGCCGTGAAACAGCCATGTTGTGGCACTTTTGCACTCCCTTTTGGATGCCTTTCACAGCTCCAGTGTGCCTGGAACTCAGGGCTTCCTGCTTTTAAAAATCCTAGCCCTAGGCCGAACCGCAACCCTAAGACGAGAAAGGCAAATCAGCCAGGAATTAGGCATGTCCCCAAGGAAAAAGCTGTGGAGGCAGGCATGTTGTGGTACTTTTGCGCTCTTCTTGGCTAGTCCTTCGCAGCTGCTGTGTTCTTGGAACTCAGGGCTTTCTGGTTAATAGAACCCTTACCCTAGGCGTAACTCAAACCTTAACCCTAGGAAGGAAAATCAGCCTATGGTTCGGTATGGTCTCATGGAAATATCAGTGGTGGCAGCCAAGTTGCGTCACTTTTGCGCTCCCCTTGGGATGCCTTTTGCAGCTGCAGTGTGCCTGGAGCCCAGGGCTTCCTGGTTTTAAAAGTCCTAGGCCTAAGCCTAACAGTAACCCTAGGAAGGTAAATCAGCCGGGTATTAGGGTTCTTCCTAAGGGAAAAGCCGTGAAAGCAGCCATGTTGTGGCACTTCTGCACTCCCTTTGGGATGCCTTTGGCAGATGAAGTAAGCCTGGAACTCAGGGCTTCCTGGTAAAAAAAATTCAAGCCCTAGTCTGAACCCTAACCCTAACCCTAGGCAGATAAATCAGCCTAGGTATAGGGATGGTGCCAAGGAAAAAGCTGTGAAAGCTGCCATGTTGTTGCACTTTTGTACTCCCCTTGGGATGCCTTGAACAGCTGCAGTGTGCCTGGAGCTAAGGGCCTCCTAGTTTCAAAAACCCTAGCCCTAGGCCTAAGCCTAACAGTAACCCTGGGAAAGTAAATCAGCCTGATGTTAGGCTTCTTGCCAAGGAAAAAGCCGTGAAAGCAGCCATGTTGTGGCACTTTTGCACTCCCTTTTGGATGCCTTTCACAGCTCCAGTGTGCCTGGAACTCAGGGCTTCCTGCTTTTAAAAATCCTAGCCCTAGGCCGAACCGCAACCCTAAGACGAGAAAGGCAAATCAGCCAGGAATTAGGCATGTCCCCAAGGAAAAAGCTGTGGAGGCAGGCATGTTGTGGTACTTTTGCGCTCTTCTTGGCTAGTCCTTCGCAGCTGCTGTGTTCTTGGAACTCAGGGCTTTCTGGTTAATAGAACCCTTACCCTAGGCGTAACTCAAACCTTAACCCTAGGAAGGAAAATCAGCCTATGGTTTGGGATGGTCTCATGGAAATATCAGTGGTGGCAGCCAAGTTGCGTCACTTTTGCGCTCCCCTTGGGATGCCTTTTGCAGCTGCAGTGTGCCTGGAGCCCAGGGCTTCCTGGTTTTAAAAGTCCTAGGCCTAAGCCTAACAGTAACCCTAGGAAGGTAAATCAGCCGGGTATTAGGGTTCTTCCTAAGGGAAAAGCCGTGAAAGCAGCCATGTTGTGGCACTTCTGCACTCCCTTTGGGATGCCTTTGGCAGATGAAGTAAGCCTGGAACTCAGGGCTTCCTGGTTAAAAAAATTCAAGCCCTAGGCTGAACCCTAACCCTAACCCTAGGCAGATAAATCAGCCTAGGTATAGGGATGGTGCCAAGGAAAAAGCTGTGAAAGCTGCCATGCTGTTGCACTTTTGTACTCCCCTTGGGATGCCTTGAACAGCTGCAGTGTGCCTGGAGCTAAGGGCTTCCTAGTTTCAAAAATCCTAGCCCTAGGCCTAAGCCTAACAGTAACCCTGGGAAAGTAAATCAGCCTGATGTTAGGCTTCTTGCCAAGGAAAAAGCCGTGAAAGCAGCCATGTTGTGGCACTTCTGCACTCCCTTTGGGATGCCTTTGGCAGATGAAGTAAGCCTGGAACTCAGGGCTTCCTGGTTAAAGAAATCCAAGCCCTAGGCTGAACCCTAACCCTAACCCTAGGCAGATAAATCAGCCTAGGTATAGGGATGGTGCCAAGGAAAAAGCTGTGAAAGCTGCCATGTTGTTGCACTTTTGTACTCCCCTTGGGATGCCTTGAACAGCTGCAGTGTGCCTGGAGCTAAGGGCTTCCTAGTTTCAAAAGTCCTAGCCCTAGGCCTAAGCCTAACAGTAACCCTGGGAAAGTAAGTCAGCCTGATGTTAGGCTTCTTGCCAAGGAAAAAGCCGTGAAACAGCCATGTTGTGGCACTTTTGCACTCCCTTTTGGATGCCTTTCACAGCTTCAGTGTGCCTGGAACTCAGGGCTTCCTGCTTTTAAAAATCCTAGCCCTAGGCCGAACCCCAACCCTAAGACGAGAAAGGCAAATCAGCCAGGAATTAGGCATGTCCCCAAGGAAAAAGCTGTGGAGGCAGGCATGTTGTGGTACTTTTGCGCTCTTCTTGGCTAGTCCTTCGCAGCTGCTGTGTTCTTGGAACTCAGGGCTTTCTGGTTAATAGAACCCTTACCCTAGGCGTAACTCAAACCTTAACCCTAGGAAGGAAAATCAGCCTATGGTTCGGGATGGTCTCATGGAAATATCAGTGGTGGCAGCCAAGTTGCGTCACTTTTGCGCTCCCCTTGGGATGCCTTTTGCAGCTGCAGTGTGCCTGGAGCCCAGGGCTTCCTGGTTTTAAAAGTCCTAGGCCTAAGCCTAACAGTAACCCTAGGAAGGTAAATCAGCCGGGTATTAGGGTTCTTCCTAAGGGAAAAGCCGTGAAAGCAGCCATGTTGTGGCACTTCTGCACTCCCTTTGGGATGCCTTTGGCAGATGAAGTAAGCCTGGAACTCAGGGCTTCCTGGTTAAAGAAATCCAAGCCCTAGGCTGAACCCTAACCCTAACCCTAGGCAGATAAATCAGCCTAGGTATAGGGATGGTGCCAAGGAAAAAGCTGTGAAAGCTGCCATGTTGTTGCACTTTTGTAATCCCCTTGGGATGCCTTGAACAGCTGCAGTGTGCCTGGAGCCCAGGGCTTCCTAGTTTCAAAAATCCTAGCCCTAGGCCTAAGCCTAACAGTAACCCTGGGAAAGTAAATCAGCCTGATGTTAGGTTTCTTGCCAAGGAAAAAGCCGTGAAAGCAGCCATGTTGTGGCACTTTTGCACTCCCTTTTGGATGCCTTTCACAGCTCCAGTGTGCCTGGAACTCAGGGCTTCCTGCTTTTAAAAATCCTAGCCCTAGGCCGAACCGCAACCCTAAGACGAGAAAGGCAAATCAGCCAGGAATTAGGCATGTCCCCAAGGAAAAAGCTGTGGAGGCAGGCATGTTGTGGTACTTTTGCGCTCTTCTTGGCTAGTCCTTCGCAGCTGCTGTGTTCTTGGAACTCAGGGCTTTCTGGTTAATAGACCCTTACCCTAGGCGTAACTCAAACCTTAACCCTAGGAAGGAAAATCAGCCTATGGTTCGGGATGGTCTCATGGAAATATCAGTGGTGGCAGCCAAGTTGCGTCACTTTTGCGCTCCCCTTGGGATGCCTTTTGCAGCTGCAGTGTGCCTGGAGCCCAGGGCTTCCTGGTTTTAAAAGTCCTAGGCCTAAGCCTAACAGTAACCCTAGGAAGGTAAATCAGCCGGGTATTAGGGTTCTTCCTAAGGGAAAAGCCGTGAAAGCAGCCATGTTGTGGCACTTCTGCACTCCCTTTGGGATGCCTTTGGCAGATGAAGTAAGCCTGGAACTCAGGGCTTCCTGGTTAAAGAAATCCAAGCCCTAGGCTGAACCCTAACCCTAACCCTAGGCAGATAAATCAGCCTAGGTATAGGGATGGTGCCAAGGAAAAAGCTGTGAAAGCTGCCATGTTGTTGCACTTTTGTACTCCCCTTGGGATGCCTTGAACAGCTGCAGTGTGCCTGGAGCCCAGGGCTTCCTAGTTTCAAAAATCCTAGCCCTAGGCCTAAGCCTAACAGTAACCCTGGGAAAGTATCTCAGCCTGGTGTTAGGCTTCTTGCCAAGGAAAAAGCCGTGAAACAGCCATGTTGTGGCACTTTTGCACTCCCTTTTGGATGCCTTTCACAGCTCCAGTGTGCCTGGAACTCAGGGCTTCCTGATTTTAAAAATCCTAGCCCTAGGCCGAACCCCAACCCTAAGACGAGAAAGGCAAATCAGCCAGGAATTAGGCATGTCCCCAAGGAAAAAGCTGTGGAGGCAGGCATGTTGTGGTACTTTTGCGCTCTTCTTGGCTAGTCCTTCGCAGCTGCTGTGTTCTTGGAACTCAGGGCTTTCTGGTTAATAGAACCCTTACCCTAGGCGTAACTCAAACCTTAACCCTAGGAAGGAAAATCAGCCTATGGTTCGGGATGGTCTCATGGAAATATCAGTGGTGGCAGCCAAGTTGCGTCACTTTTGCGCTCCCCTTGGGATGCCTTTTGCAGCTGCAGTGTGCCTGGAGCCCAGGGCTTCCTGGTTTTAAAAGTCCTAGGCCTAAGCCTAACAGTAACCCTAGGAAGGTAAATCAGCCGGGTATTAGGGTTCTTCCTAAGGGAAAAGCCGTGAAAGCAGCCATGTTGTGGCACTTCTGCACTCCCTTTGGGATGCCTTTGGCAGATGAAGTAAGCCTGGAACTCAGGGCTTCCTGGTTAAAGAAATCCAAGCCCTAGGCTGAACCCTAACCCTAACCCTAGGCAGATAAATCAGCCTAGGTATAGGGATGGTGCCAAGGAAAAAGCTGTGAAAGCTGCCATGTTGTTGCACTTTTGTACTCCCCTTGGGATGCCTTGAACAGCTGCAGTGTGCCTGGAGCCCAGGGCTTCCTAGTTTCAAAAATCCTAGCCCTAGGCCTAAGCCTAACAGTAACCCTGGGAAAGTATGTCAGCCTGATGTTAGGCTTCTTGCCAAGGAAAAAGCCGTGAAAGCAGCCATGTTGTGGCACTTTTGCACTCCCTTTTGGATGCCTTTCACAGCTCCAGTGTGCCTGGAACTCAGGGCTTCCTGCTTTTAAAAATCCTAGCCCTAGGCCGAACCCCAACCCTAAGACGAGAAAGGCAAATCAGCCAGGAATTAGGCATGTCCCCAAGGAAAAAGCTGTGGAGGCAGGCATGTTGTGGTACTTTTGCGCTCTTCTTGGCTAGTCCTTCGCAGCTGCTGTGTTCTTGGAACTCAGGGCTTTCTGGTTAATAGACCCTTACCCTAGGCGTAACTCAAACCTTAACCCTAGGAAGGAAAATCAACCTATGGTTCGGGATGGTCTCATGGAAATATCAGTGGTGGCAGCCAAGTTGCGTCACTTTTGCGCTCCCCTTGGGATGCCTTTTGCAGCTGCAGTGTGCCTGGAGCCCAGGGCTTCCTGGTTTTAAAAGTCCTAGGCCTAAGCCTAACAGTAACCCTAGGAAGGTAAATCAGCCGGGTATTAGGGTTCTTCCTAAGGGAAAAGCCGTGAAAGCAGCCATGTTGTGGCACTTCTGCACTCCCTTTGGGATGCCTTTGGCAGATGAAGTAAGCCTGGAACTCAGGGCTTCCTGGTAAAAAAAATTCAAGCCCTAGGCTGAACCCTAACCCTAACCCTAGGCAGATAAATCAGCCTAGGTATAGGGATGGTGCCAAGGAAAAAGCTGTGAAAGCTGCCATGTTGTTGCACTTTTGTACTCCCCTTGGGATGCCTTGAACAGCTGCAGTGTGCCTGGAGCTAAGGGCCTCCTAGTTTCAAAAACCCTAGCCCTAGGCCTAAGCCTAACAGTAACCCTGGGAAAGTATGTCAGCCTGGTGTTAGGCTTCTTGCCAAGGAAAAAGGCGTGAAAGCAGCCATGTTGTGGCACTTTTGCACTCCCTTTTGGATGCCTTTCACAGCTCCAGTGTGCCTGGAACTCAGGGCTTCCTGCTTTTAAAAATCCTAGCCCTAGGCCGAACCCCAACCCTAAGACGAGAAAGGCAAATCAGCCAGGAATTAGGCATGTCCCCAAGGAAAAAGCTGTGGAGGCAGGCATGTTGTGGTACTTTTGCGCTCTTCTTGGCTAGTCCTTCGCAGCTGCTGTGTTCTTGGAACTCAGGGCTTTCTGGTTAATAGAACCCTTACCCTAGGCGTAACTCAAACCTTAACCCTAGGAAGGAAAATCAGCCTATGGTTCGGGATGGTCTCATGGAAATATCAGTGGTGGCAGCCAAGTTGCGTCACTTTTGCGCTCCCCTTGGGATGCCTTTTGCAGCTGCAGTGTGCCTGGAGGCCAGGGCTTCCTGGTTTTAAAAGTCCTAGGCCTAAGCCTAACAGTAACCCTAGGAAGGTAAATCAGCCGGGTATTAGGGTTCTTCCTAAGGGAAAAGCCGTGAAAGCAGCCATGTTGTGGCACTTCTGCACTCCCTTTGGGATGCCTTTGGCAGATGAAGTAAGCCTGGAACTCAGGGCTTCCTGGTTAAAAAAATTCAAGCCCTAGGCTGAACCCTAACCCTAACCCTAGGCAGATAAATCAGCCTAGGTATAGGGATGGTGCCAAGGAAAAAGCTGTGAAAGCTGCCATGCTGTTGCACTTTTGTACTCCCCTTGGGATGCCTTGAACAGCTGCAGTGTGCCTGGAGCCCAGGGCTTCCTGGTTTTAAAAGTCCTAGGCCTAAGCCTAACAGTAACCCTAGGAAGGTAAATCAGCCGGGTATTAGGGTTCTTCCTAAAGGAAAAGCCGTGAAAGCAGCCATGTTGTGGCACTTCTGCACTCCCTTTGGGATGCCTTTGGCAGATGAAGTAAGCCTGGAACTCAGGGCTTCCTGGTTAAAGAAATCCAAGCCCTAGGCTGAAGCCTAACCCTAACCCTAGGCAGATAAATCAGCCTAGGTATAGGGATGGTGCCAAGGAAAAAGCTGTGAAAGCTGCCATGTTGTTGCACTTTTGTACTCCCCTTGGGATGCCTTGAACAGCTGCAGTGTGCCTGGAGCTAAGGGCTTCCTAGTTTCAAAAATCCTAGCCCTAGGCCTAAGCCTAACAGTAACCCTGGGAAAGTAAGTCAGCCTGATGTTAGGCTTCTTGCCAAGGAAAAAGCCGTGAAACAGCCATGTTGTGGCACTTTTGCACTCCCTTTTGGATGCCTTTCACAGCTTCAGTGTGCCTGGATCTCAGGGCTTCCTGCTTTTAAAAATCCTAGCCCTAGGCCGAACCCCAACCCTAAGACGAGAAAGGCAAATCAGCCAGGAATTAGGCATGTCCCCAAGGAAAAAGCTGTGGAGGCAGGCATGTTGTGGTACTTTTGCGCTCTTCTTGGCTAGTCCTTCGCAGCTGCTGTGTTCTTGGAACTCAGGGCTTTCTGGTTAATAGAACCCTTACCCTAGGCGTAACTCAAACCTTAACCCTAGGAAGGAAAATCAGCCTATGGTTCGGGATGGTCTCATGGAAATATCAGTGGTGGCAGCCAAGTTGCGTCACTTTTGCGCTCCCCTTGGGATGCCTTTTGCAGCTGCAGTGTGCCTGGAGGCCAGGGCTTCCTGGTTTTAAAAGTCCTAGGCCTAAGCCTAACAGTAACCCTAGGAAGGTAAATCAGCCGGGTATTAGGGTTCTTCCTAAGGGAAAAGCCGTGAAAGCAGCCATGTTGTGGCACTTCTGCACTCCCTTTGGGATGCCTTTGGCAGATGAAGTAAGCCTGGAACTCAGGGCTTCCTGGTTAAAGAAATCCAAGCCCTAGGCTGAACCCTAACCCTAACCCTAGGCAGATAAATCAGCCTAGGTATAGGGATGGTGCCAAGGAAAAAGCTGTGAAAGCTGCCATGTTGTTGCACTTTTGTACTCCCCTTGGGATGCCTTGAACAGCTGCAGTGTGCCTGGAGCCCAGGGCTTCCTAGTTTCAAAAATCCTAGCCCTAGGCCTAAGCCTAACAGTAACCCTGGGAAAGTAAATCAGCCTGATGTTAGGTTTCTTGCCAAGGAAAAAGCCGTGAAAGCAGCCATGTTGTGGCACTTTTGCACTCCCTTTTGGATGCCTTTCACAGCTCCAGTGTGCCTGGAACTCAGGGCTTCCTGCTTTTAAAAATCCTAGCCCTAGGCCGAACCGCAACCCTAAGACGAGAAAGGCAAATCAGCCAGGAATTAGGCATGTCCCCAAGGAAAAAGCTGTGGAGGCAGGCATGTTGTGGTACTTTTGCGCTCTTCTTGGCTAGTCCTTCGCAGCTGCTGTGTTCTTGGAACTCAGGGCTTTCTGGTTAATAGACCCTTACCCTAGGCGTAACTCAAACCTTAACCCTAGGAAGGAAAATCAGCCTATGGTTCGGGATGGTCTCATGGAAATATCAGTGGTGGCAGCCAAGTTGCGTCACTTTTGCGCTCCCCTTGGGATGCCTTTTGCAGCTGCAGTGTGCCTGGAGCCCAGGGCTTCCTGGTTCTAAAAGTCCTAGGCCTAAGCCTAACAGTAACCCTAGGAAGGTAAATCAGCCGGGTATTAGGGTTCTTCCTAAGGGAAAAGCCGTGAAAGCAGCCATGTTGTGGCACTTCTGCACTCCCTTTGGGATGCCTTTGGCAGATGAAGTAAGCCTGGAACTCAGGGCTTCCTGGTTAAAGAAATCCAAGCCCTAGGCTGAACCCTAACCCTAACCCTAGGCAGATAAATCAGCCTAGGTATAGGGATGGTGCCAAGGAAAAAGCTGTGAAAGCTGCCATGTTGTTGCACTTTTGTACTCCCCTTGGGATGCCTTGAACAGCTGCAGTGTGCCTGGAGCCCAGGGCTTCCTAGTTTCAAAAATCCTAGCCCTAGGCCTAAGCCTAACAGTAACCCTGGGAAAGTATGTCAGCCTGGTGTTCGGCTTCTTGCCAAGGAAAAAGCCGTGAAACAGACATGTTGTGGCACTTTTGCACTCCCTTTTGGATGCCTTTCACAGCTCCAGTGTGCCTGGAACTCAGGGCTTCCTGATTTTAAAAATCCTAGCCCTAGGCCGAACCCCAACCCTAAGACGAGAAAGGCAAATCAGCCAGGAATTAGGCATGTCCCCAAGGAAAAAGCTGTGGAGGCAGGCATGTTGTGGTACTTTTGCGCTCTTCTTGGCTAGTCCTTCGCAGCTGCTGTGTTCTTGGAACTCAGGGCTTTCTGGTTAATAGACCCTTACCCTAGGCGTAACTCAAACCTTAACCCTAGGAAGGAAAATCAGCCTATGGTTCGGGATGGTCTCATGGAAATATCAGTGGTGGCAGCCAAGTTGCGTCACTTTTGCGCTCCCCTTGGGATGCCTTTCGCAGCTGCAGTGTGCCTGGAGCCCAGGGCTTCCTGGTTTTAAAAGTCCTAGGCCTAAGCCTAACAGTAACCCTAGGAAGGTAAATCAGCCGGGTATTAGGGTTCTTCCTAAGGGAAAAGCCGTGAAAGCAGCCATGTTGTGGCACTTCTGCACTCCCTTTGGGATGCCTTTGGCAGATGAAGTAAGCCTGGAACTCAGGGCTTCCTGGTTAAAAAAATTCAAGCCCTAGGCTGAACCCTAACCCTAACCCTAGGCAGATAAATCAGCCTAGGTATAGGGATGGTGCCAAGGAAAAAGCTGTGAAAGCTGCCATGTTGTTGCACTTTTGTACTCCCCTTGGGATGCCTTGAACAGCTGCAGTGTGCCTGGAGCTAAGGGCTTCCTAGTTTCAAAAATCCTAGCCCTAGGCCTAAGCCTAACAGTAACCCTGGGAAAGTAAATCAGCCTGATGTTAGGCTTCTTGCCAAGCAAAAAGCCGTGAAAGCAGCCATGTTGTGGCACTTCTGCACTCCCTTTGGGATGCCTTTGGCAGATGAAGTAAGCCTGGAACTCAGGGCTTCCTGGTAAAAAAAATTCAAGCCCTAGGCTGAACCCTAACCCTAACCCTAGGCAGATAAATCAGCCTAGGTATAGGGATGGTGCCAAGGAAAAAGCTGTGAAAGCTGCCATGTTGTTGCACTTTTGTACTCACCTTGGGATGCCTTGAACAGCTGCAGTGTGCCTGGAGCTAAGGGCTTCCTAGTTTCAAAAATCCTAGCCCTAGGCCTAAGCCTAACAGTAACCCTGGGAAAGTAAATCAGCCTGATGTTAGGCTTCTTGCCAAGGAAAAAGCCGTGAAAGCAGCCATGTTGTGGCACTTCTGCACTCCCTTTGGGATGCCTTTGGCAGATGAAGTAAGCCTGGAACTCAGGGCTTCCTGGTTAAAGAAATCCAAGCCCTAGGCTGAACCCTAACCCTAACCCTAGGCAGATAAATCAGCCTAGGTATAGGGATGGTGCCAAGGAAAAAGCTGTGAAAGCTGCCATGTTGTTGCACTTTTGTACTCCCCTTGGGATGCCTTGAACAGCTGCAGTGTGCCTGGAGCTAAGGGCTTCCTAGTTTCAAAAATCCTAGCCCTAGGCCTAAGCCTTACAGTAACCCTGGGAAAGTATGTCAGCCTGGTGTTAGGCTTCTTGCCAAGGAAAAAGCCGTGAAAGCAGCCATGTTGTGGCACTTTTGCACTCCCTTTTGGATGCCTTTCACAGCTCCAGTGTGCCTGGAACTCAGGGCTTCCTGCTTTTAAAAATCCTAGCCCTAGGCCGAACCGCAACCCTAAGACGAGAAAGGCAAATCAGCCAGGAATTAGGCATGTCCCCAAGGAAAAAGCTGTGGAGGCAGGCATGTTGTGGTACTTTTGCGCTCTTCTTGGCTAGTCCTTCGCAGCTGCTGTGTTCTTGGAACTCAGGGCTTTCTGGTTAATAGAACCCTTACCCTAGGCGTAACTCAAACCTTAACCCTAGGAAGGAAAATCAGCCTATGGTTCGGGATGGTCTCATGGAAATATCAGTGGTGGCAGCCAAGTTGCGTCACTTTTGCGCTCCCCTTGGGATGCCTTTTGCAGCTGCAGTGTGCCTGGAGCCCAGGGCTTCCTGGTTTTAAAAGTCCTAGGCCTAAGCCTAACAGTAACCCTAGGAAGGTAAATCAGCCGGGTATTAGGGTTCTTCCTAAGGGAAAAGCCGTGAAAGCAGCCATGTTGTGGCACTTCTGCACTCCCTTTGGGATGCCTTTGGCAGATGAAGTAAGCCTGGAACTCAGGGCTTCCTGGTAAAAAATATTCAAGCCCTAGGCTGAACCCTAACCCTAACCCTAGGCAGATAAATCAGCCTAGGTATAGGGATGGTGCCAAGGAAAAAGCTGTGAAAGCTGCCATGTTGTTGCACTTTTGTACTCCCCTTGGGATGCCTTGAACAGCTGCAGTGTGCCTGGAGCTAAGGGCCTCCTAGTTTCAAAAATCCTAGCCCTAGGCCTAAGCCTAACAGTAACCCTGGGAAAGTAAATCAGCCTGATGTTAGGCTTCTTGCCAAGGAAAAAGCCGTGAAAGCAGCCATGTTGTGGCACTTTTGCACTCCCTTTTGGATGCCTTTCACAGCTCTAGTGTGCCTGGAACTCAGGGCTTCCTGCTTTTAAAAATCCTAGCCCTAGGCCGAACCGCAACCCTAAGACGAGAAAGGCAAATCAGCCAGGAATTAGGCATGTCCCCAAGGAAAAAGCTGTGGAGGCAGGCATGTTGTGGTACTTTTGCGCTCTTCTTGGCTAGTCCTTCGCAGCTGCTGTGTTCTTGGAACTCAGGGCTTTCTGGTTAATAGAACCCTTACCCTAGGCGTAACTCAAACCTTAACCCTAGGAAGGAAAATCAGCCTATGGTTCGGGATGGTCTCATGGAAATATCAGTGGTGGCAGCCAAGTTGCGTCACTTTTGCGCTCCCCTTGGGATGCCTTTTGCAGCTGCAGTGTGCCTGGAGCCCAGGGCTTCCTGGTTTTAAAAGTCCTAGGCCTAAGCCTAACAGTAACCCTAGGAAGGTAAATCAGCCGGGTATTAGGGTTCTTCCTAAGGGAAAAGCCGTGAAAGCAGCCATGTTGTGGCACTTCTGCACTCCCTTTGGGATGCCTTTGGCAGATGAAGTAAGCCTGGAACTCAGGGCTTCCTGGTTAAAGAAATCCAAGCCCTAGGCTGAACCCTAACCCTAACCCTAGGCAGATAAATCAGCCTAGGTATAGGGATGGTGCCAAGGAAAAAGCTGTGAAAGCTGCCATGTTGTTGCACTTTTGTACTCCCCTTGGGATGCCTTGAACAGCTGCAGTGTGCCTGGAGCCCAGGGCTTCCTAGTTTCAAAAATCCTAGCCCTAGGCCTAAGCCTAACAGTAACCCTGGGAAAGTATGTCAGCCTGGTGTTAGGCTTCTTGCCAAGGAAAAAGCCGTGAAACAGCCATGTTGTGGCACTTTTGCACTCCCTTTTGGATGCCTTTCACAGCTCCAGTGTGCCTGGAACTCAGGGCTTCCTGATTTTAAAAATCCTAGCCCTAGGCCGAACCGCAACCCTATGACGAGAAAGGCAAATCAGCCAGGAATTAGGCATGTCCCCAAGGAAAAAGCTGTGGAGGCAGGCATGTTGTGGTACTTTTGCGCTCTTCTTGGCTAGTCCTTCGCAGCTGCTGTGTTCTTGGAACTCAGGGCTTTCTGGTTAATAGACCCTTACCCTAGGCGTAACTCAAACCTTAACACTAGGAAGGAAAATCAGCCTATGGTTCGGGATGGTCTCATGGAAATATCAGTGGTGGCAGCCAAGTTGCGTCACTTTTGCGCTCCCCTTGGGATGCCTTTCGCAGCTGCAGTGTGCCTGGAGGCCAGGGCTTCCTGGTTTTAAAAGTCCTAGGCCTAAGCCTAACAGTAACCCTAGGAAGGTAAATCAGCCGGGTATTAGGGTTCTTCCTAAGGGAAAAGCCGTGAAAGCAGCCATGTTGTGGCACTTCTGCACTCCCTTTGGGATGCCTTTGGCAGATGAAGTAAGCCTGGAACTCAGGGCTTCCTGGTTAAAGAAATCCAAGCCCTAGGCTGAACCCTAACCCTAACCCTAGGCAGATAAATCAGCCTAGGTATAGGGATGGTGCCAAGGAAAAAGCTGTGAAAGCTGCCATGTTGTTGCACTTTTGTACTCCCCTTGGGATGCCTTGAACAGCTGCAGTGTGCCTGGAGCTAAGGGTTTCCTAGTTTTAAAAATCCTAGCCCTAGGCCTAAGCCTAATAGTAACCCTGGGAAGGTAAGTCAGCCTGGTGTTAGGCGTCTTGCCAAGGAAAAAGCCGTGAAAGCAGCCATGTTGTGGCACTTTTGCACTCCCTTTTGGATGCCTTTCACAGCTCCAGTGTGCCTGGAACTCAGGGCTTCCTGATTTTAAAAATCCTAGCCCTAGGCCGAACCCCAACCCTATGACGAGAAAGGCAAATCAGCCAGGAATTAGGCATGTCCCCAAGGAAAAAGCTGTGGAGGCAGGCATGTTGTGGTACTTTTGCGCTCTTCTTGGCTAGTCCTTCGCAGCTGCTGTGTTCTTGGAACTCAGGGCTTTCTGGTTAATAGAACCCTTACCCTAGGCGTAACTCAAACCTTAACCCTAGGAAGGAAAATCAACCTATGGTTCGGGATGGTCTCATGGAAATATCAGTGGTGGCAGCCAAGTTGCGTCACTTTTGCGCTCCCCTTGGGATGCCTTTCGCAGCTGCAGTGTGCCTGGAGCCCAGGGCTTCCTGGTTTTAAAAGTCCTAGGCCTAAGCCTAACAGTAACCCTAGGAAGGTAAATCAGCCGGGTATTAGGGTTCTTCCTAAGGGAAAAGCCGTGAAAGCAGCCATGTTGTGGCACTTCTGCACTCCCTTTGGGATGCCTTTGGCAGATGAAGTAAGCCTGGAACTCAGGGCTTCCTGGTTAAAAAAATTCAAGCCCTAGGCTGAACCCTAACCCTAACCCTAGGCAGATAAATCAGCCTAGGTATAGGGATGGTGCCAAGGAAAAAGCTGTGAAAGCTGCCATGTTGTTGCACTTTTGTACTCCCCTTGGGATGCCTTGAACAGCTGCAGTGTGCCTGGAGCTAAGGGCTTCCTAGTTTCAAAAATCCTAGCCCTAGGCCTAAGCCTAACAGTAACCCTGGGAAAGTAAATCAGCCTGATGTTAGGCTTCTTGCCAAGGAAAAAGCCGTGAAAGCAGCCATGTTGTGGCACTTCTGCACTCCCTTTGGGATGCCTTTGGCAGATGAAGTAAGCCTGGAACTCAGGGCTTCCTGGTTAAAGAAATCCAAGCCCTAGGCTGAACCCTAACCCTAACCCTAGGCAGATAAATCAGCCTAGGTATTGGGATGGTGCCAAGGAAAAAGCTGTGAAAGCTGCCATGTTGTTGCACTTTTGTACTCCCCTTGGGATGCCTTGAACAGCTGCAGTGTGCCTGGAGCTAAGGGCTTCCTAGTTTCAAAAATCCTAGCCCTAGGCCTAAGCCTAACAGTAACCCTGGGAAAGTAAATCAGCCTGATGTTAGGCTTCTTGCCAAGGAAAAAGCCGTGAAAGCAGCCATGTTGTGGCACTTCTGCACTCCCTTTGGGATGCCTTTGGCAGATGAAGTAAGCCTGGAACTCAGGGCTTCCTGGTTAAAGAAATCCAAGCCCTAGGCTGAACCCTAACCCTAACCCTAGGCAGATAAATCAGCCTAGGTATAGGGATGGTGCCAAGGAAAAAGCTGTGAAAGCTGCCATGTTGTTGCACTTTTGTACTCCCCTTGGGATGCCTTGAACAGCTGCAGTGTGACTGGAGCTAAGGGCTTCCTAATTTCAAAAATCCTAGCCCTAGGCCTAAGCCTAACAGTAACCCTGGGAAAGTAAATCAGCCTGATGTTAGGCTTCTTGCCAAGGAAAAAGCCGTGAAAGCAGCCATGTTGTGGCACTTTTGCACTCCCTTTTGGATGCCTTTCACAGCTCCAGTGTGCCTGGAACTCAGGGCTTCCTGCTTTTAAAAATCCTAGCCCTAGGCCGAACCCCAACCCTAAGACGAGAAAGGCAAATCAGCCAGGAATTAGGCATGTCCCCAAGGAAAAAGCTGTGGAGGCAGGCATGTTGTGGTACTTTTGCGCTCTTCTTGGCTAGTCCTTCGCAGCTGCTGTGTTCTTGGAACTCAGGGCTTTCTGGTTAATAGAACCCTTACCCTAGGCGTAACTCAAACCTTAACCCTAGGAAGGAAAATCAGCCTATGGTTCGGGATGGTCTCATGGAAATATCAGTGGTGGCAGCCAAGTTGCGTCACTTTTGCGCTCCCCTTGGGATGCCTTTTGCAGCTGCAGTGTGCCTGGAGCCCAGGGCTTCCTGGTTTTAAAAGTCCTAGGCCTAAGCCTAACAGTAACCCTAGGAAGGTAAATCAGCCGGGTATTAGGGTTCTTCCTAAGGGAAAAGCCGTGAAAGCAGCCATGTTGTGGCACTTCTGCACTCCCTTTGGGATGCCTTTGGCAGATGAAGTAAGCCTGGAACTCAGGGCTTCCTGGTTAAAGAAATCCAAGCCCTAGGCTGAACCCTAACCCTAACCCTAGGCAGATAAATCAGCCTAGGTATAGGGATGGTGCCAAGGAAAAAGCTGTGAAAGCTGCCATGTTGTTGCACTTTTGTACTCCCCTTGGGATGCCTTGAACAGCTGCAGTGTGCCTGGAGCCCAGGGCTTCCTAGTTTCAAAAATCCTAGCCCTAGGCCTAAGCCTAACAGTAACCCAGGGAAAGTAAATCAGCCTGATGTTAGGCTTCTTGCCAAGGAAAAAGCCGTGAAAGCAGCCATGTTGTGGCACTTTTGCACTCCCTTTGGGATGCCTTTGGCAGATGAAGTAAGCCTGGAACTCAGGGCTTCCTGGTTAAAGAAATCCAAGCCCTAGGCTGAACCCTAACCCTAACCCTAGGCAGATAAATCAGCCTAGGTATAGGGATGGTGCCAAGGAAAAAGCTGTGAAAGCTGCCATGTTGTTGCACTTTTGTACTCCCCTTGGGATGCCTTGAACAGCTGCAGTGTGCCTGGAGCTAAGGGCTTCCTAGTTTCAAAAATCCTAGCCCTAGGCCTAAGCCTAACAGTAACCCTGGGAAAGTAAATCAGCCTGATGTTAGGCTTCCTGCCAAGGAAAAAGCCGTGAAAGCAGCCATGTTGTGGCACTTTTGCACTCCCTTTTGGATGCCTTTCACAGCTCCAGTGTGCCTGGAACTCAGGGCTTCCTGCTTTTAAAAATCCTAGCCCTAGGCCGAACCCCAACCCTAAGACGAGAAAGGCAAATCAGCCAGGAATTAGGCATGTCCCCAAGGAAAAAGCTGTGGAGGCAGGCATGTTGTGGTACTTTTGCGCTCTTCTTGGCTAGTCCTTCGCAGCTGCTGTGTTCTTGGAACTCAGGGCTTTCTGGTTAATAGAACCCTTACCCTAGGCGTAACTCAAACCTTAACCCTAGGAAGGAAAATCAGCCTATGGTTCGGGATGGTCTCATGGAAATATCAGTGGTGGCAGCCAAGTTGCGTCACTTTTGCGCTCCCCTTGGGATGCCTTTTGCAGCTGCAGTGTGCCTGGAGCCCAGGGCTTCCTGGTTTTAAAAGTCCTAGGCCTAAGCCTAACAGTAACCCTGGGAAAGTAAATCAGCCTGATGTTAGGCTTCTTGCCAAGGAAAAAGCCGTGAAAGCAGCCATGTTGTGGCACTTCTGCACTCCCTTTGGGATGCCTTTGGCAGATGAAGTAAGCCTGGAACTCAGGGCTTCCTGGTTAAAGAAATCCAAGCCCTAGGCTGAACCCTAACCCTAACCCTAGGCAGATAAATCAGCCTAGGTATAGGGATGGTGCCAAGGAAAAAGCTGTGAAAGCTGCCATGTTGTTGCACTTTTGTACTCCCCTTGGGATGCCTTGAACAGCTGCAGTGTGCCTGGAGCTAAGGGCTTCCTAGTTTTAAAAATCCTAGCCCTAGGCCTAAGCCTAATAGTAACCCTGGGAAGGTAAGTCAGCCTGGTGTTAGGCGTCTTGCCAAGGAAAAAGCCGTGAAACAGCCATGTTGTGGCACTTTTGCACTCCCTTTTGGATGCCTTTCACAGCTCCAGTGTGCCTGGAACTCAGGGCTTCCTGCTTTTAAAAATCCTAGCCCTAGGCCGAACCCCAACCCTAAGACGAGAAAGGCAAATCAGCCAGGAATTAGGCATGTCCCCAAGGAAAAAGCTGTGGAGGCAGGCATGTTGTGGTACTTTTGCGCTCTTCTTGGGTAGTCCTTCGCAGCTGCTGTGTTCTTGGAACTCAGGGCTTTCTGGTTAATAGACCCTTACCCTAGGCGTAACTCAAACCTTAACCCTAGGAAGGAAAATCAGCCTATGGTTCGGGATGGTCTCATGGAAATATCAGTGGTGGCAGCCAAGTTGCGTCACTTTTGCGCTCCCCTTGGGATGCCTTTCGCAGCTGCAGTGTGCCTGGAGCCCAGGGCTTCCTGGTTTTAAAAGTCCTAGGCCTAAGCCTAACAGTAACCCTAGGAAGGTAAATCAGCCGGGTATTAGGGTTCTTCCTAAGGGAAAAGCCGTGAAAGCAGCCATGTTGTGGCACTTCTGCACTCCCTTTGGGATGCCTTTGGCAGATGAAGTAAGCCTGGAACTCAGGGCTTCCTGGTTAAAGAAATTCAAGCCCTAGGCTGAACCCTAACCCTAACCCTAGGCAGATAAATCAGCCTAGGTATAGGGATGGTGCCAAGGAAAAAGCTGTGAAAGCTGCCATGTTGTTGCACTTTTGTACTCCCCTTGGGATGCCTTGAACAGCTGCAGTGTGCCTGGAGCTAAGGGCTTCCTAGTTTTAAAAATCCTAGCCCTAGGCCTAAGCCTAATAGTAACCCTGGGAAGGTAAGTCAGCCAGGTGTTAGGCGTCTTGCCAAGGAAAATGCCGTGAAACAGCCATGTTGTGGCACTTTTGCACTCCCTTTTGGATGCCTTTCACAGCTCCAGTGTGCCTGGAACTCAGGGCTTCCTGCTTTTGAAAATCCTAGCCCTAGGCCGAACCCCAACCCTAAGACGAGAAAGGCAAATCAGCCAGGAATTAGGCATGTCCCCAAGGAAAAAGCTGTGGAGGCAGGCATGTTGTGGTACTTTTGCGCTCTTCTTGGCTAGTCCTTCGCAGCTGCTGTGTTCTTGGAACTCAGGGCTTTCTGGTTAATAGAACATTTACCCTAGGCGTAACTCAAACCTTAACCCTAGGAAGGAAAATCAGCCTATGGTTCGGGATGGTCTCATGGAAATATCAGTGGTGGCAGCCAAGTTGCGTCACTTTTGCGCTCCCCTTGGGATGCCTTTCGCAGCTGCAGTGTGCCTGGAGCCCAGGGCTTCCTGGTTTTAAAAGTCCTAGGCCTAAGCCTAACAGTAACCCTAGGAAGGTAAATCAGCCGGGTATTAGGGTTCTTCCTAAGGGAAAAGCCGTGAAAGCAGCCATGTTGTGGCACTTCTGCACTCCCTTTGGGATGCCTTTGGCAGATGAAGTAAGCCTGGAACTCAGGGCTTCCTGGTTAAAGAAATTCAAGCCCTAGGCTTAAGCCTAACCCTAACCCTAGGCAGATAAATCAGCCTAGGTATAGGGATGGTGCCAAGGAAAAAGCTGTGAAAGCTGCCATGTTGTTGCACTTTTGTACTCCCCTTGGGATGCCTTGAACAGCTGCAGTGTGCCTGGAGCTAAGGGCTTCCTAGTTTCAAAAATCCTAGCCCTAGGCCTAAGCCTAACAGTAACCCTGGGAAAGTATGTCAGCCTGGTGTTAGGCGTCTTGCCAAGGAAAAAGCCGTGAAAGCAGCCATGTTGTGGCACTTTTGCACTCGCTTTTGGATGCCTTTCACAGCTGCAGTGTGCCTGGAACTCAGGGCTTCCTGCTTTTAAAAATCCTAGCCCTAGGCCGAACCCCAACCCTAAGACGAGAAAGGCAAATCAGCCAGGAATTAGGCATGTCCCCAAGGAAAAAGCTGTGGAGGCAGGCATGTTGTGGTACTTTTGCGCTCTTCTTGGCTAGTCCTTCGCAGCTGCTGTGTTCTTGGAACTCAGGGCTTTCTGGTTAATAGACCCTTACCCTAGGCGTAACTCAAACCTTAACCCTAGGAAGGAAAATCAGCCTATGGTTCGGGATGGTCTCATGGAAATATCAGTGGTGGCAGCCAAGTTGCGTCACTTTTGCGCTCCCCTTGGGATGCCTTTCGCAGCTGCAGTGTGCCTGGAGCCCAGGGCTTCCTGGTTTTAAAAGTCCTAGGCCTAAGCCTAACAGTAACCCTAGGAAGGTAAATCAGCCGGGTATTAGGGTTCTTCCTAAGGGAAAAGCCGTGAAAGCAGCCATGTTGTGGCACTTCTGCACTCCCTTTGGGATGCCTTTGGCAGATGAAGTAAGCCTGGAACTCAGGGCTTCCTGGTAAAAAAAATTCAAGCCCTAGGCTGAACCCTAACCCTAACCCTAGGCAGATAAATCAGCCTAGGTATAGGGATGGTGCCAAGGAAAAAGCTGTGAAAGCTGCCATGTTGTTGCACTTTTGTACTCCCCTTGGGATGCCTTGAACAGCTGCAGTGTGCCTGGAGCTAAGGGCTTCCTAGTTTTAAAAATCCTAGCCCTAGGCCTAAGCCTAATAGTAACCCTGGGAAGGTAAGTCAGCCTGGTGTTAGGCGTCTTGCCAAGGAAAAAGCCGTGAAACAGCCATGTTGTGGCACTTTTGCACTCCCTTTTGGATGCCTTTCACAGCTCCAGTGTGCCTGGAACTCAGGGCTTCCTGCTTTTAAAAATCCTAGCCCTAGGCCGAACCCCAACCCTAAGACGAGAAAGGCAAATCAGCCAGGAATTAGGCATGTCCACAAGGAAAAAGCTGTGGAGGCAGGCATGTTGTGCTACTTTTGCGCTCTTCTTGGCTAGTCCTTCGCAGCTGCTGTGTTCTTGGAACTCAGGGCTTTCTGGTTAATAGAACCCTTACCCTAGGCGTAACTCAAACCTTAACCCTAGGAAGGAAAATCAACCTATGGTTCGGGATGGTCTCATGGAAATATCAGTGGTGGCAGCCAAGTTGCGTCACTTTTGCGCTCCCCTTGGGATGCCTTTCGCAGCTGCAGTGTGCCTGGAGGCCAGGGCTTCCTGGTTTTAAAAGTCCTAGGCCTAAGCCTAACAGTAACCCTAGGAAGGTAAATCAGCCGGGTATTAGGGTTCTTCCTAAGGGAAAAGCCGTGAAAGCAGCCATGTTGTGGCACTTCTGCACTCCCTTTGGGATGCCTTTGGCAGATGAAGTAAGCCTGGAACTCAGGGCTTCCTGGTTAAAAAAATTCAAGCCCTAGGCTGAACCCTAACCCTAACCCTAGGCAGATAAATCAGCCTAGGTATAGGGATGGTGCCAAGGAAAAAGCTGTGAAAGCTGCCATGTTGTTGCACTTTTGTACTCCCCTTGGGATGCCTTGAACAGCTGCAGTGTGCCTGGAGCTAAGGGCTTCCTAGTTTCAAAAATCCTAGCCCTAGGCCTAAGCCTAACAGTAACCCTGGGAAAGTAAATCAGCCTGATGTTAGGCTTCTTGCCAAGGAAAAAGCCGTGAAAGCAGCCATGTTGTGGCACTTCTGCACTCCCTTTGGGATGCCTTTGGCAGATGAAGTAAGCCTGGAACTCAGGGCTTCCTGGTTAAAGAAATCCAAGCCCTAGGCTGAACCCTAACCCTAACCCTAGGCAGATAAATCAGCCTAGGTATAGGGATGGTGCCAAGGAAAAAGCTGTGAAAGCTGCCATGTTGTTGCACTTTTGTACTCCCCTTGGGATGCCTTGAACAGCTGCAGTGTGCCTGGAGCTAAGGGCTTCCTAGTTTCAAAAATCCTAGCCCTAGGCCTAAGCCTAACAGTAACCCTGGGAAAGTAAATCAGCCTGATGTTAGGCTTCTTGCCAAGGAAAAAGCCGTGAAAACAGCCATGTTGTGGCACTTTTGCACTCTGTTTTGGATGCCTTTCACAGCTCCAGTGTGCCTGGAACTCAGGGCTTCCTGCTTTTAAAAATCCTAGCCCTAGGCCGAACCCCAACCCTTAGACGAGAAAGGCAAATCAGCCAGGAATTAGGCATGTCCCCAAGGAAAAAGCTGTGGAGGCAGGCATGTTGTGGTACTTTTGCGCTCTTCTTGGCTAGTCCTTCGCAGCTGCTGTGTTCTTGGAACTCAGGGCTTTCTGGTTAATAGAACCCTTACCCTAGGCGTAACTCAAACCTTAACCCTAGGAAGGAAAATCAGCCTATGGTTCGGGATGGTCTCATGGAAATATCAGTGGTGGCAGCCAAGTTGCGTCACTTTTGCGCTCCCCTTGGGATGCCTTTTGCAGCTGCAGTGTGCCTGGAGCCCAGGGCTTCCTGGTTTTAAAAGTCCTAGGCCTAAGCCTAACAATAACCCTAGGAAGGTAAATCAGCCGGGTATTAGGGTTCTTCCTAAGGGAAAAGCCGTGAAAGCAGCCATGTTGTGGCACTTCTGCACTCCCTTTGGGATGCCTTTGGCAGATGAAGTAAGCCTGGAACTCAGGGCTTCCTGGTTAAAGAAATCCAAGCCCTAGGCTGAACCCTAACCCTAACCCTAGGCAGATAAATCAGCCTAGGTATAGGGATGGTGCCAAGGAAAAAGCTGTGAAAGCTGCCATGTTGTTGCACTTTTGTACTCCCCTTGGGATGCCTTGAACAGCTGCAGTGTGCCTGGAGCCCAGGGCTTCCTAGTTTCAAAAATCCTAGCCCTAGGCCTAAGCCTAACAGTAACCCTGGGAAAGTATGTCAGCCTGGTGTTAGGCTTCTTGCCAAGGAAAAAGCCGTGAAAGCAGCCATGTTGTGGCACTTTTGCACTCCCTTTTGGATGCCTTTCACAGCTCCAGTGTGCCTGGAACTCAGGGCTTCCTGCTTTTAAAAATCCTAGCCCTAGGCCGAACCCCAACCCTAAGACGAGAAAGGCAAATCAGCCAGGAATTAGGCATGTCCACAAGGAAAAAGCTGTGGAGGCAGGCATGTTGTGCTACTTTTGCGCTCTTCTTGGCTAGTCCTTCGCAGCTGCTGTGTTCTTGGAACTCAGGGCTTTCTGGTTAATAGACCCTTACCCTAGGCGTAACTCAAACCTTAACCCTAGGAAGGAAAATCAGCCTATGGTTCGGGATGGTCTCATGGAAATATCAGTGGTGGCAGCCAAGTTGCGTCACTTTTGCGCTCCCCTTGGGATGCCTTTCGCAGCTGCAGTGTGCCTGGAGCCCAGGGCTTCCTGGTTTTAAAAGTCCTAGGCCTAAGCCTAACAGTAACCCTAGGAAGGTAAATCAGCCGGGTATTAGGGTTCTTCCTAAGGGAAAAGCCGTGAAAGCAGCCATGTTGTGGCACTTCTGCACTCCCTTTGGGATGCCTTTGGCAGATGAAGTAAGCCTGGAACTCAGGGCTTCCTGGTTAAAAAAATTCAAGCCCTAGGCTGAACCCTAACCCTAACCCTAGGCAGATAAATCAGCCTAGGTATAGGGATGGTGCCAAGGAAAAAGCTGTGAAAGCTGCCATGTTGTTGCACTTTTGTACTCCCCTTGGGATGCCTTGAACAGCTGCAGTGTGCCTGGAGCTAAGGGCTTCCTAGTTTTAAAAATCCTAGCCCTAGGCGTAAGCCTAATAGTAACCCTGGGAAGGTAAGTCAGCCAGGTGTTAGGCGTCTTGCCAAGGAAAATGCCGTGAAACAGCCATGTTGTGGCACTTTTGCACTCCCTTTTGGATGCCTTTCACAGCTCCAGTGTGCCTGGAACTCAGGGCTTCCTGCTTTTGAAAATCCTAGCCCTAGGCCGAACCCCAACCCTAAGACGAGAAAGGCAAATCAGCCAGGAATTAGGCATGTCCCCAAGGAAAAAGCTGTGGAGGCAGGCATGTTGTGGTACTTTTGCGCTCTTCTTGGCTAGTCCTTCGCAGCTGCTGTGTTCTTGGAACTCAGGGCTTTCTGGTTAATAGAACCCTTACCCTAGGCGTAACTCAAACCTTAACCCTAGGAAGGAAAATCAGCCTATGGTTCGGGATGGTCTCATGGAAATATCAGTGGTGGCAGCCAAGTTGCGTCACTTTTGCGCTCCCCTTGGGATGCCTTTCGCAGCTGCAGTGTGCCTGGAGGCCAGGGCTTCCTGGTTTTAAAAGTCCTAGGCCTAAGCCTAACAGTAACCCTAGGAAGGTAAATCAGCCGGGTATTAGGGTTCTTCCTAAGGGAAAAGCCGTGAAAGCAGCCATGTTGTGGCACTTCTGCACTCCCTTTGGGATGCCTTTGGCAGATGAAGTAAGCCTGGAACTCAGGGCTTCCTGGTTAAAAAAATTCAAGCCCTAGGCTGAACCCTAACCCTAACCCTAGGCAGATAAATCAGCCTAGGTATAGGGATGGTGCCAAGGAAAAAGCTGTGAAAGCTGCCATGTTGTTGCACTTTTGTACTCCCCTTGGGATGCCTTGAACAGCTGCAGTGTGCCTGGAGCTAAGGGCTTCCTAGTTTCAAAAATCCTAGCCCTAGGCCTAAGCCTAACAGTAACCCTGGGAAAGTAAATCAGCCGGGTATTAGGGTTCTTCCTAAGGGAAAAGCCGTGAAAGCAGCCATGTTGTGGCACTTCTGCACTCCCTTTGGGATGCCTTTGGCAGATGAAGTAAGCCTGGAACTCAGGGTTTCCTGGTTAAAGAAATCCAAGCCCTAGGCTGAACCCTAACCCTAACCCTAGGCAGATAAATCAGCCTAGGTATAGGGATGGTGCCAAGGAAAAAGCTGTGAAAGCTGCCATGTTGTTGCACTTTTGTACTCCCCTTGGGATGCCTTGAACAGCTGCAGTGTGCCTGGAGCTAAGGGCTTCCTAGTTTCAAAAATCCTAGCCCTAGGCCTAAGCCTAACAGTAACCCTGGGAAAGTAAATCAGCCTGATGTTAGGCTTCTTGCCAAGGAAAAAGCCGTGAAAGCAGCCATGTTGTGGCAGTTTTGCACTCCCTTTTGGATGCCTTTCACAGCTCCAGTGTGCCTGGAACTCAGGGCTTCCTGCTTTTAAAAATCCTAGCCCTAGGCCGAACCCCAACCCTAAGACGAGAAAGGCAAATCAGCCAGGAATTAGGCATGTCCCCAAGGAAAAAGCTGTGGAGGCAGGCATGTTGTGGTACTTTTGCGCTCTTCTTGGCTAGTCCTTCGCAGCTGCTGTGTTCTTGGAACTCAGGGCTTTCTGGTTAATAGAACCCTTACCCTAGGCGTAACTCAAACCTTAACCCTAGGAAGGAAAATCAGCCTATGGTTCGGGATGGTCTCATGGAAATATCAGTGGTGGCAGCCAAGTTGCGTCACTTTTGCGCTCCCCTTGGGATGCCTTTTGCAGCTGCAGTGTGCCTGGAGCCCAGGGCTTCCTGGTTTTAAAAGTCCTAGGCCTAAGCCTAACAGTAACCCTAGGAAGGTAAATCAGCCGGGTATTAGGGTTCTTCCTAAGGGAAAAGCCGTGAAAGCAGCCATGTTGTGGCACTTCTGCACTCCCTTTGGGATGCCTTTGGCAGATGAAGTAAGCCTGGAACTCAGGGCTTCCTGGTTAAAGAAATCCAAGCCCTAGGCTGAACCCTAACCCTAACCCTAGGCAGATAAATCAGCCTAGGTATAGGGATGGTGCCAAGGAAAAAGCTGTGAAAGCTGCCATGTTGTTGCACTTTTGTACTCCCCTTGGGATGCCTTGAACAGCTGCAGTGTGCCTGGAGCTAAGGGCTTCCTAGTTTCAAAAATCCTAGCCCTAGGCCTAAGCCTAACAGTAACCCTGGGAAAGTAAATCAGCCTGATGTTAGGTTTCTTGCCAAGGAAAAAGCCGTGAAAGCAGCCATGTTGTGGCACTTTTGCACTCCCTTTTGGATGCCTTTCACAGCTCCAGTGTGCCTGGAACTCAGGGCTTCCTGATTTTAAAAATCCTAGCCCTAGGCCGAACCCCAACCCTAAGACGAGAAAGGCAAATCAGCCAGGAATTAGGCATGTCCCCAAGGAAAAAGCTGTGGAGGCAGGCATGTTGTGGTACTTTTGCGCTCTTCTTGGCTAGTCCTTCGCAGCTGCTGTGTTCTTGGAACTCAGGGCTTTCTGGTTAATAGACCCTTACCCTAGGCGTAACTCAAACCTTAACCCTAGGAAGGAAAATCAGCCTATGGTTCGGGATGGTCTCATGGAAATATCAGTGGTGGCAGCCAAGTTGCGTCACTTTTGCGCTCCCCTTGGGATGCCTTTTGCAGCTGCAGTGTGCCTGGAGCCCAGGGCTTCCTGGTTTTAAAAGTCCTAGGCCTAAGCCTAACAGTAACCCTAGGAAGGTAAATCAGCCGGGTATTAGGGTTCTTCCTAAGGGAAAAGCCGTGAAAGCAGCCATGTTGTGGCACTTCTGCACTCCCTTTGGGATGCCTTTGGCAGATGAAGTAAGCCTGGAACTCAGGGCTTCCTGGTTAAAGAAATCCAAGCCCTAGGCTGAACCCTAACCCTAACCCTAGGCAGATAAATCAGCCTAGGTATAGGGATGGTGCCAAGGAAAAAGCTGTGAAAGCTGCCATGTTGTTGCACTTTTGTACTCCCCTTGGGATGCCTTGAACAGCTGCAGTGTGCCTGGAGCTAAGGGCTTCCTAGTTTTAAAAATCCTAGCCCTAGGCGTAAGCCTAATAGTAACCCTGGGAAGGTAAGTCAGCCAGGTGTTAGGCGTCTTGCCAAGGAAAATGCCGTGAAACAGCCATGTTGTGGCACTTTTGCACTCCCTTTTGGATGCCTTTCACAGCTCCAGTGTGCCTGGAACTCAGGGCTTCCTGCTTTTGAAAATCCTAGCCCTAGGCCGAACCCCAACCCTAAGACGAGAAAGGCAAATCAGCCAGGAATTAGGCATGTCCCCAAGGAAAAAGCTGTGGAGGCAGGCATGTTGTGGTACTTTTGCGCTCTTCTTGGCTAGTCCTTCGCAGCTGCTGTGTTCTTGGAACTCAGGGCTTTCTGGTTAATAGAACCCTTACCCTAGGCGTAACTCAAACCTTAACCCTAGGAAGGAAAATCAGCCTATGGTTCGGGATGGTCTCATGGAAATATCAGTGGTGGCAGCCAAGTTGCGTCACTTTTGCGCTCCCCTTGGGATGCCTTTCGCAGCTGCAGTGTGCCTGGAGGCCAGGGCTTCCTGGTTTTAAAAGTCCTAGGCCTAAGCCTAACAGTAACCCTAGGAAGGTAAATCAGCCGGGTATTAGGGTTCTTCCTAAGGGAAAAGCCGTGAAAGCAGCCATGTTGTGGCACTTCTGCACTCCCTTTGGGATGCCTTTGGCAGATGAAGTAAGCCTGGAACTCAGGGCTTCCTGGTTAAAAAAATTCAAGCCCTAGGCTGAACCCTAACCCTAACCCTAGGCAGATAAATCAGCCTAGGTATAGGGATGGTGCCAAGGAAAAAGCTGTGAAAGCTGCCATGTTGTTGCACTTTTGTACTCCCCTTGGGATGCCTTGAACAGCTGCAGTGTGCCTGGAGCTAAGGGCTTCCTAGTTTCAAAAATCCTAGCCCTAGGCCTAAGCCTAACAGTAACCCTGGGAAAGTAAATCAGCCGGGTATTAGGGTTCTTCCTAAGGGAAAAGCCGTGAAAGCAGCCATGTTGTGGCACTTCTGCACTCCCTTTGGGATGCCTTTGGCAGATGAAGTAAGCCTGGAACTCAGGGTTTCCTGGTTAAAGAAATCCAAGCCCTAGGCTGAACCCTAACCCTAACCCTAGGCAGATAAATCAGCCTAGGTATAGGGATGGTGCCAAGGAAAAAGCTGTGAAAGCTGCCATGTTGTTGCACTTTTGTACTCCCCTTGGGATGCCTTGAACAGCTGCAGTGTGCCTGGAGCTAAGGGCTTCCTAGTTTCAAAAATCCTAGCCCTAGGCCTAAGCCTAACAGTAACCCTGGGAAAGTAAATCAGCCTGATGTTAGGCTTCTTGCCAAGGAAAAAGCCGTGAAAGCAGCCATGTTGTGGCAGTTTTGCACTCCCTTTTGGATGCCTTTCACAGCTCCAGTGTGCCTGGAACTCAGGGCTTCCTGCTTTTAAAAATCCTAGCCCTAGGCCGAACCCCAACCCTAAGACGAGAAAGGCAAATCAGCCAGGAATTAGGCATGTCCCCAAGGAAAAAGCTGTGGAGGCAGGCATGTTGTGGTACTTTTGCGCTCTTCTTGGCTAGTCCTTCGCAGCTGCTGTGTTCTTGGAACTCAGGGCTTTCTGGTTAATAGAACCCTTACCCTAGGCGTAACTCAAACCTTAACCCTAGGAAGGAAAATCAGCCTATGGTTCGGGATGGTCTCATGGAAATATCAGTGGTGGCAGCCAAGTTGCGTCACTTTTGCGCTCCCCTTGGGATGCCTTTTGCAGCTGCAGTGTGCCTGGAGCCCAGGGCTTCCTGGTTTTAAAAGTCCTAGGCCTAAGCCTAACAGTAACCCTAGGAAGGTAAATCAGCCGGGTATTAGGGTTCTTCCTAAGGGAAAAGCCGTGAAAGCAGCCATGTTGTGGCACTTCTGCACTCCCTTTGGGATGCCTTTGGCAGATGAAGTAAGCCTGGAACTCAGGGCTTCCTGGTTAAAGAAATCCAAGCCCTAGGCTGAACCCTAACCCTAACCCTAGGCAGATAAATCAGCCTAGGTATAGGGATGGTGCCAAGGAAAAAGCTGTGAAAGCTGCCATGTTGTTGCACTTTTGTACTCCCCTTGGGATGCCTTGAACAGCTGCAGTGTGCCTGGAGCTAAGGGCTTCCTAGTTTCAAAAATCCTAGCCCTAGGCCTAAGCCTAACAGTAACCCTGGGAAAGTAAATCAGCCTGATGTTAGGTTTCTTGCCAAGGAAAAAGCCGTGAAAGCAGCCATGTTGTGGCACTTTTGCACTCCCTTTTGGATGCCTTTCACAGCTCCAGTGTGCCTGGAACTCAGGGCTTCCTGATTTTAAAAATCCTAGCCCTAGGCCGAACCCCAACCCTAAGACGAGAAAGGCAAATCAGCCAGGAATTAGGCATGTCCCCAAGGAAAAAGCTGTGGAGGCAGGCATGTTGTGGTACTTTTGCGCTCTTCTTGGCTAGTCCTTCGCAGCTGCTGTGTTCTTGGAACTCAGGGCTTTCTGGTTAATAGACCCTTACCCTAGGCGTAACTCAAACCTTAACCCTAGGAAGGAAAATCAGCCTATGGTTCGGGATGGTCTCATGGAAATATCAGTGGTGGCAGCCAAGTTGCGTCACTTTTGCGCTCCCCTTGGGATGCCTTTTGCAGCTGCAGTGTGCCTGGAGCCCAGGGCTTCCTGGTTTTAAAAGTCCTAGGCCTAAGCCTAACAGTAACCCTAGGAAGGTAAATCAGCCGGGTATTAGGGTTCTTCCTAAGGGAAAAGCCGTGAAAGCAGCCATGTTGTGGCACTTCTGCACTCCCTTTGGGATGCCTTTGGCAGATGAAGTAAGCCTGGAACTCAGGGCTTCCTGGTTAAAAAAATTCAAGCCCTAGGCTGAACCCTAACCCTAACCCTAGGCAGATAAATCAGCCTAGGTATAGGGATGGTGCCAAGGAAAAAGCTGTGAAAGCTGCCATGTTGTTGCACTTTTGTACTCCCCTTGGGATGCCTTGAACAGCTGCAGTGTGCCTGGAGCCCAGGGCTTCCTAGTTTCAAAACTCCTAGCCCTAGGCCTAAGCCTAACAGTAACCCTGGGAAAGTATGTCAGCCTGGTGTTAGGCTTCTTGCCAAGGAAAAAGCCGTGAAAGCAGCCATGTTGTGGCACTTTTGCACTCCCTTTTGGATGCCTTTCACAGCTCCAGTGTGCCTGGAACTCAGGGCTTCCTGATTTTAAAAATCCTAGCCCTAGGCCGAACCCCAACCCTAAGACGAGAAAGGCAAATCAGCCAGGAATTAGGCATGTCCCCAAGGAAAAAGCTGTGGAGGCAGGCATGTTGTGGTACTTTTGCGCTCTTCTTGGCTAGTCCTTCGCAGCTGCTGTGTTCTTGGAACTCAGGGCTTTCTGGTTAATAGACCCTTACCCTAGGCGTAACTCAAACCTTAACCCTAGGAAGGAAAATCAGCCTATGGTTCGGGATGGTCTCATGGAAATATCAGTGGTGGCAGCCAAGTTGCGTCACTTTTGCGCTCCCCTTGGGATGCCTTTTGCAGCTGCAGTGTGCCTGGAGGCCAGGGCTTCCTGGTTTTAAAAGTCCTAGGCCTAAGCCTAACAGTAACCCTAGGAAGGTAAATCAGCCGGGTATTAGGGTTCTTCCTAAGGGAAAAGCCGTGAAAGCAGCCATGTTGTGGCACTTCTGCACTCCCTTTGGGATGCCTTTGGCAGATGAAGTAAGCCTGGAACTCAGGGCTTCCTGGTAAAAAAAATTCAAGCCCTAGGCTGAACCCTAACCCTAACCCTAGGCAGATAAATCAGCCTAGGTATAGGGATGGTGCCAAGGAAAAAGCTGTGAAAGCTGCCATGTTGTTGCACTTTTGTACTCCCCTTGGGATGCCTTGAACAGCTGCAGTGTGCCTGGAGCTAAGGGCCTCCTAGTTTCAAAAATCCTAGCCCTAGGCCTAAGCCTAACAGTAACCCTGGGAAAGTAAATCAGCCTGATGTTAGGCTTCTTGCCAAGGAAAAAGCCGTGAAAGCAGCCATGTTGTGGCACTTTTGCACTCCCTTTTGGATGCCTTTCACAGCTCCAGTGTGCCTGGAACTCAGGGCTTCCTGATTTTAAAAATCCTAGCCCTAGGCCGAACCCCAACCCTAAGACGAGAAAGGCAAATCAGCCAGGAATTAGGCATGTCCCCAAGGAAAAAGCTGTGGAGGCAGGCATGTTGTGGTACTTTTGCGCTCTTCTTGGCTAGTCCTTCGCAGCTGCTGTGTTCTTGGAACTCAGGGCTTTCTGGTTAATAGACCCTTACCCTAGGCGTAACTCAAACCTTAACCCTAGGAAGGAAAATCAGCCTATGGTTCGGGATGGTCTCATGGAAATATCAGTGGTGGCAGCCAAGTTGCGTCACTTTTGCGCTCCCCTTGGGATGCCTTTTGCAGCTGCAGTGTGCCTGGAGCCCAGGGCTTCCTGGTTTTAAAAGTCCTAGGCCTAAGCCTAACAGTAACCCTAGGAAGGTAAATCAGCCGGGTATTAGGGTTCTTCCTAAGGGAAAAGCCGTGAAAGCAGCCATGTTGTGGCACTTCTGCACTCCCTTTGGGATGCCTTTGGCAGATGAAGTAAGCCTGGAACTCAGGGCTTCCTGGTAAAAAAAATTCAAGCCCTAGGCTGAACCCTAACCCTAACCCTAGGCAGATAAATCAGCCTAGGTATAGGGATGGTGCCAAGGAAAAAGCTGTGAAAGCTGCCATGTTGTTGCACTTTTGTACTCCCCTTGGGATGCCTTGAACAGCTGCAGTGTGCCTGGAGCTAAGGGCCTCCTAGTTTCAAAAATCCTAGCCCTAGGCCTAAGCCTAACAGTAACCCTGGGAAAGTAAATCAGCCTGATGTTAGGCTTCTTGCCAAGGAAAAAGCCGTGAAAGCAGCCATGTTGTTGCACTTTTGCACTCCCTTTTGGATGCCTTTCACAGCTCCAGTGTGCCTGGAACTCAGGGCTTCCTGCTTTTAAAAATCCTAGCCCTAGGCCGAACCGCAACCCTAAGACGAGAAAGGCAAATCAGCCAGGAATTAGGCATGTCCCCAAGGAAAAAGCTGTGGAGGCAGGCATGTTGTGGTACTTTTGCGCTCTTCTTGGCTAGTCCTTCGCAGCTGCTGTGTTCTTGGAACTCAGGGCTTTCTGGTTAATAGAACCCTTACCCTAGGCGTAACTCAAACCTTAACCCTAGGAAGGAAAATCAGCCTATGTTTCGGGATGGTCTCATGGAAATATCAGTGGTGGCAGCCAAGTTGCGTCACTTTTGCGCTCCCCTTGGGATGCCTTTTGCAGCTGCAGTGTGCCTGGAGCCCAGGGCTTCCTGGTTTTAAAAGTCCTAGGCCTAAGCCTAACAGTAACCCTAGGAAGGTAAATCAGCCGGGTATTAGGGTTCTTCCTAAGGGAAAAGCCGTGAAAGCAGCCATGTTGTGGCACTTCTGCACTCCCTTTGGGATGCCTTTGGCAGATGAAGTAAGCCTGGAACTCAGGGCTTCCTGGTTAAAAAAATTCAAGCCCTAGGCTGAACCCTAACCCTAACCCTAGGCAGATAAATCAGCCTAGGTATAGGGATGGTGCCAAGGAAAAAGCTGTGAAAGCTGCCATGTTGTTGCACTTTTGTACTCCCCTTGGGATGCCTTGAACAGCTGCAGTGTGCCTGGAGCTAAGGGCTTCCTAGTTTTAAAAATCCTAGCCCTAGGCGTAAGCCTAATAGTAACCCTGGGAAGGTAAGTCAGCCAGGTGTTAGGCGTCTTGCCAAGGAAAATGCCGTGAAACAGCCATGTTGTGGCACTTTTGCACTCCCTTTTGGATGCCTTTCACAGCTCCAGTGTGCCTGGAACTCAGGGCTTCCTGCTTTTGAAAATCCTAGCCCTAGGCCGAACCCCAACCCTAAGACGAGAAAGGCAAATCAGCCAGGAATTAGGCATGTCCCCAAGGAAAAAGCTGTGGAGGCAGGCATGTTGTGGTACTTTTGCGCTCTTCTTGGCTAGTCCTTCGCAGCTGCTGTGTTCTTGGAACTCAGGGCTTTCTGGTTAATAGAACCCTTACCCTAGGCGTAACTCAAACCTTAACCCTAGGAAGGAAAATCAGCCTATGGTTCGGGATGGTCTCATGGAAATATCAGTGGTGGCAGCCAAGTTGCGTCACTTTTGCGCTCCCCTTGGGATGCCTTTCGCAGCTGCAGTGTGCCTGGAGGCCAGGGCTTCCTGGTTTTAAAAGTCCTAGGCCTAAGCCTAACAGTAACCCTAGGAAGGTAAATCAGCCGGGTATTAGGGTTCTTCCTAAGGGAAAAGCCGTGAAAGCAGCCATGTTGTGGCACTTCTGCACTCCCTTTGGGATGCCTTTGGCAGATGAAGTAAGCCTGGAACTCAGGGCTTCCTGGTTAAAAAAATTCAAGCCCTAGGCTGAACCCTAACCCTAACCCTAGGCAGATAAATCAGCCTAGGTATAGGGATGGTGCCAAGGAAAAAGCTGTGAAAGCTGCCATGTTGTTGCACTTTTGTACTCCCCTTGGGATGCCTTGAACAGCTGCAGTGTGCCTGGAGCTAAGGGCTTCCTAGTTTCAAAAATCCTAGCCCTAGGCCTAAGCCTAACAGTAACCCTGGGAAAGTAAATCAGCCTGATGTTAGGTTTCTTGCCAAGGAAAAAGCCGTGAAAGCAGCCATGTTGTGGCACTTTTGCACTCCCTTTTGGATGCCTTTCACAGCTCCAGTGTGCCTGGAACTCAGGGCTTCCTGATTTTAAAAATCCTAGCCCTAGGCCGAACCCCAACCCTAAGACGAGAAAGGCAAATCAGCCAGGAATTAGGCATGTCCCCAAGGAAAAAGCTGTGGAGGCAGGCATGTTGTGGTACTTTTGCGCTCTTCTTGGCTAGTCCTTCGCAGCTGCTGTGTTCTTGGAACTCAGGGCTTTCTGGTTAATAGACCCTTACCCTAGGCGTAACTCAAACCTTAACCCTAGGAAGGAAAATCAGCCTATGGTTCGGGATGGTCTCATGGAAATATCAGTGGTGGCAGCCAAGTTGCGTCACTTTTGCGCTCCCCTTGGGATGCCTTTTGCAGCTGCAGTGTGCCTGGAGCCCAGGGCTTCCTGGTTTTAAAAGTCCTAGGCCTAAGCCTAACAGTAACCCTAGGAAGGTAAATCAGCCGGGTATTAGGGTTCTTCCTAAGGGAAAAGCCGTGAAAGCAGCCATGTTGTGGCACTTCTGCACTACCTTTGGGATGCCTTTGGCAGATGAAGTAAGCCTGGAACTCAGGGCTTCCTGGTTAAAAAAATTCAAGCCCTAGGCTGAACCCTAACCCTAACCCTAGGCAGATAAATCAGCCTAGGTATAGGGATGGTGCCAAGGAAAAAGCTGTGAAAGCTGCCATGTTGTTGCACTTTTGTACTCCCCTTGGGATGCCTTGAACAGCTGCAGTGTGCCTGGAGCCCAGGGCTTCCTAGTTTCAAAACTCCTAGCCCTAGGCCTAAGCCTAACAGTAACCCTGGGAAAGTATGTCAGCCTGGTGTTAGGCTTCTTGCCAAGGAAAAAGCCGTGAAAGCAGCCATGTTGTGGCACTTTTGCACTCCCTTTTGGATGCCTTTCACAGCTCCAGTGTGCCTGGAACTCAGGGCTTCCTGATTTTAAAAATCCTAGCCCTAGGCCGAACCCCAACCCTAAGACGAGAAAGGCAAATCAGCCAGGAATTAGGCATGTCCCCAAGGAAAAAGCTGTGGAGGCAGGCATGTTGTGGTACTTTTGCGCTCTTCTTGGCTAGTCCTTCGCAGCTGCTGTGTTCTTGGAACTCAGGGCTTTCTGGTTAATAGACCCTTACCCTAGGCGTAACTCAAACCTTAACCCTAGGAAGGAAAATCAGCCTATGGTTCGGGATGGTCTCATGGAAATATCAGTGGTGGCAGCCAAGTTGCGTCACTTTTGCGCTCCCCTTGGGATGCCTTTTGCAGCTGCAGTGTGCCTGGAGGCCAGGGCTTCCTGGTTTTAAAAGTCCTAGGCCTAAGCCTAACAGTAACCCTAGGAAGGTAAATCAGCCGGGTATTAGGGTTCTTCCTAAGGGAAAAGCCGTGAAAGCAGCCATGTTGTGGCACTTCTGCACTCCCTTTGGGATGCCTTTGGCAGATGAAGTAAGCCTGGAACTCAGGGCTTCCTGGTAAAAAAAATTCAAGCCCTAGGCTGAACCCTAACCCTAACCCTAGGCAGATAAATCAGCCTAGGTATAGGGATGGTGCCAAGGAAAAAGCTGTGAAAGCTGCCATGTTGTTGCACTTTTGTACTCCCCTTGGGATGCCTTGAACAGCTGCAGTGTGCCTGGAGCTAAGGGCCTCCTAGTTTCAAAAATCCTAGCCCTAGGCCTAAGCCTAACAGTAACCCTGGGAAAGTAAATCAGCCTGATGTTAGGCTTCTTGCCAAGGAAAAAGCCGTGAAAGCAGCCATGTTGTGGCACTTTTGCACTCCCTTTTGGATGCCTTTCACAGCTCCAGTGTGCCTGGAACTCAGGGCTTCCTGATTTTAAAAATCCTAGCCCTAGGCCGAACCCCAACCCTAAGACGAGAAAGGCAAATCAGCCAGGAATTAGGCATGTCCCCAAGGAAAAAGCTGTGGAGGCAGGCATGTTGTGGTACTTTTGCGCTCTTCTTGGCTAGTCCTTCGCAGCTGCTGTGTTCTTGGAACTCAGGGCTTTCTGGTTAATAGACCCTTACCCTAGGCGTAACTCAAACCTTAACCCTAGGAAGGAAAATCAGCCTATGGTTCGGGATGGTCTCATGGAAATATCAGTGGTGGCAGCCAAGTTGCGTCACTTTTGCGCTCCCCTTGGGATGCCTTTTGCAGCTGCAGTGTGCCTGGAGGCCAGGGCTTCCTGGTTTTAAAAGTCCTAGGCCTAAGCCTAACAGTAACCCTAGGAAGGTAAATCAGCCGGGTATTAGGGTTCTTCCTAAGGGAAAAGCCGTGAAAGCAGCCATGTTGTGGCACTTCTGCACTCCCTTTGGGATGCCTTTGGCAGATGAAGTAAGCCTGGAACTCAGGGCTTCCTGGTAAAAAAAATTCAAGCCCTAGGCTGAACCCTAACCCTAACCCTAGGCAGATAAATCAGCCTAGGTATAGGGATGGTGCCAAGGAAAAAGCTGTGAAAGCTGCCATGTTGTTGCACTTTTGTACTCCCCTTGGGATGCCTTGAACAGCTGCAGTGTGCCTGGAGCTAAGGGCCTCCTAGTTTCAAAAATCCTAGCCCTAGGCCTAAGCCTAACAGTAACCCTGGGAAAGTAAATCAGCCTGATGTTAGGCTTCTTGCCAAGGAAAAAGCCGTGAAAGCAGCCATGTTGTTGCACTTTTGCACTCCCTTTTGGATGCCTTTCACAGCTCCAGTGTGCCTGGAACTCAGGGCTTCCTGCTTTTAAAAATCCTAGCCCTAGGCCGAACCGCAACCCTAAGACGAGAAAGGCAAATCAGCCAGGAATTAGGCATGTCCCCAAGGAAAAAGCTGTGGAGGCAGGCATGTTGTGGTACTTTTGCGCTCTTCTTGGCTAGTCCTTCGCAGCTGCTGTGTTCTTGGAACTCAGGGCTTTCTGGTTAATAGAACCCTTACCCTAGGCGTAACTCAAACCTTAACCCTAGGAAGGAAAATCAGCCTATGTTTCGGGATGGTCTCATGGAAATATCAGTGGTGGCAGCCAAGTTGCGTCACTTTTGCGCTCCCCTTGGGATGCCTTTTGCAGCTGCAGTGTGCCTGGAGCCCAGGGCTTCCTGGTTTTAAAAGTCCTAGGCCTAAGCCTAACAGTAACCCTAGGAAGGTAAATCAGCCGGGTATTAGGGTTCTTCCTAAGGGAAAAGCCGTGAAAGCAGCCATGTTGTGGCACTTCTGCACTCCCTTTGGGATGCCTTTGGCAGATGAAGTAAGCCTGGAACTCAGGGCTTCCTGGTTAAAAAAATTCAAGCCCTAGGCTGAACCCTAACCCTAACCCTAGGCAGATAAATCAGCCTAGGTATAGGGATGGTGCCAAGGAAAAAGCTGTGAAAGCTGCCATGTTGTTGCACTTTTGTACTCCCCTTGGGATGCCTTGAACAGCTGCAGTGTGCCTGGAGCTAAGGGCTTCCTAGTTTCAAAACTCCTAGCCCTAGACCTAAGCCTAACAGTAACCCTGGGAAAGTATGTCAGCCTGATGTTAGGCTTCTTGCCAAGGAAAAAGCCGTGAAAGCAGCCATGTTGTGGCACTTTTGCACTCTGTTTTGGATGCCTTTCACAGCTCCAGTGTGCCTGGAACTCAGGGCTTCCTGCTTTTAAAAATCCTAGCCCTAGGCCGAACCGCAACCCTAAGACGAGAAAGGCAAATCAGCCAGGAATTAGGCATGTCCCCAAGGAAAAAGCTGTGGAGGCAGGCATGTTGTGGTACTTTTGCGCTCTTCTTGGCTAGTCCTTCGCAGCTGCTGTGTTCTTGGAACTCAGGGCTTTCTGGTTAATAGAACCCTTACCCTAGGCGTAACTCAAACCTTAACCCTAGGAAGGAAAATCAGCCTATGGTTCGGGATGGTCTCATGGAAATATCAGTGGTGGCAGCCAAGTTGCGTCACTTTTGCGCTCCCCTTGGGATGCCTTTTGCAGCTGCAGTGTGCCTGGAGCTAAGGGCTTCCTGGTTTTAAAAGTCCTAGGCCTAAGCCTAACAGTAACCCTAGGAAGGTAAATCAGCCGGGTATTAGGGTTCTTCCTAAGGGAAAAGCCGTGAAAGCAGCCATGTTGTGGCACTTCTGCACTCCCTTTGGGATGCCTTTGGCAGATGAAGTAAGCCTGGAACTCAGGGCTTCCTGGTTAAAGAAATCCAAGCCCTAGGCTGTACCCTAACCCTAACCCTAGGCAGATAAATCAGCCTAGGTATAGGGATGGTGCCAAGGAAAAAGCTGTGAAAGCTGCCATGTTGTTGCACTTTTGTACTCCCCTTGGGATGCCTTGAACAGCTGCAGTGTGCCTGGAGCTAAGGGCCTCCTAGTTTCAAAAATCCTAGCCCTAGGCCTAAGCCTAACAGTAACCCTGGGAAAGTAAATCAGCCTGATGTTAGGTTTCTTGCCAAGGAAAAAGCCGTGAAAGCAGCCATGTTGTGGCACTTTTGCACTCCCTTTTGGATGCCTTTCACAGCTCCAGTGTGCCTGGAACTCAGGGATTCCTGATTTTAAAAATCCTAGCCCTAGGCCGAACCGCAACCCTAAGACGAGAAAGGCAAATCAGCCAGGAATTAGGCATGTCCCCAAGGAAAAAGCTGTGGAGGCAGGCATGTTGTGGTACTTTTGCGCTCTTCTTGGCTAGTCCTTCGCAGCTGCTGTGTTCTTGGAACTCAGGGCTTTCTGGTTAATAGACCCTTACCCTAGGCGTAACTCAAACCTTAACCCTAGGAAGGAAAATCAGCCTATGGTTCGGGATGGTCTCATGGAAATATCAGTGGTGGCAGCCAAGTTGCGTCACTTTTGCGCTCCCCTTGGGATGCCTTTTGCAGCTGCAGTGTGCCTGGAGCCCAGGGCTTCCTGGTTTTAAAAGTCCTAGGCCTAAGCCTAACAGTAACCCTAGGAAGGTAAATCAGCCGGGTATTAGGGTTCTTCCTAAGGGAAAAGCCGTGAAAGCAGCCATGTTGTGGCACTTCTGCACTCCCTTTGGGATGCCTTTGGCAGATGAAGTAAGCCTGGAACTCAGGGCTTCCTGGTTAAAAAAATTCAAGCCCTAGGCTGAACCCTAACCCTAACCCTAGGCAGATAAATCAGCCTAGGTATAGGGATGGTGCCAAGGAAAAAGCTGTGAAAGCTGCCATGTTGTTGCACTTTTGTACTCCCCTTGGGATGCCTTGAACAGCTGCAGTGTGCCTGGAGCTAAGGGCTTCCTAGTTTCAAAAATCCTAGCCCTAGGCCTAAGCCTAACAGTAACCCTGGGAAAGTAAATCAGCCTGATGTTAGGCTTCTTGCCAAGGAAAAAGCCGTGAAAGCAGCCATGTTGTGGCACTTCTGCACTCCCTTTGGGATGCCTTTGGCAGATGAAGTAAGCCTGGAACTCAGGGCTTCCTGGTTAAAGAAATCCAAGCCCTAGGCTGAACCCTAACCCTAACCCTAGGCAGATAAATCAGCCTAGGTATAGGGATGGTGCCAAGGAAAAAGCTGTGAAAGCTGCCATGTTGTTGCACTTTTGTACTCCCCTTGGGATGCCTTGAACAGCTGCAGTGTGCCTGGAGCTAAGGGCTTCCTAGTTTCAAAAATCCTAGCCCTAGGCCTAAGCCTAACAGTAACCCTGGGAAAGTAAATCAGCCTGATGTTAGGCTTCTTGCCAAGGAAAAAGCCGTGAAAGCAGCCATGTTGTGGCACTTCTGCACTCCCTTTGGGATGCCTTTGGCAGATGAAGTAAGCCTGGAACTCAGGGCTTCCTGGTTAAAGAAATCCAAGCCCTAGGCTGAACCCTAACCCTAACCCTAGGCAGATAAATCAGCCTAGGTATAGGGATGGTGCCAAGGAAAAAGCTGTGAAAGCTGCCATGTTGTTGCACTTTTGTACTCCCCTTGGGATGCCTTGAACAGCTGCAGTGTGCCTGGAGCTAAGGGCTTCCTAGTTTCAAAAATCCTAGCCCTAGGCCTAAGCCTAACAGTAACCCTGGGAAAGTAAATCAGCCTGATGTTAGGCTTCTTGCCAAGGAAAAAGCCGTGAAACAGCCATGTTGTGGCACTTTTGCACTCCCTTTTGGATGCCTTTCACAGCTCCAGTGTGCCTGGAACTCAGGGCTTCCTGCTTTTAAAAATCCTAGCCCTAGGCCGAACCCCAACCCTAAGACGAGAAAGGCAAATCAGCCAGGAATTAGGCATGTCCCCAAGGAAAAAGCTGTGGAGGCAGGCATGTTGTGGTACTTTTGCGCTCTTCTTGGCTAGTCCTTCGCAGCTGCTGTGTTCTTGGAACTCAGGGCTTTCTGGTTAATAGAACCCTTACCCTAGGCGTAACTCAAACCTTAACCCTAGGAAGGAAAATCAGCCTATGGTTCGGGATGGTCTCATGGAAATATCAGTGGTGGCAGCCAAGTTGCGTCACTTTTGCGCTCCCCTTGGGATGCCTTTCGCAGCTGCAGTGTGCCTGGAGCCCAGGGCTTCCTGGTTTTAAAAGTCCTAGGCCTAAGCCTAACAGTAACCCTAGGAAGGTAAATCAGCCGGGTATTAGGGTTCTTCCTAAGGGAAAAGCCGTGAAAGCAGCCATGTTGTGGCACTTCTGCACTCCCTTTGGGATGCCTTTGGCAGATGAAGTAAGCCTGGAACTCAGGGCTTCCTGGTTAAAGAAATCCAAGCCCTAGGCTGAACCCTAACCCTAACCCTAGGCAGATAAATCAGCCTAGGTATAGGGATGGTGCCAAGGAAAAAGCTGTGAAAGCTGCCATGTTGTTGCACTTTTGTACTCCCCTTGGGATGCCTTGAACAGCTGCAGTGTGCCTGGAGCCCAGGGCTTCCTAGTTTCAAAACTCCTAGCCCTAGGCCTAAGCCTAACAGTAACCCTGGGAAAGTAAATCAGCCTGATGTTAGGCTTCTTGCCAAGGAAAAAGCCGTGAAAGCAGCCATGTTGTGGCACTTTTGCACTCCCTTTTGGATGCCTTTCACAGCTCCAGTGTGCCTGGAACTCAGGGCTTCCTGCTTTTAAAAATCCTAGCCCTAGGCCGAACCCCAACCCTAAGACGAGAAAGGCAAATCAGCCAGGAATTAGGCATGTCCCCAAGGAAAAAGCTGTGGAGGCAGGCATGTTGTGGTACTTTTGCGCTCTTCTTGGCTAGTCCTTCGCAGCTGCTGTGTTCTTGGAACTCAGGGCTTTCTGGTTAATAGAACCCTTACCCTAGGCGTAACTCAAACCTTAACCCTAGGAAGGAAAATCAACCTATGGTTCGGGATGGTCTCATGGAAATATCAGTGGTGGCAGCCAAGTTGCGTCACTTTTGCGCTCCCCTTGGGATGCCTTTTGCAGCTGCAGTGTGCCTGGAGCCCAGGGCTTCCTGGTTTTAAAAGTCCTAGGCCTAAGCCTAACAGTAACCCTAGGAAGGTAAATCAGCCGGGTATTAGGGTTCTTCCTAAGGGAAAAGCCGTGAAAGCAGCCATGTTGTGGCACTTCTGCACTCCCTTTGGGATGCCTTTGGCAGATGAAGTAAGCCTGGAACTCAGGGCTTCCTGGTTAAAGAAATCCAAGCCCTAGGCTGAACCCTAACCCTAACCCTAGGCAGATAAATCAGCCTAGGTATAGGGATGGTGCCAAGGAAAAAGCTGTGAAAGCTGCCATGTTGTTGCACTTTTGTACTCCCCTTGGGATGCCTTGAAAAGCTGCAGTGTGCCTGGAGCTAAGGGCTTCCTAGTTTCAAAAATCCTAGCCCTAGGCCTAAGCCTAACAGTAACCCTGGGAAAGTAAATCAGCCTGATGTTAGGCTTCTTGCCAAGGAAAAAGCCGTGAAAGCAGCCATGTTGTGGCACTTCTGCACTCCCTTTGGGATGCCTTTGGCAGATGAAGTAAGCCTGGAACTCAGGGCTTCCTGGTTAAAGAAATCCAAGCCCTAGGCTGAACCCTAACCCTAACCCTAGGCAGATAAATCAGCCTAGGTATAGGGATGGTGCCAAGGAAAAAGCTGTGAAAGCTGCCATGTTGTTGCACTTTTGTACTCCCCTTGGGATGCCTTGAACAGCTGCAGTGTGCCTGGAGCCCAGGGCTTCCTAATTTCAAAAATCCTAGCCCTAGGCCTAAGCCTAACAGTAACCCTGGGAAAGTAAATCAGCCTGATGTTAGGCTTCTTGCCAAGGAAAAAGCCGTGAAAGCAGCTATGTTGTGGCGCTTTTGCACTCCCTTTTGGATGCCTTTCACAGCTCCAGTGTGCCTGGAACTCAGGGCTTCCTGCTTTTAAAAATCCTAGCCCTAGACCGAACCGCAACCCTAAGACGAGAAAGGCAAATCAGCCAGGAATTAGGCATGTCCCCAAGGAAAAAGCTGTGGAGGCAGGCATGTTGTGGTACTTTTGCGCTCTTCTTGGCTAGTCCTTCGCAGCTGCTGTGTTCTTGGAACTCAGGGCTTTCTGGTTAATAGAACCCTTACCCTAGGCGTAACTCAAACCTTAACCCTAGGAAGGAAAATCAGCCTATGGTTCGGGATGGTCTCATGGAAATATCAGTGGTGGCAGCCAAGTTGCGTCACTTTTGCGCTCCCCTTGGGATGCCTTTTGCAGCTGCAGTGTGCCTGGAGCCCAGGGCTTCCTGGTTTTAAAAGTCCTAGGCCTAAGCCTAACAGTAACCCTAGGAAGGTAAATCAGCCGGGTATTAGGGTTCTTCCTAAGGGAAAAGCCGTGAAAGCAGCCATGTTGTGGCACTTCTGCACTCCCTTTGGGATGCCTTTGGCAGATGAAGTAAGCCTGGAACTCAGGGCTTCCTGGTTAAAGAAATCCAAGCCCTAGGCTGAACCCTAACCCTAACCCTAGGCAGATAAATCAGCCTAGGTATAGGGATGGTGCCAAGGAAAAAGCTGTGAAAGCTGCCATGTTGTTGCACTTTTGTACTCCCCTTGGGATGCCTTGAACAGCTGCAGTGTGCCTGGAGCCCAGGGCTTCCTAGTTTCAAAAATCCTAGCCCTAGGCCTAAGCCTAACAGTAACCCTGGGAAAGTAAATCAGCCTGATGTTAGGTTTCTTGCCAAGGAAAAAGCCGTGAAAGCAGCCATGTTGTGGCACTTTTGCACTCCCTTTTGGATGCCTTTCACAGCTCCAGTGTGCCTGGAACTCAGGGATTCCTGATTTTAAAAATCCAAGCCCTAGGCCGAACCGCAACCCTAAGACGAGAAAGGCAAATCAGCCAGGAATTAGGCATGTCCCCAAGGAAAAAGCTGTGGAGGCAGGCATGTTGTGGTACTTTTGCGCTCTTCTTGGCTAGTCCTTCGCAGCTGCTGTGTTCTTGGAACTCAGGGCTTTCTGGTTAATAGAACCCTTACCCTAGGCGTAACTCAAACCTTAACCCTAGGAAGGAAAATCAGCCTATGGTTCGGGATGGTCTCATGGAAATATCAGTGGTGGCAGCCAAGTTGCGTCACTTTTGCGCTCCCCTTGGGATGCCTTTTGCAGCTGCAGTGTGCCTGGAGCCCAGGGCTTCCTGGTTTTAAAAGTCCTAGGCCTAAGCCTAACAGTAACCCTAGGAAGGTAAATCAGCCGGGTATTAGGGTTCTTCCTAAGGGAAAAGCCGTGAAAGCAGCCATGTTGTGGCACTTCTGCACTCCCTTTGCGATGCCTTTGGCAGATGAAGTAAGCCTGGAACTCAGGGCTTCCTGGTTAAAGAAATTCAAGCCCTAGGCTGAACCCTAACCCTAACCCTAGGCAGATAAATCAGCCTAGGTATAGGGATGGTGCCAAGGAAAAAGCTGTGAAAGCTGCCATGTTGTTGCACTTTTGTACTCCCCTTGGGATGCCTTGAACAGCTGCAGTGTGCCTGGAGCTAAGGGCCTCCTAGTTTCAAAAATCCTAGCCCTAGGCCTAAGCCTAACAGTAACCCTGGGAAAGTAAATCAGCCTGATGTTAGGCTTCTTGCCAAGGAAAAAGCCGTGAAAGCAGCCATGTTGTGGCACTTTTGCACTCCCTTTTGGATGCCTTTCACAGCTCCAGTGTGCCTGGAACTCAGGGCTTCCTGCTTTTAAAAATCCTAGCCCTAGGCCGAACCGCAACCCTAAGACGAGAAAGGCAAATCAGCCAGGAATTAGGCATGTCCCCAAGGAAAAAGCTGTGGAGGCAGGCATGTTGTGGTACTTTTGCGCTCTTCTTGGCTAGTCCTTCGCAGCTGCTGTGTTCTTGGAACTCAGGGCTTTCTGGTTAATAGAACCCTTACCCTAGGCGTAACTCAAACCTTAACCCTAGGAAGGAAAATCAACCTATGGTTCGGGATGGTCTCATGGAAATATCAGTGGTGGCAGCCAAGTTGCGTCACTTTTGCGCTCCCCTTGGGATGCCTTTCGCAGCTGCAGTGTGCCTGGAGCCCAGGGCTTCCTGGTTTTAAAAGTCCTAGGCCTAAGCCTAAGAGTAACCCTAGGAAGGTAAATCAGCCGGGTATTAGGGTTCTTCCTAAGGGAAAAGCCGTGAAAGCAGCCATGTTGTGGCACTTCTGCACTCCCTTTGGGATGCCTTTGGCAGATGAAGTAAGCCTGGAACTCAGGGCTTCCTGGTAAAAAAAATTCAAGCCCTAGGCTGAACCCTAACCCTAACCCTAGGCAGATAAATCAGCCTAGGTATAGGGATGGTGCCAAGGAAAAAGCTGTGAAAGCTGCCATGTTGTTGCACTTTTGTACTCCCCTTGGGATGCCTTGAACAGCTGCAGTGTGCCTGGAGCTAAGGGCTTCCTAGTTTCAAAAATCCTAGCCCTAGGCCTAAGCCTAACAGTAACCCTGGGAAAGTAAATCAGCCTGATGTTAGGCTTCTTGCCAAGGAAAAAGCCGTGAAAGCAGCCATGTTGTGGCACTTCTGCACTCCCTTTGGGATGCCTTTGGCAGATGAAGTAAGCCTGGAACTCAGGGCTTCCTGGTTAAAGAAATCCAAGCCCTAGGCTGAACCCTAACCCTAACCCTAGGCAGATAAATCAGCCTAGGTATAGGGATGGTGCCAAGGAAAAAGCTGTGAAAGCTGCCATGTTGTTGCACTTTTGTACTCCCCTTGGGATGCCTTGAACAGCTGCAGTGTGCCTGGAGCTAAGGGCTTCCTAGTTTCAAAACTCCTAGCCCTAGGCCTAAGCCTAACAGTAACCCTGGGAAAGTAAATCAGCCTGATGTTAGGCTTCTTGCCAAGGAAAAAGCCGTGAAAGCAGCCATGTTGTGGCACTTCTGCACTCCCTTTGGGATGCCTTTGGCAGATGAAGTAAGCCTGGAACTCAGGGCTTCCTGGTTAAAGAAATCCAAGCCCTAGGCTGAACCCTAACCCTAACCCTAGGCAGATAAATCAGCCTAGGTATAGGGATGGTGCCAAGGAAAAAGCTGTGAAAGCTGCCATGTTGCTGCACTTTTGTACTCCCCTTGGGATGCCTTGAACAGCTGCAGTGTGCCTGGAGCTAAGGGCTTCCTAGTTTCAAAACTCCTAGCCCTAGGCCTAAGCCTAACAGTAACCCTGGGAAAGTAAATCAGCCTGATGTTAGGCTTCTTGCCAAGGAAAAAGCCATGAAACAGCCATGTTGTGGCACTTTTGCACTCCCTTTTGGATGCCTTTCACAGCTCCAGTGTGCCTGGAACTCAGGGCTTCCTGCTTTTGAAAATCCAAGCCCTAGGCCGAACCGCAACCCTAAGACGAGAAAGGCAAATCAGCCAGGAATTAGGCATGTCCCCAAGGAAAAAGCTGTGGAGGCAGGCATGTTGTGGTACTTTTGCGCTCTTCTTGGCTTGTCCTTCGCAGCTGCTGTGTTCTTGGAACTCAGGGCTTTCTGGTTAATAGAACCCTTACCCTAGGCGTAACTCAAACCTTAACCCTAGGAAGGAAAATCAGCCTATGGTTCGGGATGGTCTCATGGAAATATCAGTGGTGGCAGCCAAGTTGCGTCACTTTTGCGCTCCCCTTGGGATGCCTTTTGCAGCTGCAGTGTGCCTGGAGCCCAGGGCTTCCTGGTTTTAAAAGTCCTAGGCCTAAGCCTAACAGTAACCCTAGGAAGGTAAATCAGCCGGGTATTAGGGTTCTTCCTAAGGGAAAAGCCGTGAAAGCAGCCATGTTGTGGCACTTCTGCACTCCCTTTGGGATGCCTTTGGCAGATGAAGTAAGCCTGGAACTCAGGGCTTCCTGGTTAAAGAAATCCAAGCCCTAGGCTGAACCCTAACCCTAACCCTAGGCAGATAAATCAGCCTAGGTATAGGGATGGTGCCAAGGAAAAAGCTGTGAAAGCTGCCATGTTGTTGCACTTTTGTACTCCCCTTGGGATGCCTTGAACAGCTGCAGTGTGCCTGGAGCCCAGGGCTTCCTAGTTTCAAAAATCCTAGCCCTAGGCCTAAGCCTAACAGTAACCCTGGGAAAGTATGTCAGCCTGGTGTTAGGCTTCTTGCCAAGGAAAAAGGCGTGAAAGCAGCCATGTTGTGGCACTTTTGCACTCCCTTTTGGATGCCTTTCACAGCTCCAGTGTGCCTGGAACTCAGGGCTTCCTGCTTTTAAAAATCCTAGCCCTAGGCCGAACCCCAACCCTAAGACGAGAAAGGCAAATCAGCCAGGAATTAGGCATGTCCCCAAGGAAAAAGCTGTGGAGGCAGGCATGTTGTGGTACTTTTGCGCTCTTCTTGGCTAGTCCTTCGCAGCTGCTGTGTTCTTGGAACTCAGGGCTTTCTGGTTAATAGACCCTTACCCTAGGCGTAACTCAAACCTTAACCCTAGGAAGGAAAATCAGCCTATGGTTCGGGATGGTCTCATGGAAATATCAGTGGTGGCAGCCAGGTTGCGTCACTTTTGTGCTCCCCTTGGGATGCCTTTTGCAGCTGCAGTGTGCCTGGAGCCCAGGGCTTCCTGGTTTTAAAAGTCCTAGGCCTAAGCCTAACAGTAACCCTAGGAAGGTAAATCAGCCGGGTATTAGGGTTCTTCCTAAGGGAAAAGCCGTGAAAGCAGCCATGTTGTGGCACTTCTGCACTCCCTTTGGGATGCCTTTGGCAGATGAAGTAAGCCTGGAACTCAGGGCTTCCTGGTTAAAGAAATTCAAGCCCTAGGCTGAACCCTAACCCTAACCCTAGGCAGATAAATCAGCCTAGGTATAGGGATGGTGCCAAGGAAAAAGCTGTGAAAGCTGCCATGTTGTTGCACTTTTGTACTCCCCTTGGGATGCCTTGAACAGCTGCAGTGTGCCTGGAGCTAAGGGCCTCCTAGTTTCAAAAATCCTAGCCCTAGGCCTAAGCCTAACAGTAACCCTGGGAAAGTAAATCAGCCTGATGTTAGGCTTCTTGCCAAGGAAAAAGCCGTGAAAGCAGCCATGTTGTGGCACTTTTGCACTCCCTTTTGGATGCCTTTCACAGCTCCAGTGTGCCTGGAACTCAGGGCTTCCTGCTTTTAAAAATCCTAGCCCTAGGCCGAACCCCAACCCTAAGACGAGAAAGGCAAATCAGCCAGGAATTAGGCATGTCCCCAAGGAAAAAGCTGTGGAGGCAGGCATGTTGTGGTACTTTTGCGCTCTTCTTGGCTAGTCCTTCGCAGCTGCTGTGTTCTTGGAACTCAGGGCTTTCTGGTTAATAGAACCCTTACCCTAGGCGTAACTCAAACCTTAACCCTAGGAAGGAAAATCAACCTATGGTTCGGGATGGTCTCATGGAAATATCAGTGGTGGCAGCCAAGTTGCGTCACTTTTGCGCTCCCCTTGGGATGCCTTTCGCAGCTGCAGTGTGCCTGGAGGCCAGGGCTTCCTGGTTTTAAAAGTCCTAGGCCTAAGCCTAACAGTAACCCTAGGAAGGTAAATCAGCCGGGTATTAGGGTTCTTCCTAAGGGAAAAGCCGTGAAAGCAGCCATGTTGTGGCACTTCTGCACTCCCTTTGGGATGCCTTTGGCAGATGAAGTAAGCCTGGAACTCAGGGCTTCCTGGTTAAAAAAATTCAAGCCCTAGGCTGAACCCTAACCCTAACCCTAGGCAGATAAATCAGCCTAGGTATAGGGATGGTGCCAAGGAAAAAGCTGTGAAAGCTGCCATGTTGTTGCACTTTTGTACTCCCCTTGGGATGCCTTGAACAGCTGCAGTGTGCCTGGAGCTAAGGGCTTCCTAGTTTCAAAAATCCTAGCCCTAGGCCTAAGCCTAACAGTAACCCTGGGAAAGTAAATCAGCCTGATGTTAGGCTTCTTGCCAAGGAAAAAGCCGTGAAAGCAGCCATGTTGTGGCACTTCTGCACTCCCTTTGGGATGCCTTTGGCAGATGAAGTAAGCCTGGAACTCAGGGCTTCCTGGTTAAAGAAATCCAAGCCCTAGGCTGAACCCTAACCCTAACCCTAGGCAGATAAATCAGCCTAGGTATAGGGATGGTGCCAAGGAAAAAGCTGTGAAAGCTGCCATGTTGTTGCACTTTTGTACTCCCCTTGGGATGCCTTGAACAGCTGCAGTGTGCCTGGAGCTAAGGGCTTCCTAGTTTCAAAAATCCTAGCCCTAGGCCTAAGCCTAACAGTAACCCTGGGAAAGTAAATCAGCCTGATGTTAGGCTTCTTGCCAAGGAAAAAGCCGTGAAAGCAGCCATGTTGTGGCACTTCTGCACTCCCTTTGGGATGCCTTTGGCAGATGAAGTAAGCCTGGAACTCAGGGCTTCCTGGTTAAAGAAATCCAAGCCCTAGGCTGAACCCTAACCCTAACCCTAGGCAGATAAATCAGCCTAGGTATAGGGATGGTGCCAAGGAAAAAGCTGTGAAAGCTGCCATGTTGCTGCACTTTTGTACTCCCCTTGGGATGCCTTGAACAGCTGCAGTGTGCCTGGAGCTAAGGGCTTCCTAGTTTCAAAACTCCTAGCCCTAGGCCTAAGCCTAACAGTAACCCTGGGAAAGTAAATCAGCCTGATGTTAGGCTTCTTGCCAAGGAAAAAGCCGTGAAACAGCCATGTTGTGGCACTTTTGCACTCCCTTTTGGATGCCTTTCACAGCTCCAGTGTGCCTGGAACTCAGGGCTTCCTGCTTTTAAAAATCCTAGCCCTAGGCCGAACCGCAACCCTAAGACGAGAAAGGCAAATCAGCCAGGAATTAGGCATGTCCCCAAGGAAAAAGCTGTGGAGGCAGGCATGTTGTGGTACTTTTGCGCACTTCTTGGCTAGTCCTTCGCAGCTGCTGTGTTCTTGGAACTCAGGGCTTTCTGGTTAATAGAACCCTTACCCTAGGCGTAACTCAAACCTTAACCCTAGGAAGGAAAATCAGCCTATGGTTCGGGATGGTCTCATGGAAATATCAGTGGTGGCAGCCAAGTTGCGTCACTTTTGCGCTCCCCTTGGGATGCCTTTCGCAGCTGCAGTGTGCCTGGAGCCCAGGGCTTCCTGGTTTTAAAAGTCCTAGGCCTAAGCCTAACAGTAACCCTAGGAAGGTAAATCAGCCGGGTATTAGGGTTCTTCCTAAGGGAAAAGCCGTGAAAGCAGCCATGTTGTGGCACTTCTGCACTCCCTTTGGGATGCCTTTGGCAGATGAAGTAAGCCTGGAACTCAGGGCTTCCTGGTTAAAGAAATCCAAGCCCTAGGCTGAACCCTAACCCTAACCCTAGGCAGATAAATCAGCCTAGGTATAGGGATGGTGCCAAGGAAAAAGCTGTGAAAGCTGCCATGTTGTTGCACTTTTGTACTCCCCTTGGGATGCCTTGAACAGCTGCAGTGTGCCTGGAGCCCAGGGCTTCCTAGTTTCAAAAATCCTAGCCCTAGGCCTAAGCCTAATAGTAACCCTGGGAAAGTATGTCAGCCTGGTGTTAGGCTTCTTGCCAAGGAAAAAGGCATGAAAGCAGCCATGTTGTGGCACTTTTGCACTCCCTTTTGGATGCCTTTCACAGCTCCAGTGTGCCTGGAACTCAGGGCTTCCTGCTTTTAAAAATCCTAGCCCTAGGCCGAACCGCAACCCTAAGACGAGAAAGGCAAATCAGCCAGGAATTAGGCATGTCCCCAAGGAAAAAGCTGTGGAGGCAGGCATGTTGTGGTACTTTTGCGCTCTTCTTGGCTAGTCCTTCGCAGCTGCTGTGTTCTTGGAACTCAGGGCTTTCTGGTTAATAGACCCTTACCCTAGGCGTAACTCAAACCTTAACCCTAGGAAGGAAAATCAGCCTATGGTTCGGGATGGTCTCATGGAAATATCAGTGGTGGCAGCCAAGTTGCGTCACTTTTGCGCTCCCCTTGGGATGCCTTTCGCAGCTGCAGTGTGCCTGGAGCCCAGGGCTTCCTGGTTTTAAAAGTCCTAGGCCTAAGCCTAACAGTAACCCTAGGAAGGTAAATCAGCCGGGTATTAGGGTTCTTCCTAAGGGAAAAGCCGTGAAAGCAGCCATGTTGTGGCACTTCTGCACTCCCTTTGGGATGCCTTTGGCAGATGAAGTAAGCCTGGAACTCAGGGCTTCCTGGTTAAAGAAATCCAAGCCCTAGGCTGTACCCTAACCCTAACCCTAGGCAGATAAATCAGCCTAGGTATAGGGATGGTGCCAAGGAAAAAGCTGTGAAAGCTGCCATGTTGTTGCACTTTTGTACTCCCCTTGGGATGCCTTGAACAGCTGCAGTGTGCCTGGAGCCCAGGGCTTCCTAGTTTCAAAAATCCTAGCCCTAGGCCTAAGCCTAACAGTAACCCTGGGAAAGTATGTCAGCCTGATGTTAGGCTTCTTGCCAAGGAAAAAGCCGTGAAACAGCCATGTTGTGGCACTTTTGCACTCCCTTTTGGATGCCTTTCACAGCTCCAGTGTGCCTGGAACTCAGGGCTTCCTGATTTTAAAAATCCTAGCCCTAGGCCGAACCCCAACCCTAAGACGAGAAAGGCAAATCAGCCAGGAATTAGGCATGTCCCCAAGGAAAAAGCTGTGGAGGCAGGCATGTTGTGGTACTTTTGCGCTCTTCTTGGCTAGTCCTTCGCAGCTGCTGTGTTCTTGGAACTCAGGGCTTTCTGGTTAATAGACCCTTACCCTAGGCGTAACTCAAACCTTAACCCTAGGAAGGAAAATCAGCCTATGGTTCGGGATGGTCTCATGGAAATATCAGTGGTGGCAGCCAAGTTGCGTCACTTTTGCGCTCCCCTTGGGATGCCTTTCGCAGCTGCAGTGTGCCTGGAGCCCAGGGCTTCCTGGTTTTAAAAGTCCTAGGCCTAAGCCTAACAGTAACCCTAGGAAGGTAAATCAGCCGGGTATTAGGGTTCTTCCTAAAGGAAAAGCCGTGAAAGCAGCCATGTTGTGGCACTTCTGCACTCCCTTTGGGATGCCTTTGGCAGATGAAGTAAGCCTGGAACTCAGGGCTTCCTGGTTAAAGAAATCCAAGCCCTAGGCTGAACCCTAACCCTAACCCTAGGCAGATAAATCAGCCTAGGTATAGGGATGGTGCCAAGGAAAAAGCTGTGAAAGCTGCCATGTTGTTGCACTTTTGTACTCCCCTTGGGATGCCTTGAACAGCTGCAGTGTGCCTGGAGCTAAGGGCTTCCTAGTTTCAAAAATCCTAGCCCTAGGCCTAAGCCTAACAGTAACCCTGGGAAAGTAAATCAGCCTGATGTTAGGCTTCTTGCCAAGGAAAAAGCCGTGAAAGCAGCCATGTTGTGGCACTTCTGCACTCCCTTTGGGATGCCTTTGGCAGATGAAGTAAGCCTGGAACTCAGGGCTTCCTGGTTAAAGAAATCCAAGCCCTAGGCTGAAGCCTAACCCTAACCCTAGGCAGATAAATCAGCCTAGGTATAGGGATGGTGCCAAGGAAAAAGCTGTGAAAGCTGCCATGTTGTTGCACTTTTGTACTCCCCTTGGGATGCCTTGAACAGCTGCAGTGTGCCTGGAGCCCAGGGCTTCCTAGTTTCAAAAATCCTAGCCCTAGGCCTAAGCCTAACAGTAACCCTGGGAAAGTAAATCAGCCTGATGTTAGGTTTCTTGCCAAGGAAAAAGCCGTGAAAGCAGCCATGTTGTGGCACTTTTGCACTCCCTTTTGGATGCCTTTCACAGCTCCAGTGTGCCTGGAACTCAGGGCTTCCTGCTTTTAAAAATCCTAGCCCTAGGCCGAACCCCAACCCTAAGACGAGAAAGGCAAATCAGCCAGGAATTAGGCATGTCCCCAAGGAAAAAGCTGTGGAGGCAGGCATGTTGTGGTACTTTTGCGCTCTTCTTGGCTAGTCCTTCGCAGCTGCTGTGTTCTTGGAACTCAGGGCTTTCTGGTTAATAGACCCTTACCCTAGGCGTAACTCAAACCTTAACCCTAGGAAGGAAAATCAGCCTATGGTTCGGGATGGTCTCATGGAAATATCAGTGGTGGCAGCCAAGTTGCGTCACTTTTGCGCTCCCCTTGGGATGCCTTTTGCAGCTGCAGTGTGCCTGGAGCCCAGGGCTTCCTGGTTTTAAAAGTCCTAGGCCTAAGCCTAACAGTAACCCTAGGAAGGTAAATCAGCCGGGTATTAGGGTTCTTCCTAAGGGAAAAGCCGTGAAAGCAGCCATGTTGTGGCACTTCTGCACTCCCTTTGGGATGCCTTTGGCAGATGAAGTAAGCCTGGAACTCAGGGCTTCCTGGTAAAAAAAATTCAAGCCCTAGGCTGAACCCTAACCCTAACCCTAGGCAGATAAATCAGCCTAGGTATAGGGATGGTGCCAAGGAAAAAGCTGTGAAAGCTGCCATGTTGTTGCACTTTTGTACTCCCCTTGGGATGCCTTGAACAGCTGCAGTGTGCCTGGAGCTAAGGGCTTCCTAGTTTCAAAAATCCTAGCCCTAGGCCTAAGCCTAACAGTAACCCTGGGAAAGTAAATCAGCCTGATGTTAGGCTTCTTGCCAAGCAAAAAGCCGTGAAAGCAGCCATGTTGTGGCACTTCTGCACTCCCTTTGGGATGCCTTTGGCAGATGAAGTAAGCCTGGAACTCAGGGCTTCCTGGTTAAAAAAATTCAAGCCCTAGGCTGAACCCTAACCCTAACCCTAGGCAGATAAATCAGCCTAGGTATAGGGATGGTGCCAAGGAAAAAGCTGTGAAAGCTGCCATGTTGTTGCACTTTTGTACTCCCCTTGGGATGCCTTGAACAGCTGCAGTGTGCCTGGAGCTAAGGGCTTCCTAGTTTCAAAAATCCTAGCCCTAGGCCTAAGCCTAACAGTAACCCTGGGAAAGTAAATCAGCCTGATGTTAGGCTTCTTGCCAAGGAAAAAGCCGTGAAAGCAGCCATGTTGTGGCACTTCTGCACTCCCTTTGGGATGCCTTTGGCAGATGAAGTAAGCCTGGAACTCAGGGCTTCCTGGTTAAAGAAATTCAAGCCCTAGGCTGAAGCCTAACCCTAACCCTAGGCAGATAAATCAGCCTAGGTATAGGGATGGTGCCAAGGAAAAAGCTGTGAAAGCTGCCATGTTGTTGCACTTTTGTACTCCCCTTGGGATGCCTTGAACAGCTGCAGTGTGCCTGGAGCTAAGGGCTTCCTAGTTTCAAAAATCCTAGCCCTAGGCCTAAGCCTAACAGTAACCCTGGGAAAGTAAATCAGCCTGATGTTAGGCTTCTTGCCAAGGAAAAAGCCGTGAAACAGCCATGTTGTGGCACTTTTGCACTCCCTTTTGGATGCCTTTCACAGCTCCAGTGTGCCTGGAACTCAGGGCTTCCTGCTTTTAAAAATCCTAGCCCTAGGCCGAACCCCAACCCTAAGACGAGAAAGGCAAATCAGCCAGGAATTAGGCATGTCCCCAAGGAAAAAGCTGTGGAGGCAGGCATGTTGTGGTACTTTTGCGCTCTTCTTGGCTAGTCCTTCGCAGCTGCTGTGTTCTTGGAACTCAGGGCTTTCTGGTTAATAGAACCCTTACCCTAGGCGTAACTCAAACCTTAACCCTAGGTAGGAAAATCAGCCTATGGTTCGGGATGGTCTCATGGAAATATCAGTGGTGGCAGCCAAGTTGCGTCACTTTTGCGCTCCCCTTGGGATGCCTTTCGCAGCTGCAGTGTGCCTGGAGCCCAGGGCTTCCTGGTTTTAAAAGTCCTAGGCCTAAGCCTAACAGTAACCCTAGGAAGGTAAATCAGCCGGGTATTAGGGTTCTTCCTAAGGGAAAAGCCGTGAAAGCAGCCATGTTGTGGCACTTCTGCACTCCCTTTGGGATGCCTTTGGCAGATGAAGTAAGCCTGGAACTCAGGGCTTCCTGGTTAAAGAAATCCAAGCCCTAGGCTGAACCCTAACCCTAACCCTAGGCAGATAAATCAGCCTAGGTATAGGGATGGTGCCAAGGAAAAAGCTGTGAAAGCTGCCATGTTGTTGCACTTTTGTACTCCCCTTGGGATGCCTTGAACAGCTGCAGTGTGCCTGGAGCCCAGGGCTTCCTAGTTTCAAAAATCCTAGCCCTAGGCCTAAGCCTAACAGTAACCCTGGGAAAGTAAATCAGCCTGATGTTAGGCTTCTTGCCAAGGAAAAAGCCGTGAAAGCAGCCATGTTGTGGCACTTTTGCACTCCCTTTTGGATGCCTTTCACAGCTCCAGTGTGCCTGGAACTCAGGGCTTCCTGCTTTTAAAAATCCTAGCCCTAGGCCGAACCCCAACCCTAAGACGAGAAAGGCAAATCAGCCAGGAATTAGGCATGTCCCCAAGGAAAAAGCTGTGGAGGCAGGCATGTTGTGGTACTTTTGCGCTCTTCTTGGCTAGTCCTTCGCAGCTGCTGTGTTCTTGGAACTCAGGGCTTTCTGGTTAATAGAACCCTTACCCTAGGCGTAACTCAAACCTTAACCCTAGGAAGGAAAATCAACCTATGGTTCGGGATGGTCTCATGGAAATATCAGTGGTGGCAGCCAAGTTGCGTCACTTTTGCGCTCCCCTTGGGATGCCTTTTGCAGCTGCAGTGTGCCTGGAGCCCAGGGCTTCCTGGTTTTAAAAGTCCTAGGCCTAAGCCTAACAGTAACCCTAGGAAGGTAAATCAGCCGGGTATTAGGGTTCTTCCTAAGGGAAAAGCCGTGAAAGCAGCCATGTTGTGGCACTTCTGCACTCCCTTTGGGATGCCTTTGGCAGATGAAGTAAGCCTGGAACTCAGGGCTTCCTGGTTAAAGAAATCCAAGCCCTAGGCTGAACCCTAACCCTAACCCTAGGCAGATAAATCAGCCTAGGTATAGGGATGGTGCCAAGGAAAAAGCTGTGAAAGCTGCCATGTTGTTGCACTTTTGTACTCCCCTTGGGATGCCTTGAAAAGCTGCAGTGTGCCTGGAGCTAAGGGCTTCCTAGTTTCAAAAATCCTAGCCCTAGGCCTAAGCCTAACAGTAACCCTGGGAAAGTAAATCAGCCTGATGTTAGGCTTCTTGCCAAGGAAAAAGCCGTGAAAGCAGCCATGTTGTGGCACTTCTGCACTCCCTTTGGGATGCCTTTGGCAGATGAAGTAAGCCTGGAACTCAGGGCTTCCTGGTTAAAGAAATCCAAGCCCTAGGCTGAACCCTAACCCTAACCCTAGGCAGATAAATCAGCCTAGGTATAGGGATGGTGCCAAGGAAAAAGCTGTGAAAGCTGCCATGTTGTTGCACTTTTGTACTCCCCTTGGGATGCCTTGAACAGCTGCAGTGTGCCTGGAGCCCAGGGCTTCCTAATTTCAAAAATCCTAGCCCTAGGCCTAAGCCTAACAGTAACCCTGGGAAAGTAAATCAGCCTGATGTTAGGCTTCTTGCCAAGGAAAAAGCCGTGAAAGCAGCTATGTTGTGGCGCTTTTGCACTCCCTTTTGGATGCCTTTCACAGCTCCAGTGTGCCTGGAACTCAGGGCTTCCTGCTTTTAAAAATCCTAGCCCTAGACCGAACCGCAACCCTAAGACGAGAAAGGCAAATCAGCCAGGAATTAGGCATGTCCCCAAGGAAAAAGCTGTGGAGGCAGGCATGTTGTGGTACTTTTGCGCTCTTCTTGGCTAGTCCTTCGCAGCTGCTGTGTTCTTGGAACTCAGGGCTTTCTGGTTAATAGAACCCTTACCCTAGGCGTAACTCAAACCTTAACCCTAGGAAGGAAAATCAGCCTATGGTTCGGGATGGTCTCATGGAAATATCAGTGGTGGCAGCCAAGTTGCGTCACTTTTGCGCTCCCCTTGGGATGCCTTTTGCAGCTGCAGTGTGCCTGGAGCCCAGGGCTTCCTGGTTTTAAAAGTCCTAGGCCTAAGCCTAACAGTAACCCTAGGAAGGTAAATCAGCCGGGTATTAGGGTTCTTCCTAAGGGAAAAGCCGTGAAAGCAGCCATGTTGTGGCACTTCTGCACTCCCTTTGGGATGCCTTTGGCAGATGAAGTAAGCCTGGAACTCAGGGCTTCCTGGTTAAAGAAATCCAAGCCCTAGGCTGAACCCTAACCCTAACCCTAGGCAGATAAATCAGCCTAGGTATAGGGATGGTGCCAAGGAAAAAGCTGTGAAAGCTGCCATGTTGTTGCACTTTTGTACTCCCCTTGGGATGCCTTGAACAGCTGCAGTGTGCCTGGAGCCCAGGGCTTCCTAGTTTCAAAAATCCTAGCCCTAGGCCTAAGCCTAACAGTAACCCTGGGAAAGTAAATCAGCCTGATGTTAGGTTTCTTGCCAAGGAAAAAGCCGTGAAAGCAGCCATGTTGTGGCACTTTTGCACTCCCTTTTGGATGCCTTTCACAGCTCCAGTGTGCCTGGAACTCAGGGATTCCTGATTTTAAAAATCCAAGCCCTAGGCCGAACCGCAACCCTAAGACGAGAAAGGCAAATCAGCCAGGAATTAGGCATGTCCCCAAGGAAAAAGCTGTGGAGGCAGGCATGTTGTGGTACTTTTGCGCTCTTCTTGGCTAGTCCTTCGCAGCTGCTGTGTTCTTGGAACTCAGGGCTTTCTGGTTAATAGAACCCTTACCCTAGGCGTAACTCAAACCTTAGCCCTAGGAAGGAAAATCAGCCTATGGTTCGGGATGGTCTCATGGAAATATCAGTGGTGGCAGCCAAGTTGCGTCACTTTTGCGCTCCCCTTGGGATGCCTTTTGCAGCTGCAGTGTGCCTGGAGCCCAGGGCTTCCTGGTTTTAAAAGTCCTAGGCCTAAGCCTAACAGTAACCCTAGGAAGGTAAATCAGCCGGGTATTAGGGTTCTTCCTAAGGGAAAAGCCGTGAAAGCAGCCATGTTGTGGCACTTCTGCACTCCCTTTGCGATGCCTTTGGCAGATGAAGTAAGCCTGGAACTCAGGGCTTCCTGGTTAAAGAAATTCAAGCCCTAGGCTGAACCCTAACCCTAACCCTAGGCAGATAAATCAGCCTAGGTATAGGGATGGTGCCAAGGAAAAAGCTGTGAAAGCTGCCATGTTGTTGCACTTTTGTACTCCCCTTGGGATGCCTTGAACAGCTGCAGTGTGCCTGGAGCTAAGGGCCTCCTAGTTTCAAAAATCCTAGCCCTAGGCCTAAGCCTAACAGTAACCCTGGGAAAGTAAATCAGCCTGATGTTAGGCTTCTTGCCAAGGAAAAAGCCGTGAAAGCAGCCATGTTGTGGCACTTTTGCACTCCCTTTTGGATGCCTTTCACAGCTCCAGTGTGCCTGGAACTCAGGGCTTCCTGCTTTTAAAAATCCTAGCCCTAGGCCGAACCGCAACCCTAAGACGAGAAAGGCAAATCAGCCAGGAATTAGGCATGTCCCCAAGGAAAAAGCTGTGGAGGCAGGCATGTTGTGGTACTTTTGCGCTCTTCTTGGCTAGTCCTTCGCAGCTGCTGTGTTCTTGGAACTCAGGGCTTTCTGGTTAATAGAACCCTTACCCTAGGCGTAACTCAAACCTTAACCCTAGGAAGGAAAATCAACCTATGGTTCGGGATGGTCTCATGGAAATATCAGTGGTGGCAGCCAAGTTGCGTCACTTTTGCGCTCCCCTTGGGATGCCTTTCGCAGCTGCAGTGTGCCTGGAGCCCAGGGCTTCCTGGTTTTAAAAGTCCTAGGCCTAAGCCTAACAGTAACCCTAGGAAGGTAAATCAGCCGGGTATTAGGGTTCTTCCTAAGGGAAAAGCCGTGAAAGCAGCCATGTTGTGGCACTTCTGCACTCCCTTTGGGATGCCTTTGGCAGATGAAGTAAGCCTGGAACTCAGGGCTTCCTGGTAAAAAAAATTCAAGCCCTAGGCTGAACCCTAACCCTAACCCTAGGCAGATAAATCAGCCTAGGTATAGGGATGGTGCCAAGGAAAAAGCTGTGAAAGCTGCCATGTTGTTGCACTTTTGTACTCCCCTTGGGATGCCTTGAACAGCTGCAGTGTGCCTGGAGCTAAGGGCTTCCTAGTTTCAAAAATCCTAGCCCTAGGCCTAAGCCTAACAGTAACCCTGGGAAGGTAAATCAGCCTGATGTTAGGCTTCTTGCCAAGGAAAAAGCCGTGAAAGCAGCCATGTTGTGGCACTTCTGCACTCCCTTTGGGATGCCTTTGGCAGATGAAGTAAGCCTGGAACTCAGGGCTTCCTGGTTAAAGAAATCCAAGCCCTAGGCTGAACCCTAACCCTAACCCTAGGCAGATAAATCAGCCTAGGTATAGGGATGGTGCCAAGGAAAAAGCTGTGAAAGCTGCCATGTTGTTGCACTTTTGTACTCCCCTTGGGATGCCTTGAACAGCTGCAGTGTGCCTGGAGCTAAGGGCTTCCTCGTTTCAAAACTCCTAGCCCTAGGCCTAAGCCTAACAGTAACCCTGGGAAAGTAAATCAGCCTGATGTTAGGCTTCTTGCCAAGGAAAAAGCCGTGAAAGCAGCCATGTTGTGGCACTTCTGCACTCCCTTTGGGATGCCTTTGGCAGATGAAGTAAGCCTGGAACTCAGGGCTTCCTGGTTAAAGAAATCCAAGCCCTAGGCTGAACCCTAACCCTAACCCTAGGCAGATAAATCAGCCTAGGTATAGGGATGGTGCCAAGGAAAAAGCTGTGAAAGCTGCCATGTTGTTGCACTTTTGTACTCCCCTTGGGATGCCTTGAACAGCTGCAGTGTGCCTGGAGCTAAGGGCTTCCTAGTTTCAAAACTCCTAGCCCTAGGCCTAAGCCTAACAGTAACCCTGGGAAAGTAAATCAGCCTGATGTTAGGCTTCTTGCCAAGGAAAAAGCCATGAAACAGCCATGTTGTGGCACTTTTGCACTCCCTTTTGGATGCCTTTCACAGCTCCAGTGTGCCTGGAACTCAGGGCTTCCTGCTTTTGAAAATCCAAGCCCTAGGCCGAACCGCAACCCTAAGACGAGAAAGGCAAATCAGCCAGGAATTAGGCATGTCCCCAAGGAAAAAGCTGTGGAGGCAGGCATGTTGTGGTACTTTTGCGCTCTTCTTGGCTTGTCCTTCGCAGCTGCTGTGTTCTTGGAACTCAGGGCTTTCTGGTTAATAGAACCCTTACCCTAGGCGTAACTCAAACCTTAACCCTAGGAAGGAAAATCAGCCTATGGTTCGGGATGGTCTCATGGAAATATCAGTGGTGGCAGCCAAGTTGCGTCACTTTTGCGCTCCCCTTGGGATGCCTTTTGCAGCTGCAGTGTGCCTGGAGCCCAGGGCTTCCTGGTTTTAAAAGTCCTAGGCCTAAGCCTAACAGTAACCCTAGGAAGGTAAATCAGCCGGGTATTAGGGTTCTTCCTAAGGGAAAAGCCGTGAAAGCAGCCATGTTGTGGCACTTCTGCACTCCCTTTGGGATGCCTTTGGCAGATGAAGTAAGCCTGGAACTCAGGGCTTCCTGGTTAAAGAAATCCAAGCCCTAGGCTGAACCCTAACCCTAACCCTAGGCAGATAAATCAGCCTAGGTATAGGGATGGTGCCAAGGAAAAAGCTGTGAAAGCTGCCATGTTGTTGCACTTTTGTACTCCCCTTGGGATGCCTTGAACAGCTGCAGTGTGCCTGGAGCCCAGGGCTTCCTAGTTTCAAAAATCCTAGCCCTAGGCCTAAGCCTAACAGTAACCCTGGGAAAGTATGTCAGCCTGGTGTTAGGCTTCTTGCCAAGGAAAAAGGCGTGAAAGCAGCCATGTTGTGGCACTTTTGCACTCCCTTTTGGATGCCTTTCACAGCTCCAGTGTGCCTGGAACTCAGGGCTTCCTGCTTTTAAAAATCCTAGCCCTAGGCCGAACCCCAACCCTAAGACGAGAAAGGCAAATCAGCCAGGAATTAGGCATGTCCCCAAGGAAAAAGCTGTGGAGGCAGGCATGTTGTGGTACTTTTGCGCTCTTCTTGGCTAGTCCTTCGCAGCTGCTGTGTTCTTGGAACTCAGGGCTTTCTGGTTAATAGACCCTTACCCTAGGCGTAACTCAAACCTTAACCCTAGGAAGGAAAATCAGCCTATGGTTCGGGATGGTCTCATGGAAATATCAGTGGTGGCAGCCAGGTTGCGTCACTTTTGTGCTCCCCTTGGGATGCCTTTTGCAGCTGCAGTGTGCCTGGAGCCCAGGGCTTCCTGGTTTTAAAAGTCCTAGGCCTAAGCCTAACAGTAACCCTAGGAAGGTAAATCAGCCGGGTATTAGGGTTCTTCCTAAGGGAAAAGCCGTGAAAGCAGCCATGTTGTGGCACTTCTGCACTCCCTTTGGGATGCCTTTGGCAGATGAAGTAAGCCTGGAACTCAGGGCTTCCTGGTTAAAGAAATTCAAGCCCTAGGCTGAACCCTAACCCTAACCCTAGGCAGATAAATCAGCCTAGGTATAGGGATGGTGCCAAGGAAAAAGCTGTGAAAGCTGCCATGTTGTTGCACTTTTGTACTCCCCTTGGGATGCCTTGAACAGCTGCAGTGTGCCTGGAGCTAAGGGCCTCCTAGTTTCAAAAATCCTAGCCCTAGGCCTAAGCCTAACAGTAACCCTGGGAAAGTAAATCAGCCTGATGTTAGGCTTCTTGCCAAGGAAAAAGCCGTGAAAGCAGCCATGTTGTGGCACTTTTGCACTCCCTTTTGGATGCCTTTCACAGCTCCAGTGTGCCTGGAACTCAGGGCTTCCTGCTTTTAAAAATCCTAGCCCTAGGCCGAACCCCAACCCTAAGACGAGAAAGGCAAATCAGCCAGGAATTAGGCATGTCCCCAAGGAAAAAGCTGTGGAGGCAGGCATGTTGTGGTACTTTTGCGCTCTTCTTGGCTAGTCCTTCGCAGCTGCTGTGTTCTTGGAACTCAGGGCTTTCTGGTTAATAGAACCCTTACCCTAGGCGTAACTCAAACCTTAACCCTAGGAAGGAAAATCAACCTATGGTTCGGGATGGTCTCATGGAAATATCAGTGGTGGCAGCCAAGTTGCGTCACTTTTGCGCTCCCCTTGGGATGCCTTTCGCAGCTGCAGTGTGCCTGGAGGCCAGGGCTTCCTGGTTTTAAAAGTCCTAGGCCTAAGCCTAACAGTAACCCTAGGAAGGTAAATCAGCCGGGTATTAGGGTTCTTCCTAAGGGAAAAGCCGTGAAAGCAGCCATGTTGTGGCACTTCTGCACTCCCTTTGGGATGCCTTTGGCAGATGAAGTAAGCCTGGAACTCAGGGCTTCCTGGTAAAAAAAATTCAAGCCCTAGGCTGAACCCTAACCCTAACCCTAGGCAGATAAATCAGCCTAGGTATAGGGATGGTGCCAAGGAAAAAGCTGTGAAAGCTGCCATGTTGTTGCACTTTTGTACTCCCCTTGGGATGCCTTGAACAGCTGCAGTGTGCCTGGAGCTAAGGGCTTCCTAGTTTCAAAAATCCTAGCCCTAGGCCTAAGCCTAACAGTAACCCTGGGAAAGTAAATCAGCCTGATGTTAGGTTTCTTGCCAAGGAAAAAGCCGTGAAAGCAGCCATGTTGTGGCACTTCTGCACTCCCTTTGGGATGCCTTTGGCAGATGAAGTAAGCCTGGAACTCAGGGCTTCCTGGTTAAAGAAATCCAAGCCCTAGGCTGAACCCTAACCCTAACCCTAGGCAGATAAATCAGCCTAGGTATAGGGATGGTGCCAAGGAAAAAGCTGTGAAAGCTGCCATGTTGTTGCACTTTTGTACTCCCCTTGGGATGCCTTGAACAGCTGCAGTGTGCCTGGAGCTAAGGGCTTCCTAGTTTCAAAAATCCTAGCCCTAGGCCTAAGCCTAACAGTAACCCTGGGAAAGTAAATCAGCCTGATGTTAGGCTTCTTGCCAAGGAAAAAGCCGTGAAAGCAGCCATGTTGTGGCACTTCTGCACTCCCTTTGGGATGCCTTTGGCAGATGAAGTAAGCCTGGAACTCAGGGCTTCCTGGTTAAAGAAATCCAAGCCCTAGGCTGAACCCTAACCCTAACCCTAGGCAGATAAATCAGCCTAGGTATAGGGATGGTGCCAAGGAAAAAGCTGTGAAAGCTGCCATGTTGTTGCACTTTTGTACTCCCCTTGGGATGCCTTGAACAGCTGCAGTGTGCCTGGAGCTAAGGGCTTCCTAGTTTCAAAACTCCTAGCCCTAGGCCTAAGCCTAACAGTAACCCTGGGAAAGTAAATCAGCCTGATGTTAGGCTTCTTGCCAAGGAAAAAGCCGTGAAACAGCCATGTTGTGGCACTTTTGCACTCCCTTTTGGATGCCTTTCACAGCTCCAGTGTGCCTGGAACTCAGGGCTTCCTGCTTTTAAAAATCCTAGCCCTAGGCCGAACCGCAACCCTAAGACGAGAAAGGCAAATCAGCCAGGAATTAGGCATGTCCCCAAGGAAAAAGCTGTGGAGGCAGGCATGTTGTGGTACTTTTGCGCACTTCTTGGCTAGTCCTTCGCAGCTGCTGTGTTCTTGGAACTCAGGGCTTTCTGGTTAATAGAACCCTTACCCTAGGCGTAACTCAAACCTTAACCCTAGGAAGGAAAATCAGCCTATGGTTCGGGATGGTCTCATGGAAATATCAGTGGTGGCAGCCAAGTTGCGTCACTTTTGCGCTCCCCTTGGGATGCCTTTTGCAGCTGCAGTGTGCCTGGAGCCCAGGGCTTCCTGGTTTTAAAAGTCCTAGGCCTAAGCCTAACAGTAACCCTAGGAAGGTAAATCAGCCGGGTATTAGGGTTCTTCCTAAGGGAAAAGCCGTGAAAGCAGCCATGTTGTGGCACTTCTGCACTCCCTTTGGGATGCCTTTGGCAGATGAAGTAAGCCTGGAACTCAGGGCTTCCTGGTTAAAGAAATCCAAGCCCTAGGCTGAACCCTAACCCTAACCCTAGGCAGATAAATCAGCCTAGGTATAGGGATGGTGCCAAGGAAAAAGCTGTGAAAGCTGCCATGTTGTTGCACTTTTGTACTCCCCTTGGGATGCCTTGAACAGCTGCAGTGTGCCTGGAGCCCAGGGCTTCCTAGTTTCAAAAATCCTAGCCCTAGGCCTAAGCCTAATAGTAACCCTGGGAAAGTATGTCAGCCTGGTGTTAGGCTTCTTGCCAAGGAAAAAGGCGTGAAAGCAGCCATGTTGTGGCACTTTTGCACTCCCTTTTGGATGCCTTTCACAGCTCCAGTGTGCCTGGAACTCAGGGCTTCCTGCTTTTAAAAATCCTAGCCCTAGGCCGAACCGCAACCCTAAGACGAGAAAGGCAAATCAGCCAGGAATTAGGCATGTCCCCAAGGAAAAAGCTGTGGAGGCAGGCATGTTGTGGTACTTTTGCGCTCTTCTTGGCTAGTCCTTCGCAGCTGCTGTGTTCTTGGAACTCAGGGCTTTCTGGTTAATAGACCCTTACCCTAGGCGTAACTCAAACCTTAACCCTAGGAAGGAAAATCAGCCTATGGTTCGGGATGGTCTCATGGAAATATCAGTGGTGGCAGCCAAGTTGCGTCACTTTTGCGCTCCCCTTGGGATGCCTTTCGCAGCTGCAGTGTGCCTGGAGCCCAGGGCTTCCTGGTTTTAAAAGTCCTAGGCCTAAGCCTAACAGTAACCCTAGGAAGGTAAATCAGCCGGGTATTAGGGTTCTTCCTAAGGGAAAAGCCGTGAAAGCAGCCATGTTGTGGCACTTCTGCACTCCCTTTGGGATGCCTTTGGCAGATGAAGTAAGCCTGGAACTCAGGGCTTCCTGGTTAAAGAAATCCAAGCCCTAGGCTGTACCCTAACCCTAACCCTAGGCAGATAAATCAGCCTAGGTATAGGGATGGTGCCAAGGAAAAAGCTGTGAAAGCTGCCATGTTGTTGCACTTTTGTACTCCCCTTGGGATGCCTTGAACAGCTGCAGTGTGCCTGGAGCCCAGGGCTTCCTAGTTTCAAAAATCCTAGCCCTAGGCCTAAGCCTAACAGTAACCCTGGGAAAGTATGTCAGCCTGATGTTAGGCTTCTTGCCAAGGAAAAAGCCGTGAAAGCAGCCATGTTGTGGCACTTTTGCACTCCCTTTTGGATGCCTTTCACAGCTCCAGTGTGCCTGGAACTCAGGGCTTCCTGATTTTAAAAATCCTAGCCCTAGGCCGAACCCCAACCCTAAGACGAGAAAGGCAAATCAGCCAGGAATTAGGCATGTCCCCAAGGAAAAAGCTGTGGAGGCAGGCATGTTGTGGTACTTTTGCGCTCTTCTTGGCTAGTCCTTCGCAGCTGCTGTGTTCTTGGAACTCAGGGCTTTCTGGTTAATAGACCCTTACCCTAGGCGTAACTCAAACCTTAACCCTAGGAAGGAAAATCAGCCTATGGTTCGGGATGGTCTCATGGAAATATCAGTGGTGGCAGCCAAGTTGCGTCACTTTTGCGCTCCCCTTGGGATGCCTTTCGCAGCTGCAGTGTGCCTGGAGCCCAGGGCTTCCTGGTTTTAAAAGTCCTAGGCCTAAGCCTAACAGTAACCCTAGGAAGGTAAATCAGCCGGGTATTAGGGTTCTTCCTAAAGGAAAAGCCGTGAAAGCAGCCATGTTGTGGCACTTCTGCACTCCCTTTGGGATGCCTTTGGCAGATGAAGTAAGCCTGGAACTCAGGGCTTCCTGGTTAAAGAAATCCAAGCCCTAGGCTGAACCCTAACCCTAACCCTAGGCAGATAAATCAGCCTAGGTATAGGGATGGTGCCAAGGAAAAAGCTGTGAAAGCTGCCATGTTGTTGCACTTTTGTACTCCCCTTGGGATGCCTTGAACAGCTGCAGTGTGCCTGGAGCTAAGGGCTTCCTAGTTTCAAAAATCCTAGCCCTAGGCCTAAGCCTAACAGTAACCCTGGGAAAGTAAATCAGCCTGATGTTAGGCTTCTTGCCAAGGAAAAAGCCGTGAAAGCAGCCATGTTGTGGCACTTCTGCACTCCCTTTTGGATGCCTTTGGCAGATGAAGTAAGCCTGGAACTCAGGGCTTCCTGGTTAAAGAAATCCAAGCCCTAGGCTGAACCCTAACCCTAACCCTAGGCAGATAAATCAGCCTAGGTATAGGGATGGTGCCAAGGAAAAAGCTGTGAAAGCTGCCATGTTGTTGCACTTTTGTACTCCCCTTGGGATGCCTTGAACAGCTGCAGTGTGCCTGGAGCCCAGGGCTTCCTAGTTTCAAAAATCCTAGCCCTAGGCCTAAGCCTAACAGTAACCCTGGGAAAGTAAATCAGCCTGATGTTAGGTTTCTTGCCAAGGAAAAAGCCGTGAAAGCAGCCATGTTGTGGCACTTTTGCACTCCCTTTTGGATGCCTTTCACAGCTCCAGTGTGCCTGGAACTCAGGGCTTCCTGCTTTTAAAAATCCTAGCCCTAGGCCGAACCCCAACCCTAAGACGAGAAAGGCAAATCAGCCAGGAATTAGGCATGTCCCCAAGGAAAAAGCTGTGGAGGCAGGCATGTTGTGGTACTTTTGCGCTCTTCTTGGCTAGTCCTTCGCAGCTGCTGTGTTCTTGGAACTCAGGGCTTTCTGGTTAATAGACCCTTACCCTAGGCGTAACTCAAACCTTAACCCTAGGAAGGAAAATCAGCCTATGGTTCGGGATGGTCTCATGGAAATATCAGTGGTGGCAGCCAAGTTGCGTCACTTTTGCGCTCCCCTTGGGATGCCTTTTGCAGCTGCAGTGTGCCTGGAGCCCAGGGCTTCCTGGTTTTAAAAGTCCTAGGCCTAAGCCTAACAGTAACCCTAGGAAGGTAAATCAGCCGGGTATTAGGGTTCTTCCTAAGGGAAAAGCCGTGAAAGCAGCCATGTTGTGGCACTTCTGCACTCCCTTTGGGATGCCTTTGGCAGATGAAGTAAGCCTGGAACTCAGGGCTTCCTGGTAAAAAAAATTCAAGCCCTAGGCTGAACCCTAACCCTAACCCTAGGCAGATAAATCAGCCTAGGTATAGGGATGGTGCCAAGGAAAAAGCTGTGAAAGCTGCCATGTTGTTGCACTTTTGTACTCCCCTTGGGATGCCTTGAACAGCTGCAGCGTGCCTGGAGCTAAGGGCTTCCTAGTTTCAAAAATCCTAGCCCTAGGCCTAAGCCTAACAGTAACCCTGGGAAAGTAAATCAGCCTGATGTTAGGCTTCTTGCCAAGCAAAAAGCCGTGAAAGCAGCCATGTTGTGGCACTTCTGCACTCCCTTTGGGATGCCTTTGGCAGATGAAGTAAGCCTGGAACTCAGGGCTTCCTGGTTAAAGAAATCCAAGCCCTAGGCTGAACCCTAACCCTAACCCTAGGCAGATAAATCAGCCTAGGTATAGGGATGGTGCCAAGGAAAAAGCTGTGAAAGCTGCCATGTTGTTGCACTTTTGTACTCCCCTTGGGATGCCTTGAACAGCTGCAGTGTGCCTGGAGCTAAGGGCTTCCTAGTTTCAAAAATCCTAGCCCTAGGCCTAAGCCTAACAGTAACCCTGGGAAAGTAAATCAGCCTGATGTTAGGCTTCTTGCCAAGGAAAAAGCCGTGAAACAGCCATGTTGTGGCACTTCTGCACTCCCTTTGGGATGCCTTTGGCAGATGAAGTAAGCCTGGAACTCAGGGCTTCCTGGTTAAAGAAATCCAAGCCCTAGGCTGAACCCTAACCCTAACCCTAGGCAGATAAATCAGCCTAGGTATAGGGATGGTGCCAAGGAAAAAGCTGTGAAAGCTGCCATGTTGTTGCACTTTTGTACTCCCCTTGGGATGCCTTGAACAGCTGCAGTGTGCCTGGAGCCCAGGGCTTCCTAGTTTTAAAAATCCTAGCCCTAGGCCTAAGCCTAACAGTAACCCTGGGAAGGTAAATCAGCCTGCTGTTAGGCTTCTTGCCAAGGAAAAAGCCGTGAAAGCAGCCATGTTGTGGCACTTTTGCACTCCCTTTTGGATGCCTTTCACAGCTCCAGTGTGCCTGGAACTCAGGGCTTCCTGCTTTTAAAAATCCTAGCCCTAGGCCGAACCGCAACCCTAAGACGAGAAAGGCAAATCAGCCAGGAATTAGGCATGTCCCCAAGGAAAAAGCTGTGGAGGCAGGCATGTTGTGGTACTTTTGCGCTCTTCTTGGCTAGTCCTTCGCAGCTGCTGTGTTCTTGGAACTCAGGGCTTTCTGGTTAATAGAACCCTTACCCTAGGCGTAACTCAAACCTTAACCCTAGGAAGGAAAATCAGCCTATGGTTCGGGATGGTCTCATGGAAATATCAGTGGTGGCAGCCAAGTTGCGTCACTTTTGCGCTCCCCTTGGGATGCCTTTTGCAGCTGCAGTGTGCCTGGAGCCCAGGGCTTCCTGGTTTTAAAAGTCCTAGGCCTAAGCCTAACAGTAACCCTAGGAAGGTAAATCAGCCGGGTATTAGGGTTCTTCCTAAGGGAAAAGCCGTGAAAGCAGCCATGTTGTGGCACTTCTGCACTCCCTTTGGGATGCCTTTGGCAGATGAAGTAAGCCTGGAACTCAGGGCTTCCTGGTTAAAGAAATCCAAGCCCTAGGCTGAACCCTAACCCTAACCCTAGGCAGATAAATCAGCCTAGGTATAGGGATGGTGCCAAGGAAAAAGCTGTGAAAGCTGCCATGTTGTTGCACTTTTGTACTCCCCTTGGGATGCCTTGAACAGCTGCAGTGTGCCTGGAGCCCAGGGCTTCCTAGTTTCAAAAATCCTAGCCCTAGGCCTAAGCCTAACAGTAACCCTGGGAAAGTAAATCAGCCTGATGTTAGGCTTCTTGCCAAGGAAAAAGCCGTGAAAGCAGCCATGTTGTGGCACTTTTGCACTCCCTTTTGGATGCCTTTCACAGCTCCAGTGTGCCTGGAACTCAGGGCTTCCTGATTTTAAAAATCCTAGCCCTAGGCCGAACCCCAACCCTAAGACGAGAAAGGCAAATCAGCCAGGAATTAGGCATGTCCACAAGGAAAAAGCTGTGGAGGCAGGTATGTTGTGGTACTTTTGCGCTCTTCTTGGCTAGTCCTTCGCAGCTGCTGTGTTCTTGGAACTCAGGGCTTTCTGGTTAATAGACCCTTACCCTAGGCGTAACTCAAACCTTAACCCTAGGAAGGAAAATCAGCCTATGGTTCGGGATGGTCTCATGGAAATATCAGTGGTGGCAGCCAAGTTGCGTCACTTTTGCGCTCCCCTTGGGATGCCTTTTGCAGCTGCAGTGTGCCTGGAGCCCAGGGCTTCTTGGTTTTAAAAGTCCTAGGCCTAAGCCTAACAGTAACCCTAGGAAGGTAAATCAGCCGGGTATTAGGGTTCTTCCTAAGGGAAAAGCCGTGAAAGCAGCCATGTTGTGGCACTTCTGCACTCCCTTTGGGATGCCTTTGGCAGATGAAGTAAGCCTGGAACTCAGGGCTTCCTGGTTAAAAAAATTCAAGCCCTAGGCTGAACCCTAACCCTAACCCTAGGCAGATAAATCAGCCTAGGTATAGGGATGGTGCCAAGGAAAAAGCTGTGAAAGCTGCCATGTTGTTGCACTTTTGTACTCCCCTTGGGATGCCTTGAACAGCTGCAGTGTGCCTGGAGCTAAGGGCTTCCTAGTTTCAAAAATCCTAGCCCTAGGCCTAAGCCTAACAGTAACCCTGGGAAAGTAAATCAGCCTGATGTTAGGCTTCTTGCCAAGGAAAAAGCCGTGAAAGCAGCCATGTTGTGGCACTTCTGCACTCCCTTTGGGATGCCTTTGGCAGATGAAGTAAGCCTGGAACTCAGGGCTTCCTGGTTAAAGAAATCCAAGCCCTAGGCTGAACCCTAACCCTAACCCTAGGCAGATAAATCAGCCTAGGTATAGGGATGGTGCCAAGGAAAAAGCTGTGAAAGCTGCCATGATGTTGCACTTTTGTACTCCCCTTGGGATGCCTTGAACAGCTGCAGTGTGCCTGGAGCTAAGGGCTTCCTAGTTTCAAAAATCCTAGCCCTAGGCCTAAGCCTAACAGTAACCCTGGGAAAGTAAATCAGCCTGATGTTAGGCTTCTTGCCAAGGAAAAAGCCGTGAAAGCAGCCATGTTGTGGCACTTCTGCACTCCCTTTGGGATGCCTTTGGCAGATGAAGTAAGCCTGGAACTCAGGGCTTCCTGGTTTTAGAAATCCAAGCCCTAGTCTGAACCCTAACCCTAACCCTAGGCAGATAAATCAGCCTAGGTATAGGGATGGTGCCAAGGAAAAAGCTGTGAAAGCTGCCATGTTGCTGCACTTTTGTACTCCCCTTGGGATGCCTTGAACAGCTGCAGTGTGCCTGGAGCTAAGGGCTTCCTAGTTTCAAAACTCCTAGCCCTAGGCCTAAGCCTAACAGTAACCCTGGAAAGTAAATCAGCCTGATGTTAGGCTTCTTGCCAAGGAAAAAGCCGTGAAACAGCCATGTTGTGGCACTTTTGCACTCCCTTTTGGATGCCTTTCACAGCTCCAGTGTGCCTGGAACTCAGGGCTTCCTGCTTTTAAAAATCCTAGCCCTAGGCCGAACCGCAACCCTAAGACGAGAAAGGCAAATCAGCCAGGAATTAGGCATGTCCCCAAGGAAAAAGCTGTGGAGGCAGGCATGTTGTGGTACTTTTGCGCTCTTCTTGGCTAGTCCTTCGCAGCTGCTGTGTTCTTGGAACTCAGGGCTTTCTGGTTAATAGAACCCTTACCCTAGGCGTAACTCAAACCTTAACCCTAGGAAGGAAAATCAGCCTATGGTTCGGGATGGTCTCATGGAAATATCAGTGGTGGCAGCCAAGTTGCGTCACTTTTGCGCTCCCCTTGGGATGCCTTTTGCAGCTGCAGTGTGCCTGGAGCCCAGGGCTTCCTGGTTTTAAAGTCCTAGGCCTAAGCCTAACAGTAACCCTAGGAAGGTAAATCAGCCGGGTATTAGGGTTCTTCCTAAGGGAAAAGCCGTGAAAGCAGCCATGTTGTGGCACTTCTGCACTCCCTTTGGGATGCCTTTGGCAGATGAAGTAAGCCTGGAACTCAGGGCTTCCTGGTTAAAGAAATCCAAGCCCTAGGCTGAACCCTAACCCTAACCCTAGGCAGATAAATCAGCCTAGGTATAGGGATGGTGCCAAGGAAAAAGCTGTGAAAGCTGCCATGTTGTTGCACTTTTGTACTCCCCTTGGGATGCCTTGAACAGCTGCAGTGTGCCTGGAGCCCAGGGCTTCCTAGTTTCAAAAATCCTAGCCCTAGGCCTAAGCCTAACAGTAACCCTGGGAAAGTAAATCAGCCTGATGTTAGGTTTCTTGCCAAGGAAAAAGCCGTGAAAGCAGCCATGTTGTGGCACTTTTGCACTCCCTTTTGGATGCCTTTCACAGCTCCAGTGTGCCTGGAACTCAGGGCTTCCTGCTTTTAAAAATCCTAGCCCTAGGCCGAACCCCAACCCTAAGACGAGAAAGGCAAATCAGCCAGGAATTAGGCATGTCCCCAAGGAAAAAGCTGTGGAGGCAGGCATGTTGTGGTACTTTTGCGCTCTTCTTGGCTAGTCCTTCGCAGCTGCTGTGTTCTTGGAACTCAGGGCTTTCTGGTTAATAGACCCTTACCCTAGGCGTAACTCAAACCTTAACCCTAGGAAGGAAAATCAGCCTATGGTTCGGGATGGTCTCATGGAAATATCAGTGGTGGCAGCCAAGTTGCGTCACTTTTGCGCTCCCCTTGGGATGCCTTTTGCAGCTGCAGTGTGCCTGGAGCCCAGGGCTTCCTGGTTTTAAAAGTCCTAGGCCTAAGCCTAACAGTAACCCTAGGAAGGTAAATCAGCCGGGTATTAGGGTTCTTCCTAAGGGAAAAGCCGTGAAAGCAGCCATGTTGTGGCACTTCTGCACTCCCTTTGGGATGCCTTTGGCAGATGAAGTAAGCCTGGAACTCAGGGCTTCCTGGTTAAAAAAATTCAAGCCCTAGGCTGAACCCTAACCCTAACCCTAGGCAGATAAATCAGCCTAGGTATAGGGATGGTGCCAAGGAAAAAGCTGTGAAAGCTGCCATGTTGTTGCACTTTTGTACTCCCCTTGGGATGCCTTGAACAGCTGCAGTGTGCCTGGAGCTAAGGGCTTCCTAGTTTCAAAAATCCTAGCCCTAGGCCTAAGCCTAACAGTAACCCTGGGAAAGTAAATCAGCCTGATGTTAGGCTTCTTCCAAGACAAAAGCCGTGAAAGCAGTCATGTTGTGGCACTTCTGCACTCCCTTTGGGATGCCTTTGGCAGATGAAGTAAGCCTGGAACTCAGGGCTTCCTGGTTAAAGAAATCCAAGCCCTCGGCTGAACCCTAACCGTAACCCTAGGCAGATAAATCAGCCTAGGTATAGGGATGGTGCCAAGGAAAAAGCTGTGAAAGCTGCCATGTTGTTGCACTTTTGTACTCCCCTTGGGATGCCTTGAACAGCTGCAGTGTGCCTGGAGCTAAGGGCTTCCTAGTTTCAAAAATCCTAGCCCTAGGCCTAAGCCTAACAGTAACCCTGGGAAAGTAAATCAGCCTGATGTTAGGCTTCTTGCCAAGGAAAAAGCCGTGAAAGCAGCCATGTTGTGGCACTTCTGCACTCCCTTTGGGATGCCTTTGGCAGATGAAGTAAGCCTGGAACTCAGGGCTTCCTGGTTTTAGAAATCCAAGCCCTAGGCTGAACCCTAACCCTAACCCTAGGCAGATAAATCAGCCTAGGTATAGGGATGGTGGCGAGGAAAAAGCTGTGAAAGCTGCCATGTTGCTGCACTTTTGTACTCCCCTTGGGATGCCTTGAACAGCTGCAGTGTGCCTGGAGCTAAGGGCTTCCTAGTTTCAAAAATCCTAGCCCTAGGCCTAAGCCTAACAGTAACCCTGGGAAAGTAAATCAGCCTGATGTTAGGCTTCTTCCTAAGGGAAAAGCCGTGAAAGCAGCCATGTTGTGGCACTTCTGCACTCCCTTTGGGATGCCTTTGGCAGATGAAGTAAGCCTGGAACTCAGGGCTTCCTGGTTAAAGAAATCCAAGCCCTAGGCTGTACCCTAACCCTAACCCTAGGCAGATAAATCAGCCTAGGTATAGGGATGGTGCCAAGGAAAAAGCTGTGAAAGCTGCCATGTTGTTGCACTTTTGTACTCCCCTTGGGATGCCTTGAACAGCTGCAGTGTGCCTGGAGCCCAGGGCTTCCTAGTTTCAAAAATCCTAGCCCTAGGCCTAAGCCTAACAGTAACCCTGGGAAGGTAAGTCAGCCTGGTGTTAGGCTTCTTGCCAAGGAAAAAGCCGTGAAAGCAGCCATGTTGTGGCACTTTTGCACTCCCTTTTGGATGCCTTTCACAGCTCCAGTGTGCCTGGAACTCAGGGCTTCCTGATTTTAAAAATCCTAGCCCTAGGCCGAACCCCAACCCTTAGACGAGAAAGGCAAATCAGCCAGGAATTAGGCATGTCCCCAAGGAAAAAGCTGTGGAGGCAGGCATGTTGTGGTACTTTTGCGCTCTTCTTGGCTAGTCCTTCGCAGCTGCTGTGTTCTTGGAACTCAGGGCTTTCTGGTTAATAGACCCTTACCCTAGGCGTAACTCAAACCTTAACCCTAGGAAGGAAAATCAGCCTATGGTTCGGGATGGTCTCATGGAAATATCAGTGGTGGCAGCCAAGTTGCGTCACTTTTGCGCTCCCCTTGGGATGCCTTTCGCAGCTGCAGTGTGCCTGGAGCCCAGGGCTTCCTGGTTTTAAAAGTCCTAGGCCTAAGCCTAACAGTAACCCTAGGAAGGTAAATCAGCCGGGTATTAGGGTTCTTCCTAAGGGAAAAGCCGTGAAAGCAGCCATGTTGTGGCACTTCTGCACTCCCTTTGGGATGCCTTTGGCAGATGAAGTAAGCCTGGAACTCAGGGCTTCCTGGTTAAAGAAATTCAAGCCCTAGGCTGAACCCTAACCCTAACCCTAGGCAGATAAATCAGCCTAGGTATAGGGATGGTGCCAAGGAAAAAGCTGTGAAAGCTGCCATGTTGTTGCACTTTTGTACTCCCCTTGGGATGCCTTGAACAGCTGCAGTGTGCCTGGAGCTAAGGGCTTCCTAGTTTTAAAAATCCTAGCCCTAGGCCTAAGCCTAATAGTAACCCTGGGAAGGTAAGTCAGCCTGGTGTTAGGCGTCTTGCCAAGGAAAAAGCCGTGAAACAGCCATGTTGTGGCACTTTTGCACTCCCTTTTGGATGCCTTTCACAGCTCCAGTGTGCCTGGAACTCAGGGCTTCCTGCTTTTAAAAATCCTAGCCCTAGGCCGAACCCCAACCCTAAGACGAGAAAGGCAAATCAGCCAGGAATTAGGCATGTCCCCAAGGAAAAAGCTGTGGAGGCAGGCATGTTGTGGTACTTTTGCGCTCTTCTTGGCTAGTCCTTCGCAGCTGCTGTGTTCTTGGAACTCAGGGCTTTCTGGTTAATAGAACCCTTACCCTAGGCGTAACTCAAACCTTAACCCTAGGAAGGAAAATCAGCCTATGGTTCGGGATGGTCTCATGGAAATATCAGTGGTGGCAGCCAAGTTGCGTCACTTTTGCGCTCCCCTTGGGATGCCTTTCGCAGCTGCAGTGTGCCTGGAGCCCAGGGCTTCCTGGTTTTAAAAGTCCTAGGCCTAAGCCTAACAGTAACCCTAGGAAGGTAAATCAGCCGGGTATTAGGGTTCTTCCTAAGGGAAAAGCCGTGAAAGCAGCCATGTTGTGGCACTTCTGCACTCCCTTTGGGATGCCTTTGGCAGATGAAGTAAGCCTGGAACTCAGGGCTTCCTGGTTAAAAAAATTCAAGCCCTAGGCTGAACCCTAACCCTAACCCTAGGCAGATAAATCAGCCTAGGTATAGGGATGGTGCCAAGGAAAAAGCTGTGAAAGCTGCCATGTTGTTGCACTTTTGTACTCCCCTTGGGATGCCTTGAACAGCTGCAGTGTGCCTGGAGCTAAGGGCTTCCTAGTTTCAAAAATCCTAGCCCTAGGCCTAAGCCTAACAGTAACCCTGGGAAAGTAAATCAGCCTGGTGTTAGGCTTCTTGCCAAGGAAAAAGCCGTGAAAGCAGCCATGTTGTGGCACTTTTGCACTCCCTTTTGGATGCCTTTCACAGCTCCAGTGTGCCTGGAACTCAGGGCTTCCTGATTTTAAAAATCCTAGCCCTAGGCCGAACCCCAACCCTAAGACGAGAAAGGCAAATCAGCCAGGAATTAGGCATGTCCCCAAGGAAAAAGCTGTGGAGGCAGGCATGTTGTGGTACTTTTGCGCTCTTCTTGGCTAGTCCTTCGCAGCTGCTGTGTTCTTGGAACTCAGGGCTTTCTGGTTAATAGAACCCTTACCCTAGGCGTAACTCAAACCTTAACCCTAGGAAGGAAAATCAGCCTATGGTTCGGGATGGTCTCATGGAAATATCAGTGGTGGCAGCCAAGTTGCGTCACTTTTGCGCTCCCCTTGGGATGCCTTTTGCAGCTGCAGTGTGCCTGGAGCCCAGGGCTTCCTGGTTTTAAAAGTCCTAGGCCTAAGCCTAACAGTAACCCTAGGAAGGTAAATCAGCCGGGTATTAGGGTTCTTCCTAAGGGAAAAGCCGTGAAAGCAGCCATGTTGTGGCACTTCTGCACTCCCTTTGGGATGCCTTTGGCAGATGAAGTAAGCCTGGAACTCAGGGCTTCCTGGTAAAAAAAATTCAAGCCCTAGGCTGAACCCTAACCCTAACCCTAGGCAGATAAATCAGCCTAGGTATAGGGATGGTGCCAAGGAAAAAGCTGTGAAAGCTGCCATGTTGTTGCACTTTTGTACTCCCCTTGGGATGCCTTGAACAGCTGCAGTGTGCCTGGAGCTAAGGGCCTCCTAGTTTCAAAAATCCTAGCCCTAGGCCTAAGCCTAACAGTAACCCTGGGAAAGTAAATCAGCCTGATGTTAGGTTTCTTGCCAAGGAAAAAGCCGTGAAAGCAGCCATGTTGTGGCACTTTTGCACTCCCTTTTGGATGCCTTTCACAGCTCCAGTGTGCCTGGAACTCAGGGCTTCCTGCTTTAAAAAATCCTAGCCCTAGGCCGAACCCCAACCCTAAGACGAGAAAGGCAAATCAGCCAGGAATTAGGCATGTCCCCAAGGAAAAAGCTGTGGAGGCAGGCATGTTGTGGTACTTTTGCGCTCTTCTTGGCTAGTCCTTCGCAGCTGCTGTGTTCTTGGAACTCAGGGCTTTCTGGTTAATAGAACCCTTACCCTAGGCGTAACTCAAACCTTAACCCTAGGAAGGAAAATCAGCCTATGGTTCGGGATGGTCTCATGGAAATATCAGTGGTGGCAGCCAAGTTGCGTCACTTTTGCGCTCCCCTTGGGATGCCTTTTGCAGCTGCAGTGTGCCTGGAGCCCAGGGCTTCCTGGTTTTAAAAGTCCTAGGCCTAAGCCTAACAGTAACCCTAGGAAGGTAAATCAGCCGGGTATTAGGGTTCTTCCTAAGGGAAAAGCCGTGAAAGCAGCCATGTTGTGGCACTTCTGCACTCCCTTTTGGATGCCTTTGGCAGATGAAGTAAGCCTGGAACTCAGGGCTTCCTGGTTAAAGAAATCCAAGCCCTAGGCTGAACCCTAACCCTAACCCTAGGCAGATAAATCAGCCTAGGTATAGGGATGGTGCCAAGGAAAAAGCTGTGAAAGCTGCCATGTTGTTGCACTTTTGTACTCCCCTTGGGATGCCTTGAACAGCTGCAGTGTGCCTGGAGCCCAGGGCTTCCTAGTTTCAAAAATCCTAGCCCTAGGCCTAAGCCTAACAGTAACCCTGGGAAAGTAAATCAGCCTGATGTTAGGTTTCTTGCCAAGGAAAAAGCCGTGAAAGCAGCCATGTGTTGGCACTTTTGCACTCCCTTTTGGATGCCTTTCACAGCTCCAGTGTGCCTGGAACTCAGGGCTTCCTGCTTTTAAAAATCCTAGCCCTAGGCCGAACCCCAACCCTAAGACGAGAAAGGCAAATCAGCCAGGAATTAGGCATGTCCCCAAGGAAAAAGCTGTGGAGGCAGGCATGTTGTGGTACTTTTGCGCTCTTCTTGGGTAGTCCTTCGCAGCTGCTGTGTTCTTGGAACTCAGGGCTTTCTGGTTAATAGACCCTTACCCTAGGCGTAACTCAAACCTTAACCCTAGGAAGGAAAATCAGCCTATGGTTCGGGATGGTCTCATGGAAATATCAGTGGTGGCAGCCAAGTTGCGTCACTTTTGCGCTCCCCTTGGGATGCCTTTTGCAGCTGCAGTGTGCCTGGAGCCCAGGGCTTCCTGGTTTTAAAAGTCCTAGGCCTAAGCCTAACAGTAACCCTAGGAAGGTAAATCAGCCGGGTATTAGGGTTCTTCCTAAGGGAAAAGCCGTGAAAGCAGCCATGTTGTGGCACTTCTGCACTCCCTTTGGGATGCCTTTGGCAGATGAAGTAAGCCTGGAACTCAGGGCTTCCTGGTTAAAGAAATCCAAGCCCTAGGCTGAACCCTAACCCTAACCCTAGGCAGATAAATCAGCCTAGGTATAGGGATGGTGCCAAGGAAAAAGCTGTGAAAGCTGCCATGTTGTTGCACTTTTGTACTCCCCTTGGGATGCCTTGAACAGCTGCAGTGTGCCTGGAGCCCAGGGCTTCCTAGTTTCAAAAATCCTAGCCCTAGGCCTAAGCCTAACAGTAACCCTGGGAAAGTAAATCAGCCTGATGTTAGGTTTCTTGCCAAGGAAAAAGCCGTGAAAGCAGCCATGTTGTGGCACTTTTGCACTCCCTTTTGGATGCCTTTCACAGCTCCAGTGTGCCTGGAACTCAGGGCTTCCTGCTTTTAAAAATCCTAGCCCTAGGCCGAACCGCAACCCTAAGACGAGAAAGGCAAATCAGCCAGGAATTAGGCATGTCCCCAAGGAAAAAGCTGTGGAGGCAGGCATGTTGTGGTACTTTTGCGCTCTTCTTGGCTAGTCCTTCGCAGCTGCTGTGTTCTTGGAACTCAGGGCTTTCTGGTTAATAGACCCTTACCCTAGGCGTAACTCAAACCTTAACCCTAGGAAGGAAAATCAGCCTATGGTTCGGGATGGTCTCATGGAAATATCAGTGGTGGCAGCCAAGTTGCGTCACTTTTGCGCTCCCCTTGGGATGCCTTTTGCAGCTGCAGTGTGCCTGGAGCCCAGGGCTTCCTGGTTTTAAAAGTCCTAGGCCTAAGCCTAACAGTAACCCTAGGAAGGTAAATCAGCCGGGTATTAGGGTTCTTCCTAAGGGAAAAGCCGTGAAAGCAGCCATGTTGTGGCACTTCTGCACTCCCTTTGGGATGCCTTTGGCAGATGAAGTAAGCCTGGAACTCAGGGCTTCCTGGTAAAAAAAATTCAAGCCCTAGGCTGAACCCTAACCCTAACCCTAGGCAGATAAATCAGCCTAGGTATAGGGATGGTGCCAAGGAAAAAGCTGTGAAAGCTGCCATGTTGTTGCACTTTTGTACTCCCCTTGGGATGCCTTGAACAGCTGCAGTGTGCCTGGAGCTAAGGGCCTCCTAGTTTCAAAAATCCTAGCCCTAGGCCTAAGCCTAACAGTAACCCTGGGAAAGTAAAACAGCCTGATGTTAGGCTTCTTGCCAAGGAAAAAGCCGTGAAAGCAGCCATGTTGTGGCACTTTTGCACTCCCTTTTGGATGCCTTTCACAGCTCCAGTGTGCCTGGAACTCAGGGCTTCCTGCTTTTAAAAATCCTAGCCCTAGGCCGAACCGCAACCCTAAGACGAGAAAGGCATATCAGCCAGGAATTAGGCATGTCCCCAAGGAAAAAGCTGTGGAGGCAGGCATGTTGTGGTACTTTTGCGCTCTTCTTGGCTAGTCCTTCGCAGCTGCTGTGTTCTTGGAACTCAGGGCTTTCTGGTTAATAGAACCCTTACCCTAGGCGTAACTCAAACCTTAACCCTAGGAAGGAAAATCAGCCTATGGTTCGGGATGGTCTCATGGAAATATCAGTGGTGGCAGCCAAGTTGCGTCACTTTTGCGCTCCCCTTGGGATGCCTTTTGCAGCTGCAGTGTGCCTGGAGCCCAGGGCTTCCTGGTTTTAAAAGTCCTAGGCCTAAGCCTAACAGTAACCCTAGGAAGGTAAATCAGCCGGGTATTAGGGTTCTTCCTAAGGGAAAAGCCGTGAAAGCAGCCATGTTGTGGCACTTCTGCACTCCCTTTGGGATGCCTTTGGCAGATGAAGTAAGCCTGGAAGTCAGGGCTTCCTGGTTAAAGAAATCCAAGCCCTAGGCTGAACCCTAACCCTAACCCTAGGCAGATAAATCAGCCTAGGTATAGGGATGGTGCCAAGGAAAAAGCTGTGAAAGCTGCCATGTTGTTGCACTTTTGTACTCCCCTTGGGATGCCTTGAACAGCTGCAGTGTGCCTGGAGCCCAGGGCTTCCTAGTTTCAAAAATCCTAGCCCTAGGCCTAAGCCTAACAGTAACCCTGGGAAAGTATGTCAGCCTGGTGTTAGGCGTCTTGCCAAGGAAAAAGCCGTGAAACAGCCATGTTGTGGCACTTTTGCACTCCCTTTTGGATGCCTTTCACAGCTCCAGTGTGCCTGGAACTCAGGGCTTCCTGCTTTTAAAAATCCTAGCCCTAGGCCGAACCCCAACCCTATGACGAGAAAGGCAAATCAGCCAGGAATTAGGCATGTCCCCAAGGAAAAAGCTGTGGAGGCAGGCATGTTGTGGTACTTTTGCGCTCTTCTTGGCTAGTCCTTCGCAGCTGCTGTGTTCTTGGAACTCAGGGCTTTCTGGTTAATAGAACCCTTACCCTAGGCGTAACTCAAACCTTAACCCTAGGAAGGAAAATCAACCTATGGTTCGGGATGGTCTCATGGAAATATCAGTGGTGGCAGCCAAGTTGCGTCACTTTTGCGCTCCCCTTGGGATGCCTTTTGCAGCTGCAGTGTGCCTGGAGCTAAGGGCTTCCTGGTTTTAAAAGTCCTAGGCCTAAGCCTAACAGTAACCCTAGGAAGGTAAATCAGCCGGGTATTAGGGTTCTTCCTAAGGGAAAAGCCGTGAAAGCAGCCATGTTGTGGCACTTCTGCACTCCCTTTGGGATGCCTTTGGCAGATGAAGTAAGCCTGGAACTCAGGGCTTCCTGGTTAAAGAAATCCAAGCCCTAGGCTGAACCCTAACCCTAACCCTAGGCAGATAAATCAGCCTAGGTATAGGGATGGTGCCAAGGAAAAAGCTGTGAAAGCTGCCATGCTGTTGCACTTTTGTACTCCCCTTGGGATGCCTTGAACAGCTGCAGTGTGCCTGGAGCTAAGGGCTTCCTAGTTTCAAAAATCCTAGCCCTAGGCCTAAGCCTAACAGTAACCCTGGGAAAGTAAATCAGCCTGATGTTAGGCTTCTTGCCAAGGAAAAAGCCGTGAAAGCAGCCATGTTGTGGCACTTCTGCACTCCCTTTGGGATGCCTTTGGCAGATGAAGTAAGCCTGGAACTCAGGGCTTCCTGGTTAAAGAAATCCAAGCCCTAGGATGAAGCCTAACCCTAACCCTAGGCAGATAAATCAGCCTAGGTATAGGGATGGTGCCAAGGAAAAAGCTGTGAAAGCTGCCATGTTGTTGCACTTTTGTACTCCCCTTGGGATGCCTTGAACAGCTGCAGTGTGCCTGGAGCTAAGGGCTTCCTAGTTTCAAAAATCCTAGCCCTAGGCCTAAGCCTAACAGTAACCCTGGGAAAGTAAATCAGCCTGATGTTAGGCTTCTTGCCAAGGAAAGAGCCGTGAAAGCAGCCATGTTGTGGCACTTCTGCACTCCCTTTTGGATGCCTTTGGCAGATGAAGTAAGCCTGGAACTCAGGGCTTCCTGGTTAAAGAAATCCAAGCCCTAGGCTGAACCCTAACCCTAACCCTAGGCAGATAAATCAGCCTAGGTATAGGGATGGTGCCAAGGAAAAAGCTGTGAAAGCTGCCATGTTGTTGCACTTTTGTACTCCCCTTGGGATGCCTTGAACAGCTGCAGTGTGCCTGGAGCTAAGGGCTTCCTAGTTTCAAAACTCCTAGCCCAAGGCCTAAGCCTAACAGTAACCCTGGGAAAGTAAATCAGCCTGATGTTAGGCTTCTTGCCAAGGAAAAAGCCGTGAAAGCAGCCATGTTGTGGCACTTTTGCACTCCCTTTTGGATGCCTTTCACAGCTCCAGTGTGCCTGGAACTCAGGGCTTCCTGCTTTTAAAAATCCTAGCCCTAGGCCGAACCCCAACCCTAAGACGAGAAAGGCAAATCAGCCAGGAATTAGGCATGTCCCCAAGGAAAAAGCTGTGGAGGCAGGCATGTTGTGGTACTTTTGCGCTCTTCTTGGCTAGTCCTTCGCAGCTGCTGTGTTCTTGGAACTCAGGGCTTTCTGGTTAATAGAACCCTTACCCTAGGCGTAACTCAAACCTTAACCCTAGGAAGGAAAATCAACCTATGGTTCGGGATGGTCTCATGGAAATATCAGTGGTGGCAGCCAAGTTGCGTCACTTTTGCGCTCCCCTTGGGATGCCTTTCGCAGCTGCAGTGTGCCTGGAGCCCAGGGCTTCCTGGTTTTAAAAGTCCTAGGCCTAAGCCTAACAGTAACCCTAGGAAGGTAAATCAGCCGGGTATTAGGGTTCTTCCTAAGGGAAAAGCCGTGAAAGCAGCCATGTTGTGGCACTTCTGCACTCCCTTTGGGATGCCTTTGGCAGATGAAGTAAGCCTGGAACTCAGGGCTTCCTGGTTAAAGAAATCCAAGCCCTAGGCTGAACCCTAACCCTAACCCTAGGCAGATAAATCAGCCTAGGTATAGGGATGGTGCCAAGGAAAAAGCTGTGAAAGCTGCCATGTTGTTGCACTTTTGTACTCCCCTTGGGATGCCTTGAACAGCTGCAGTGTGCCTGGAGCCCAGGGCTTCCTAGTTTCAAAAATCCTAGCCCTAGGCCTAAGCCTAACAGTAACCCTGGGAAAGTATGTCAGCCTGGTGTTAGGCTTCTTGCCAAGGAAAAAGCCGTGAAAGCAGCCATGTTGTGGCACTTTTGCACTCCCTTTTGGATGCCTTTGGCAGATGAAGTAAGCCTGGAACTCAGGGCTTCCTGGTTAAAGAAATCCAAGCCCTAGGCTGAACCCTAACCCTAACCCTAGGCAGATAAATCAGCCTAGGTATAGGGATGGTGCCAAGGAAAAAGCTGTGAAAGCTGCCATGTTGTTGCACTTTTGTACTCCCCTTGGGATGCCTTGAACAGCTGCAGTGTGCCTGGAGCTAAGGGCTTCCTAGTTTCAAAAATCCTAGCCCTAGGCCTAAGCCTAACAGTAACCCTGGGAAAGTAAATCAGCCTGATGTTAGGCTTCTTGCCAAGGAAAAAGCCGTGAAAGCAGCCATGTTGTGGCACTTCTGCACTCCCTTTGGGATGCCTTTGGCAGATGAAGTAAGCCTGGAACTCAGGGCTTCCTGGTTAAAGAAATCCAAGCCCTAGGCTGAACCCTAACCCTAACCCTAGGCAGATAAATCAGCCTAGGTATAGGGATGGTGCCAAGGAAAAAGCTGTGAAAGCTGCCATGTTGCTGCACTTTTGTACTCCCCTTGGGATGCCTTGAACAGCTGCAGTGTGCCTGGAGCTAACGGCTTCCTAGTTTCAAAACTCCTAGCCCTAGGCCTAAGCCTAAAAATAACCCTGGGAAAGTAAATCAGCCTGATGTTAGGCTTCTTGCCAAGGAAAAAGCCGTGAAACAGCCATGTTGTGGCACTTTTGCACTCCCTTTTGGATGCCTTTCACAGCTCCAGTGTGCCTGGAACTCAGGGCTTCCTGCTTTTAAAAATCCTAGCCCTAGGCCGAACCGCAACCCTAAGACGAGAAAGGCAAATCAGCCAGGAATTAGGCATGTCCCCAAGGAAAAAGCTGTGGAGGCAGGCATGTTGTGGTACTTTTGCGCTCTTCTTGGCTAGTCCTTCGCAGCTGCTGTGTTCTTGGAACTCAGGGCTTTCTGGTTAATAGAACCCTTACCCTAGGCGTAACTCAAACCTTAACCCTAGGAAGGAAAATCAGCCTATGGTTCGGGATGGTCTCATGGAAATATCAGTGGTGGCAGCCAAGTTGCGTCACTTTTGCGCTCCCCTTGGGATGCCTTTTGCAGCTGCAGTGTGCCTGGAGCCCAGGGCTTCCTGGTTTTAAAAGTCCTAGGCCTAAGCCTAACAGTAACCCTAGGAAGGTAAATCAGCCGGGTATTAGGGTTCTTCCTAAGGGAAAAGCCGTGAAAGCAGCCATGTTGTGGCACTTCTGCACTCCCTTTGGGATGCCTTTGGCAGATGAAGTAAGCCTGGAACTCAGGGCTTCCTGGTTAAAAAAATTCAAGCCCTAGGCTGAACCCTAACCCTAACCCTAGGCAGATAAATCAGCCTAGGTATAGGGATGGTGCCAAGGAAAAAGCTGTGAAAGCTGCCATGTTGTTGCACTTTTGTACTCCCCTTGGGATGCCTTGAACAGCTGCAGTGTGCCTGGAGCCCAGGGCTTCCTAGTTTCAAAAATCCTAGCCCTAGGCCTAAGCCTAACAGTAACCCTGGGAAAGTATGTCAGCCTGGTGTTAGGCTTCTTGCCAAGGAAAAAGCCGTGAAAGCAGCCATGTTGTGGCACTTTTGCACTCCCTTTTGGATGCCTTTCACAGCTCCAGTGTGCCTGGAACTCAGGGCTTCCTGCTTTTAAAAATCCTAGCCCTAGGCCGAACCCCAACCCTAAGACGAGAAAGGCAAATCAGCCAGGAATTAGGCATGTCCCCAAGGAAAAAGCTGTGGAGGCAGGCATGTTGTGGTACTTTTGCGCTCTTCTTGGCTAGTCCTTCGCAGCTGCTGTGTTCTTGGAACTCAGGGCTTTCTGGTTAATAGACCCTTACCCTAGGCGTAACTCAAACCTTAACCCTAGGAAGGAAAATCAGCCTATGGTTCGGGATGGTCTCATGGAAATATCAGTGGTGGCAGCCAAGTTGCGTCACTTTTGCGCTCCCCTTGGGATGCCTTTTGCAGCTGCAGTGTGCCTGGAGCCCAGGGCTTCCTGGTTTTAAAAGTCCTAGGCCTAAGCCTAACAGTAACCCTAGGAAGGTAAATCAGCCGGGTATTAGGGTTCTTCCTAAGGGAAAAGCCGTGAAAGCAGCCATGTTGTGGCACTTCTGCACTCCCTTTGGGATGCCTTTGGCAGATGAAGTAAGCCTGGAACTCAGGGCTTCCTGGTAAAAAAAATTCAAGCCCTAGGCTGAACCCTAACCCTAACCCTAGGCAGATAAATCAGCCTAGGTATAGGGATGGTGCCAAGGAAAAAGCTGTGAAAGCTGCCATGTTGTTGCACTTTTGTACTCCCCTTGGGATGCCTTGAACAGCTGCAGTGTGCCTGGAGCCCAGGGCTTCCTAGTTTCAAAAATCCTAGCCCTAGGCCTAAGCCTAACAATAACCCTGGGAAAGTAAATCAGCCTGATGTTAGGCTTCTTGCCAAGGAAAAAGCCGTGAAAGCAGCCATGTTGTGGCACTTTTGCACTCCCTTTTGGATGCCTTTCACAGCTCCAGTGTGCCTGGAACTCAGGGCTTCCTGCTTTTAAAAATCCTAGCCCTAGGCCGAACCCCAACCCTAAGACGAGAAAGGCAAATCAGCCAGGAATTAGGCATGTCCCCAAGGAAAAAGCTGTGGAGGCAGGCATGTTGTGGTACTTTTGCGCTCTTCTTGGCTAGTCCTTCGCAGCTGCTGTGTTCTTGGAACTCAGGGCTTTCTGGTTAATAGAACCCTTACCCTAGGCGTAACTCAAACCTTAACCCTAGGAAGGAAAATCAGCCTATGGTTCGGGATGGTCTCATGGAAATATCAGTGGTGGCAGCCAAGTTGCGTCACTTTTGCGCTCCCCTTGGGATGCCTTTTGCAGCTGCAGTGTGCCTGGAGCCCAGGGCTTCCTGGTTTTAAAAGTCCTAGGCCTAAGCCTAACAGTAACCCTAGGAAGGTAAATCAGCCGGGTATTAGGGTTCTTCCTAAGGGAAAAGCCGTGAAAGCAGCCATGTTGTGGCACTTCTGCACTCCCTTTGGGATGCCTTTGGCAGATGAAGTAAGCCTGGAACTCAGGGCTTCCTGGTTAAAAAAATTCAAGCCCTAGGCTGAACCCTAACCCTAACCCTAGGCAGATAAATCAGCCTAGGTATAGGGATGGTGCCAAGGAAAAAGCTGTGAAAGCTGCCATGTTGTTGCACTTTTGTACTCCCCTTGGGATGCCTTGAACAGCTGCAGTGTGCCTGGAGCTAAGGGCCTCCTAGTTTCAAAAATCCTAGCCCTAGGCCTAAGCCTAACAGTAACCCTGGGAAAGTAAAACAGCCTGATGTTAGGCTTCTTGCCAAGGAAAAAGCCGTGAAAGCAGCCATGTTGTGGCACTTTTGCACTCCCTTTTGGATGCCTTTCACAGCTCCAGTGTGCCTGGAACTCAGGGCTTCCTGCTTTTAAAAATCCTAGCCCTAGGCCGAACCGCAACCCTAAGACGAGAAAGGCAAATCAGCCAGGAATTAGGCATGTCCCCAAGGAAAAAGCTGTGGAGGCAGGCATGTTGTGGTACTTTTGCGCTCTTCTTGGCTAGTCCTTCGCAGCTGCTGTGTTCTTGGAACTCAGGGCTTTCTGGTTAATAGAACCCTTACCCTAGGCGTAACTCAAACCTTAACCCTAGGAAGGAAAATCAGCCTATGGTTCGGGATGGTCTCATGGAAATATCAGTGGTGGCAGCCAAGTTGCGTCACTTTTGCGCTCCCCTTGGGATGCCTTTTGCAGCTGCAGTGTGCCTGGAGCCCAGGGCTTCCTGGTTTTAAAAGTCCTAGGCCTAAGCCTAACAGTAACCCTAGGAAGGTAAATCAGCCGGGTATTAGGGTTCTTCCTAAGGGAAAAGCCGTGAAAGCAGCCATGTTGTGGCACTTCTGCACTCCCTTTGGGATGCCTTTGGCAGATGAAGTAAGCCTGGAACTCAGGGCTTCCTGGTTAAAAAAATTCAAGCCCTAGGCTGAACCCTAACCCTAACCCTAGGCAGATAAATCAGCCTAGGTATAGGGATGGTGCCAAGGAAAAAGCTGTGAAAGCTGCCATGTTGTTGCACTTTTGTACTCCCCTTGGGATGCCTTGAACAGCTGCAGTGTGCCTGGAGCTAAGGGCTTCCTAGTTTCAAAAATCCTAGCCCTAGGCCTAAGCCTAACAGTAACCCTGGGAAAGTAAATCAGCCTGATGTTAGGCTTCTTGCCAAGGAAAAAGCCGTGAAAGCAGCCATGTTGTGGCACTTCTGCACTCCCTTTGGGATGCCTTTGGCAGATGAAGTAAGCCTGGAACTCAGGGCTTCCTGGTTAAAGAAATCCAAGCCCTAGGCTGAACCCTAACCCTAACCCTAGGCAGATAAATCAGCCTAGGTATAGGGATGGTGCCAAGGAAAAAGCTGTGAAAGCTGCCATGTTGTTGCACTTTTGTACTCCCCTTGGGATGCCTTGAACAGCTGCAGTGTGCCTGGAGCTAAGGGCTTCCTAGTTTCAAAAATCCTAGCCCTAGGCCTAAGCCTAACAGTAACCCTGGGAAAGTAAATCAGCCTGATGTTAGGCTTCTTGCCAAGGAAAAAGCCGTGAAAGCAGCCATGTTGTGGCACTTTTGCACTCCCTTTTGGATGCCTTTCACAGCTGCAGTGTGCCTGGAACTCAGGGCTTCCTGATTTTAAAAATCCTAGCCCTAGGCCGAACCCCAACCCTAAGACGAGAAAGGCAAATCAGCCAGGAATTAGGCATGTCCCCAAGGAAAAAGCTGTGGAGGAAGGCATGTTGTGGTACTTTTGCGCTCTTCTTGGCTAGTCCTTCGCAGCTGCTGTGTTCTTGGAACTCAGGGCTTTCTGGTTAATAGAACCCTTACCCTAGGCGTAACTCAAACCTTAACCCTAGGAAGGAAAATCAACCTATGGTTCGGGATGGTCTCATGGAAATATCAGTGGTGGCAGCCAAGTTGCGTCACTTTTGCGCTCCCCTTGGGATGCCTTTCGCAGCTGCAGTGTGCCTGGAGCCCAGGGCTTCCTGGTTTTAAAAGTCCTAGGCCTAAGCCTAACAGTAACCCTAGGAAGGTAAATCAGCCGGGTATTAGGGTTCTTCCTAAGGGAAAAGCCGTGAAAGCAGCCATGTTGTGGCACTTCTGCACTCCCTTTGGGATGCCTTTGGCAGATGAAGTAAGCCTGGAACTCAGGGCTTCCTGGTTAAAGAAATCCAAGCCCTAGGCTGAACCCTAACCCTAACCCTAGGCAGATAAATCAGCCTAGGTATAGGGATGGTGCCAAGGAAAAAGCTGTGAAAGCTGCCATGTTGTTGCACTTTTGTACTCCCCTTGGGATGCCTTGAACAGCTGCAGTGTGCCTGGAGCCCAGGGCTTCCTAGTTTCAAAAATCCTAGCCCTAGGCCTAAGCCTAACAGTAACCCTGGGAAAGTATGTCAGCCTGGTGTTAGGCTTCTTGCCAAGGAAAAAGCCGTGAAAGCAGCCATGTTGTGGCACTTTTGCACTCCCTTTTGGATGCCTTTCACAGCTCCAGTGTGCCTGGAACTCAGGGCTTCCTGCTTTTAAAAATCCTAGCCCTAGGCCGAACCCCAACCCTAAGACGAGAAAGGCAAATTAGCCAGGAATTAGGCATGTCCCCAAGGAAAAAGCTGTGGAGGCAGGCATGTTGTGGTACTTTTGCGCTCTTCTTGGCTAGTCCTTCGCAGCTGCTGTGTTCTTGGAACTCAGGGCTTTCTGGTTAATAGACCCTTACCCTAGGCGTAACTCAAACCTTAACCCTAGGAAGGAAAATCAGCCTATGGTTCGGGATGGTCTCATGGAAATATCAGTGGTGGCAGCCAAGTTGCGTCACTTTTGCGCTCCCCTTGGGATGCCTTTTGCAGCTGCAGTGTGCCTGGAGCCCAGGGCTTCCTGGTTTTAAAAGTCCTAGGCCTAAGCCTAACAGTAACCCTAGGAAGGTAAATCAGCCGGGTATTAGGGTTCTTCCTAAGGGAAAAGCCGTGAAAGCAGCCATGTTGTGGCACTTCTGCACTCCCTTTGCGATGCCTTTGGCAGATGAAGTAAGCCTGGAACTCAGGGCTTCCTGGTAAAAAAAATTCAAGACCTAGGCTGAACCCTAACCCTAACCCTAGGCAGATAAATCAGCCTAGGTATAGGGATGGTGCCAAGGAAAAAGCTGTGAAAGCTGCCATGTTGTTGCACTTTTGTACTCCCCTTGGGATGCCTTGAACAGCTGCAGTGTGCCTGGAGCTAAGGGCTTCCTAGTTTCAAAAATCCTAGCCCTAGGCCTAAGCCTAACAGTAACCCTGGGAAAGTAAATCAGCCTGATGTTAGGCTTCTTGCCAAGGAAAAAGCCGTGAAAGCAGCCATGTTGTGGCACTTTTGCACTCCCTTTTGGATGCCTTTCACAGCTCCAGTGTGCCTGGAACTCAGGGCTTCCTGCTTTTAAAAATCCTAGCCCTAGGCCGAACCCCAACCCTAAGACGAGAAAGGCAAATCAGCCAGGAATTAGGCATGTCCCCAAGGAAAAAGCTGTGGAGGCAGGCATGTTGTGGTACTTTTGCGCTCTTCTTGGCTAGTCCTTCGCAGCTGCTGTGTTCTTGGAACTCAGGGCTTTCTGGTTAATAGAACCCTTACCCTAGGCGTAACTCAAACCTTAACCCTAGGAAGGAAAATCAGCCTATGGTTCGGGATGGTCTCATGGAAATATCAGTGGTGGCAGCCAAGTTGCGTCACTTTTGCGCTCCCCTTGGGATGCCTTTCGCAGCTGCAGTGTGCCTGGAGCCCAGGGCTTCCTGGTTTTAAAAGTCCTAGGCCTAAGCCTAACAGTAACCCTAGGAAGGTAAATCAGCCGGGTATTAGGGTTCTTCCTAAGGGAAAAGCCGTGAAAGCAGCCATGTTGTGGCACTTCTGCACTCCCTTTGGGATGCCTTTGGCAGATGAAGTAAGCCTGGAACTCAGGGCTTCCTGGTAAAAAAATTCAAGACCTAGGCTGAACCCTAACCCTAACCCTAGGCAGATAAATCAGCCTAGGTATAGGGATGGTGCCAAGGAAAAAGCTGTGAAAGCTGCCATGTTGTTGCACTTTTGTACTCCCCTTGGGATGCCTTGAACAGCTGCAGTGTGCCTGGAGCTAAGGGCTTCCTAGTTTCAAAAATCCTAGCCCTAGGCCTAAGCCTAACAGTAACCCTGGGAAAGTAAATCAGCCTGATGTTAGGCTTCTTGCCAAGGAAAAAGCCGTGAAAGCAGCCATGTTGTGGCACTTTTGCACTCCCTTTTGGATGCCTTTCACAGCTCCAGTGTGCCTGGAACTCAGGGCTTCCTGCTTTTAAAAATCCTAGCCCTAGGCCGAACCCCAACCCTAAGACGAGAAAGGCAAATCAGCCAGGAATTAGGCATGTCCCCAAGGAAAAAGCTGTGGAGGCAGGCATGTTGTGGTACTTTTGCGCTCTTCTTGGCTAGTCCTTCGCAGCTGCTGTGTTCTTGGAACTCAGGGCTTTCTGGTTAATAGAACCCTTACCCTAGGCGTAACTCAAACCTTAACCCTAGGAAGGAAAATCAGCCTATGGTTCGGGATGGTCTCATGGAAATATCAGTGGTGGCAGCCAAGTTGCGTCACTTTTGCGCTCCCCTTGGGATGCCTTTTGCAGCTGCAGTGTGCCTGGAGCCCAGGGCTTCCTGGTTTTAAAAGTCCTAGGCCTAAGCCTAACAGTAACCCTAGGAAGGTAAATCAGCCGGGTATTAGGGTTCTTCCTAAGGGAAAAGCCGTGAAAGCAGCCATGTTGTGGCACTTCTGCACTCCCTTTGGGATGCCTTTGGCAGATGAAGTAAGCCTGGAACTCAGGGCTTCCTGGTTAAAAAAATTCAAGCCCTAGGCTGAACCCTAACCCTAACCCTAGGCAGATAAATCAGCCTAGGTATAGGGATGGTGCCAAGGAAAAAGCTGTGAAAGCTGCCATGTTGTTGCACTTTTGTACTCCCCTTGGGATGCCTTGAACAGCTGCAGTGTGCCTGGAGCTAAGGGCCTCCTAGTTTCAAAAATCCTAGCCCTAGGCCTAAGCCTAACAGTAACCCTGGGAAAGTAAAACAGCCTGATGTTAGGCTTCTTGCCAAGGAAAAAGCCGTGAAAGCAGCCATGTTGTGGCACTTTTGCACTCCCTTTTGGATGCCTTTCACAGCTCCAGTGTGCCTGGAACTCAGGGCTTCCTGCTTTTAAAAATCCTAGCCCTAGGCCGAACCGCAACCCTAAGACGAGAAAGGCAAATCAGCCAGGAATTAGGCATGTCCCCAAGGAAAAAGCTGTGGAGGCAGGCATGTTGTGGTACTTTTGCGCTCTTCTTGGCTAGTCCTTCGCAGCTGCTGTGTTCTTGGAACTCAGGGCTTTCTGGTTAATAGAACCCTTACCCTAGGCGTAACTCAAACCTTAACCCTAGGAAGGAAAATCAGCCTATGGTTCGGGATGGTCTCATGGAAATATCAGTGGTGGCAGCCAAGTTGCGTCACTTTTGCGCTCCCCTTGGGATGCCTTTTGCAGCTGCAGTGTGCCTGGAGCCCAGGGCTTCCTGGTTTTAAAAGTCCTAGGCCTAAGCCTAACAGTAACCCTAGGAAGGTAAATCAGCCGGGTATTAGGGTTCTTCCTAAGGGAAAAGCCGTGAAAGCAGCCATGTTGTGGCACTTCTGCACTCCCTTTGGGATGCCTTTGGCAGATGAAGTAAGCCTGGAACTCAGGGCTTCCTGGTTAAAAAAATTCAAGCCCTAGGCTGAACCCTAACCCTAACCCTAGGCAGATAAATCAGCCTAGGTATAGGGATGGTGCCAAGGAAAAAGCTGTGAAAGCTGCCATGTTGTTGCACTTTTGTACTCCCCTTGGGATGCCTTGAACAGCTGCAGTGTGCCTGGAGCCCAGGGCTTCCTAGTTTCAAAAATCCTAGCCCTAGGCCTAAGCCTAACAGTAACCCTGGGAAAGTAAATCAGCCTGATGTTAGGCTTCTTGCCAAGGAAAAAGCCGTGAAAGCAGCCATGTTGTGGCACTTCTGCACTCCCTTTGGGATGCCTTTGGCAGATGAAGTAAGCCTGGAACTCAGGGCTTCCTGGTTAAAGAAATCCAAGCCCTAGGCTGAACCCTAACCCTAACCCTAGGCAGATAAATCAGCCTAGGTATAGGGATGGTGCCAAGGAAAAAGCTGTGAAAGCTGCCATGTTGTTGCACTTTTGTACTCCCCTTGGGATGCCTTGAACAGCTGCAGTGTGCCTGGAGCTAAGGGCTTCCTAGTTTCAAAAATCCTAGCCCTAGGCCTAAGCCTAACAGTAACCCTGGGAAAGTAAATCAGCCTGATGTTAGGCTTCTTGCCAAGGAAAAAGCCGTGAAAGCAGCCATGTTGTGGCACTTTTGCACTCCCTTTTGGATGCCTTTCACAGCTGCAGTGTGCCTGGAACTCAGGGCTTCCTGATTTTAAAAATCCTAGCCCTAGGCCGAACCCCAACCCTAAGACGAGAAAGGCAAATCAGCCAGGAATTAGGCATGTCCCCAAGGAAAAAGCTGTGGAGGCAGGCATGTTGTGGTACTTTTGCGCTCTTCTTGGCTAGTCCTTCGCAGCTGCTGTGTTCTTGGAACTCAGGGCTTTCTGGTTAATAGAACCCTTACCCTAGGCGTAACTCAAACCTTAACCCTAGGAAGGAAAATCAACCTATGGTTCGGGATGGTCTCATGGAAATATCAGTGGTGGCAGCCAAGTTGCGTCACTTTTGCGCTCCCCTTGGGATGCCTTTCGCAGCTGCAGTGTGCCTGGAGCCCAGGGCTTCCTGGTTTTAAAAGTCCTAGGCCTAAGCCTAACAGTAACCCTAGGAAGGTAAATCAGCCGGGTATTAGGGTTCTTCCTAAGGGAAAAGCCGTGAAAGCAGCCATGTTGTGGCACTTCTGCACTCCCTTTGGGATGCCTTTGGCAGATGAAGTAAGCCTGGAACTCAGGGCTTCCTGGTTAAAGAAATCCAAGCCCTAGGCTGAACCCTAACCCTAACCCTAGGCAGATAAATCAGCCTAGGTATAGGGATGGTGCCAAGGAAAAAGCTGTGAAAGCTGCCATGTTGTTGCACTTTTGTACTCCCCTTGGGATGCCTTGAACAGCTGCAGTGTGCCTGGAGCTAAGGGCTTCCTAGTTTCAAAAATCCTAGCCCTAGGCCTAAGCCTAACAGTAACCCTGGGAAAGTATGTCAGCCTGGTGTTAGGCTTCTTGCCAAGGAAAAAGCCGTGAAAGCAGCCATGTTGTGGCACTTTTGCACTCCCTTTTGGATGCCTTTCACAGCTCCAGTGTGCCTGGAACTCAGGGCTTCCTGCTTTTAAAAATCCTAGCCCTAGGCCGAACCCCAACCCTAAGACGAGAAAGGCAAATTAGCCAGGAATTAGGCATGTCCCCAAGGAAAAAGCTGTGGAGGCAGGCATGTTGTGGTACTTTTGCGCTCTTCTTGGCTAGTCCTTCGCAGCTGCTGTGTTCTTGGAACTCAGGGCTTTCTGGTTAATAGACCCTTACCCTAGGCGTAACTCAAACCTTAACCCTAGGAAGGAAAATCAGCCTATGGTTCGGGATGGTCTCATGGAAATATCAGTGGTGGCAGCCAAGTTGCGTCACTTTTGCGCTCCCCTTGGGATGCCTTTTGCAGCTGCAGTGTGCCTGGAGCCCAGGGCTTCCTGGTTTTAAAAGTCCTAGGCCTAAGCCTAACAGTAACCCTAGGAAGGTAAATCAGCCGGGTATTAGGGTTCTTCCTAAGGGAAAAGCCGTGAAAGCAGCCATGTTGTGGCACTTCTGCACTCCCTTTGCGATGCCTTTGGCAGATGAAGTAAGCCTGGAACTCAGGGCTTCCTGGTAAAAAAAATTCAAGACCTAGGCTGAACCCTAACCCTAACCCTAGGCAGATAAATCAGCCTAGGTATAGGGATGGTGCCAAGGAAAAAGCTGTGAAAGCTGCCATGTTGTTGCACTTTTGTACTCCCCTTGGGATGCCTTGAACAGCTGCAGTGTGCCTGGAGCTAAGGGCTTCCTAGTTTCAAAAATCCTAGCCCTAGGCCTAAGCCTAACAGTAACCCTGGGAAAGTAAATCAGCCTGATGTTAGGCTTCTTGCCAAGGAAAAAGCCGTGAAAGCAGCCATGTTGTGGCACTTTTGCACTCCCTTTTGGATGCCTTTCACAGCTCCAGTGTGCCTGGAACTCAGGGCTTCCTGCTTTTAAAAATCCTAGCCCTAGGCCGAACCGCAACCCTAAGACGAGAAAGGCAAATCAGCCAGGAATTAGGCATGTCCCCAAGGAAAAAGCTGTGGAGGCAGGCATGTTGTGGTACTTTTGCGCTCTTCTTGGCTAGTCCTTCGCAGCTGCTGTGTTCTTGGAACTCAGGGCTTTCTGGTTAATAGAACCCTTACCCTAGGCGTAACTCAAACCTTAACCCTAGGAAGGAAAATCAGCCTATGGTTCGGGATGGTCTCATGGAAATATCAGTGGTGGCAGCCAAGTTGCGTCACTTTTGCGCTCCCCTTGGGATGCCTTTTGCAGCTGCAGTGTGCCTGGAGCCCAGGGCTTCCTGGTTTTAAAAGTCCTAGGCCTAAGCCTAACAGTAACCCTAGGAAGGTAAATCAGCCGGGTATTAGGGTTCTTCCTAAGGGAAAAGCCGTGAAAGCAGCCATGTTGTGGCACTTCTGCACTCCCTTTGGGATGCCTTTGGCAGATGAAGTAAGCCTGGAACTCAGGGCTTCCTGGTTAAAAAAATTCAAGCCCTAGGCTGAACCCTAACCCTAACCCTAGGCAGATAAATCAGCCTAGGTATAGGGATGGTGCCAAGGAAAAAGCTGTGAAAGCTGCCATGTTGTTGCACTTTTGTACTCCCCTTGGGATGCCTTGAACAGCTGCAGTGTGCCTGGAGCTAAGGGCTTCCTAGTTTCAAAAATCCTAGCCCTAGGCCTAAGCCTAACAGTAACCCTGGGAAAGTAAATCAGCCTGATGTTAGGCTTCTTGCCAAGGAAAAAGCCGTGAAAGCAGCCATGTTGTGGCACTTCTGCACTCCCTTTGGGATGCCTTTGGCAGATGAAGTAAGCCTGGAACTCAGGGCTTCCTGGTTAAAGAAATCCAAGCCCTAGGCTGAACCCTAACCCTAACCCTAGGCAGATAAATCAGCCTAGGTATAGGGATGGTGCCAAGGAAAAAGCTGTGAAAGCTGCCATGTTGTTGCACTTTTGTACTCCCCTTGGGATGCCTTGAACAGCTGCAGTGTGCCTGGAGCTAAGGGCTTCCTAGTTTCAAAAATCCTAGCCCTAGGCCTAAGCCTAACAGTAACCCTGGGAAAGTAAATCAGCCTGATGTTAGGCTTCTTGCCAAGGAAAAAGCCGTGAAAGCAGCCATGTTGTGGCACTTTTGCACTCCCTTTTGGATGCCTTTCACAGCTGCAGTGTGCCTGGAACTCAGGGCTTCCTGATTTTAAAAATCCTAGCCCTAGGCCGAACCCCAACCCTAAGACGAGAAAGGCAAATCAGCCAGGAATTAGGCATGTCCCCAAGGAAAAAGCTGTGGAGGCAGGCATGTTGTGGTACTTTTGCGCTCTTCTTGGCTAGTCCTTCGCAGCTGCTGTGTTCTTGGAACTCAGGGCTTTCTGGTTAATAGAACCCTTACCCTAGGCGTAACTCAAACCTTAACCCTAGGAAGGAAAATCAACCTATGGTTCGGGATGGTCTCATGGAAATATCAGTGGTGGCAGCCAAGTTGCGTCACTTTTGCGCTCCCCTTGGGATGCCTTTCGCAGCTGCAGTGTGCCTGGAGCCCAGGGCTTCCTGGTTTTAAAAGTCCTAGGCCTAAGCCTAACAGTAACCCTAGGAAGGTAAATCAGCCGGGTATTAGGGTTCTTCCTAAGGGAAAAGCCGTGAAAGCAGCCATGTTGTGGCACTTCTGCACTCCCTTTGGGATGCCTTTGGCAGATGAAGTAAGCCTGGAACTCAGGGCTTCCTGGTTAAAGAAATCCAAGCCCTAGGCTGAACCCTAACCCTAACCCTAGGCAGATAAATCAGCCTAGGTATAGGGATGGTGCCAAGGAAAAAGCTGTGAAAGCTGCCATGTTGTTGCACTTTTGTACTCCCCTTGGGATGCCTTGAACAGCTGCAGTGTGCCTGGAGCTAAGGGCTTCCTAGTTTCAAAAATCCTAGCCCTAGGCCTAAGCCTAACAGTAACCCTGGGAAAGTATGTCAGCCTGGTGTTAGGCTTCTTGCCAAGGAAAAAGCCGTGAAAGCAGCCATGTTGTGGCACTTTTGCACTCCCTTTTGGATGCCTTTCACAGCTCCAGTGTGCCTGGAACTCAGGGCTTCCTGCTTTTAAAAATCCTAGCCCTAGGCCGAACCCCAACCCTAAGACGAGAAAGGCAAATTAGCCAGGAATTAGGCATGTCCCCAAGGAAAAAGCTGTGGAGGCAGGCATGTTGTGGTACTTTTGCGCTCTTCTTGGCTAGTCCTTCGCAGCTGCTGTGTTCTTGGAACTCAGGGCTTTCTGGTTAATAGACCCTTACCCTAGGCGTAACTCAAACCTTAACCCTAGGAAGGAAAATCAGCCTATGGTTCGGGATGGTCTCATGGAAATATCAGTGGTGGCAGCCAAGTTGCGTCACTTTTGCGCTCCCCTTGGGATGCCTTTTGCAGCTGCAGTGTGCCTGGAGCCCAGGGCTTCCTGGTTTTAAAAGTCCTAGGCCTAAGCCTAACAGTAACCCTAGGAAGGTAAATCAGCCGGGTATTAGGGTTCTTCCTAAGGGAAAAGCCGTGAAAGCAGCCATGTTGTGGCACTTCTGCACTCCCTTTGGGATGCCTTTGGCAGATGAAGTAAGCCTGGAACTCAGGGCTTCCTGGTAAAAAAAATTCAAGCCCTAGGCTGAACCCTAACCCTAACCCTAGGCAGATAAATCAGCCTAGGTATAGGGATGGTGCCAAGGAAAAAGCTGTGAAAGCTGCCATGTTGTTGCACTTTTGTACTCCCCTTGGGATGCCTTGAACAGCTGCAGTGTGCCTGGAGCTAAGGGCTTCCTAGTTTCAAAAATCCTAGCCCTAGGCCTAAGCCTAACAGTAACCCTGGGAAAGTAAATCAGCCTGATGTTAGGCTTCTTGCCAAGGAAAAAGCCGTGAAAGCAGCCATGTTGTGGCACTTTTGCACTCCCTTTTGGATGCCTTTCACAGCTCCAGTGTGCCTGGAACTCAGGGCTTCCTGCTTTTAAAAATCCTAGCCCTAGGCCGAACCCCAACCCTAAGACGAGAAAGGCAAATCAGCCAGGAATTAGGCATGTCCCCAAGGAAAAAGCTGTGGAGGCAGGCATGTTGTGGTACTTTTGCGCTCTTCTTGGCTAGTCCTTCGCAGCTGCTGTGTTCTTGGAACTCAGGGCTTTCTGGTTAATAGAACCCTTACCCTAGGCGTAACTCAAACCTTAACCCTAGGAAGGAAAATCAGCCTATGGTTCGGGATGGTCTCATGGAAATATCAGTGGTGGCAGCCAAGTTGCGTCACTTTTGCGCTCCCCTTGGGATGCCTTTCGCAGCTGCAGTGTGCCTGGAGCCCAGGGCTTCCTGGTTTTAAAAGTCCTAGGCCTAAGCCTAACAGTAACCCTAGGAAGGTAAATCAGCCGGGTATTAGGGTTCTTCCTAAGGGAAAAGCCGTGAAAGCAGCCATGTTGTGGCACTTCTGCACTCCCTTTGGGATGCCTTTGGCAGATGAAGTAAGCCTGGAACTCAGGGCTTCCTGGTAAAAAAATTCAAGACCTAGGCTGAACCCTAACCCTAACCCTAGGCAGATAAATCAGCCTAGGTATAGGGATGGTGCCAAGGAAAAAGCTGTGAAAGCTGCCATGTTGTTGCACTTTTGTACTCCCCTTGGGATGCCTTGAACAGCTGCAGTGTGCCTGGAGCTAAGGGCTTCCTAGTTTCAAAAATCCTAGCCCTAGGCCTAAGCCTAACAGTAACCCTGGGAAAGTAAATCAGCCTGATGTTAGGCTTCTTGCCAAGGAAAAAGCCGTGAAAGCAGCCATGTTGTGGCACTTTTGCACTCCCTTTTGGATGCCTTTCACAGCTCCAGTGTGCCTGGAACTCAGGGCTTCCTGCTTTTAAAAATCCTAGCCCTAGGCCGAACCCCAACCCTAAGACGAGAAAGGCAAATCAGCCAGGAATTAGGCATGTCCCCAAGGAAAAAGCTGTGGAGGCAGGCATGTTGTGGTACTTTTGCGCTCTTCTTGGCTAGTCCTTCGCAGCTGCTGTGTTCTTGGAACTCAGGGCTTTCTGGTTAATAGAACCCTTACCCTAGGCGTAACTCAAACCTTAACCCTAGGAAGGAAAATCAGCCTATGGTTCGGGATGGTCTCATGGAAATATCAGTGGTGGCAGCCAAGTTGCGTCACTTTTGCGCTCCCCTTGGGATGCCTTTTGCAGCTGCAGTGTGCCTGGAGCCCAGGGCTTCCTGGTTTTAAAAGTCCTAGGCCTAAGCCTAACAGTAACCCTAGGAAGGTAAATCAGCCGGGTATTAGGGTTCTTCCTAAGGGAAAAGCCGTGAAAGCAGCCATATTGTGGCACTTCTGCACTCCCTTTGGGATGCCTTTGGCAGATGAAGTAAGCCTGGAACTCAGGGCTTCCTGGTTAAAGAAATCCAAGCCCTAGGCTGAACCCTAACCCTAACCCTAGGCAGATAAATCAGCCTAGGTATAGGGATGGTGCCAAGGAAAAAGCTGTGAAAGCTGCCATGTTGTTGCACTTTTGTACTCCCCTTGGGATGCCTTGAACAGCTGCAGTGTGCCTGGAGCTAAGGGCTTCCTAGTTTCAAAAATCCTAGCCCTAGGCCTAAGCCTAACAGTAACCCTGGGAAAGTAAATCAGCCTGATGTTAGGCTTCTTGCCAAGGAAAAAGCCGTGAAAGCAGCCATGTTGTGGCACTTTTGCACTCCCTTTTGGATGCCTTTCACAGCTCCAGTGTGCCTGGAACTCAGGGCTTCCTGCTTTTAAAAATCCTAGCCCTAGGCCGAACCCCAACCCTAAGACGAGAAAGGCAAATCAGCCAGGAATTAGGCATGTCCCCAAGGAAAAAGCTGTGGAGGCAGGCATGTTGTGGTACTTTTGCGCTCTTCTTGGCTAGTCCTTCGCAGCTGCTGTGTTCTTGGAACTCAGGGCTTTCTGGTTAATAGAACCCTTACCCTAGGCGTAACTCAAACCTTAACCCTAGGAAGGAAAATCAGCCTATGGTTCGGGATGGTCTCATGGAAATATCAGTGGTGGCAGCCAAGTTGCGTCACTTTTGCGCTCCCCTTGGGATGCCTTTTGCAGCTGCAGTGTGCCTGGAGCCCAGGGCTTCCTGGTTTTAAAAGTCCTAGGCCTAAGCCTAACAGTAACCCTAGGAAGGTAAATCAGCCGGGTATTAGGGTTCTTCCTAAGGGAAAAGCCGTGAAAGCAGCCATATTGTGGCACTTCTGCACTCCCTTTGGGATGCCTTTGGCAGATGAAGTAAGCCTGGAACTCAGGGCTTCCTGGTTAAAGAAATCCAAGCCCTAGGCTGAACCCTAACCCTAACCCTAGGCAGATAAATCAGCCTAGGTATAGGGATGGTGCCAAGGAAAAAGCTGTGAAAGCTGCCATGTTGTTGCACTTTTGTACTCCCCTTGGGATGCCTTGAACAGCTGCAGTGTGCCTGGAGCTAAGGGCTTCCTAGTTTCAAAAATCCTAGCCCTAGGCCTAAGCCTAACAGTAACCCTGGGAAAGTAAATCAGCCTGATGTTAGGCTTCTTGCCAAGGAAAAAGCCGTGAAAGCAGCCATGTTGTGGCACTTTTGCACTCCCTTTTGGATGCCTTTCACAGCTCCAGTGTGCCTGGAACTCAGGGCTTCCTGCTTTTAAAAATCCTAGCCCTAGGCCGAACCGCAACCCTAAGACGAGAAAGGCAAATCAGCCAGGAATTAGGCATGTCCCCAAGGAAAAAGCTGTGGAGGCAGGCATGTTGTGGTACTTTTGCGCTCTTCTTGGCTAGTCCTTCGCAGCTGCTGTGTTCTTGGAACTCAGGGCTTTCTGGTTAATAGACCCTTACCCTAGGCGTAACTCAAACCTTAACCCTAGGAAGGAAAATCAGCCTATGGTTCGGGATGGTCTCATGGAAATATCAGTGGTGGCAGCCAAGTTGCGTCACTTTTGCGCTCCCCTTGGGATGCCTTTCGCAGCTGCAGTGTGCCTGGAGCCCAGGGCTTCCTGGTTTTAAAAGTCCTAGGCCTAAGCCTAACAGTAACCCTAGGAAGGTAAATCAGCCGGGTATTAGGGTTCTTCCTAAGGGAAAAGCCGTGAAAGCAGCCATGTTGTGGCACTTCTGCACTCCCTTTGGGATGCCTTTGGCAGATGAAGTAAGCCTGGAACTCAGGGCTTCCTGGTAAAAAAAATTCAAGCCCTAGGCTGAACCCTAACCCTAACCCTAGGCAGATAAATCAGCCTAGGTATAGGGATGGTGCCAAGGAAAAAGCTGTGAAAGCTGCCATGTTGTTGCACTTTTGTACTCCCCTTGGGATGCCTTGAACAGCTGCAGTGTGCCTGGAGCTAAGGGCTTCCTAGTTTCAAAAATCCTAGCCCTAGGCCTAAGCCTAACAGTAACCCTGGGAAAGTAAAACAGCCTGATGTTAGGCTTCTTGCCAAGGAAAAAGCCGTGAAAGCAGCCATGTTGTGGCACTTTTGCACTCCCTTTTGGATGCCTTTCACAGCTCCAGTGTGCCTGGAACTCAGGGCTTCCTGCTTTTAAAACTCCTAGCCCTAGGCCGAACCGCAACCCTAAGACGAGAAAGGCAAATCAGCCAGGAATTAGGCATGTCCCCAAGGAAAAAGCTGTAGAGGCAGGCATGTTGTGGTACTTTTGCGCTCTTCTTGGCTAGTCCTTCGCAGCTGCTGTGTTCTTGGAACTCAGGGCTTTCTGGTTAATAGAACCCTTACCCTAGGCGTAACTCAAACCTTAACCCTAGGAAGGAAAATCAACCTATGGTTCGGGATGGTCTCATGGAAATATCAGTGGTGGCAGCCAAGTTGCGTCACTTTTGCGCTCCCCTTGGGATGCCTTTCGCAGCTGCAGTGTGCCTGGAGCCCAGGGCTTCCTGGTTTTAAAAGTCCTAGGCCTAAGCCTAACAGTAACCCTAGGAAGGTAAATCAGCCGGGTATTAGGGTTCTTCCTAAGGGAAAAGCCGTGAAAGCAGCCATGTTGTGGCACTTCTGCACTCCCTTTGGGATGCCTTTGGCAGATGAAGTAAGCCTGGAACTCAGGGCTTCCTGGTTAAAAAAATTCAAGCCCTAGGCTGAACCCTAACCCTAACCCTAGGCAGATAAATCAGCCTAGGTATAGGGATGGTGCCAAGGAAAAAGCTGTGAAAGCTGCCATGTTGTTGCACTTTTGTACTCCCCTTGGGATGCCTTGAACAGCTGCAGTGTGCCTGGAGCCCAGGGCTTCCTAGTTTCAAAAATCCTAGCCCTAGGCCTAAGCCTAACAGTAACCCTGGGAAAGTATGTCAGCCTGGTGTTAGGCTTCTTGCCAAGGAAAAAGCCGTGAAACAGCCATGTTGTGGCACTTTTGCACTCCCTTTTGGATGCCTTTCACAGCTCCAGTGTGCCTGGAACTCAGGGCTTCCTGCTTTTAAAAATCCTAGCCCTAGGCCGAACCCCAACCCTATGACGAGAAAGGCAAATCAGCCAGGAATTAGGCATGTCCCCAAGGAAAAAGCTGTGGAGGCAGGCATGTTGTGGTACTTTTGCGCTCTTCTTGGCTAGTCCTTCGCAGCTGCTGTGTTCTTGGAACTCAGGGCTTTCTGGTTAATAGAACCCTTACCCTAGGCGTAACTCAAACCTTAACCCTAGGAAGGAAAATCAACCTATGGTTCGGGATGGTCTCATGGAAATATCAGTGGTGGCAGCCAAGTTGCGTCACTTTTGCGCTCCCCTTGGGATGCCTTTTGCAGCTGCAGTGTGCCTGGAGCCCAGGGCTTCCTGGTTTTAAAAGTCCTAGGCCTAAGCCTAACAGTAACCCTAGGAAGGTAAATCAGCCGGGTATTAGGGTTCTTCCTAAGGGAAAAGCCGTGAAAGCAGCCATGTTGTGGCACTTCTGCACTCCCTTTGGGATGCCTTTGGCAGATGAAGTAAGCCTGGAACTCAGGGCTTCCTGGTATAAAAATTCAAGCCCTAGGCTGAACCCTAACCCTAACCCTAGGCAGATAAATCAGCCTAGGTATAGGGATGGTGCCAAGGAAAAAGCTGTGAAAGCTGCCATGTTGTTGCACTTTTGTACTCCCCTTGGGATGCCTTGAACAGCTGCAGTGTGCCTGGAGCTAAGGGCTTCCTAGTTTCAAAAATCCTAGCCCTAGGCCTAAGCCTAACAGTAACCCTGGGAAAGTAAATCAGCCTGATGTTAGGCTTCTTGCCAAGGAAAAAGCCGTGAAAGCAGCCATGTTGTGGCACTTCTGCACTCCCTTTGGGATGCCTTTGGCAGATGAAGTAAGCCTGGAATTCAGGGCTTCCTGGTTAAAGAAATCCAAGCCCTAGGCTGAACCCTAACCCTAACCCTAGGCAGATAAATCAGCCTAGGTATAGGGATGGTGCCAAGGAAAAAGCTGTGAAAGCTGCCATGCTGTTGCACTTTTGTACTCCCCTTGGGATGCCTTGAACAGCTGCAGTGTGCCTGGAGCTAAGGGCTTCCTAATTTCAAAAATCCTAGCCCTAGGCCTAAGCCTAACAGTAACCCTGGGAAAGTAAATCAGCCTGATGTTAGGCTTCTTGCCAAGGAAAAAGCCGTGAAAGCAGCCATGTTGTGGCACTTCTGCACTCCCTTTTGGATTCCTTTGGCAGATGAAGTAAGCCTGGAACTCAGGGCTTCCTGGTTAAAGAAATCCAAGCCCTAGGCTGAACCCTAACCCTAACCCTAGGCAGATAAATCAGCCTAGGTATAGGGATGGTGCCAAGGAAAAAGCTGTGAAAGCTGCCATGTTGTTGCACTTTTGTACTCACCTTGGGATGCCTTGAACAGCTACAGTGTGCCTGGAGCTAAGGGCTTCCTAGTTTCAAAACTCCTAGCCCTAGGCCTAAGCCTAACAGTAACCCTGGGAAAGTAAATCAGCCTGATGTTAGGCTTCTTGCCAAGGAAAAAGCCGTGAAAGCAGCCATGTTGTGGCACTTTTGCACTCCCTTTTGGATGCCTTTCACAGCTCCAGTGTGCCTGGAACTCAGGGCTTCCTGCTTTTAAAAATCCTAGCCCTAGGCCGAACCCCAACCCTAAGACGAGAAAGGCAAATCAGCCAGGAATTAGGCATGTCCCCAAGGAAAAAGCTGTGGAGGCAGGCATGTTGTGGTACTTTTGCGCTCTTCTTGGCTAGTCCTTCGCAGCTGCTGTGTTCTTGGAACTCAGGGCTTTCTGGTTAATAGAACCCTTACCCTAGGCGTAACTCAAACCTTAACCCTAGGAAGGAAAATCAGCCTATGGTTCGGGATGGTCTCATGGAAATATCAGTGGTGGCAGCCAAGTTGCGTCACTTTTGCGCTCCCCTTGGGATGCCTTTCGCAGCTGCAGTGTGCCTGGAGCCCAGGGCTTCCTGGTTTTAAAAGTCCTAGGCCTAAGCCTAACAGTAACCCTAGGAAGGTAAATCAGCCGGGTATTAGGGTTCTTCCTAAGGGAAAAGCCGTGAAAGCAGCCATGTTGTGGCACTTCTGCACTCCCTTTGGGATGCCTTTGGCAGATGAAGTAAGCCTGGAACTCAGGGCTTCCTGGTTAAAAAAATTCAAGCCCTAGGCTGAACCCTAACCCTAACCCTAGGCAGATAAATCAGCCTAGGTATAGGGATGGTGCCAAGGAAAAAGCTGTGAAAGCTGCCATGTTGTTGCACTTTTGTACTCCCCTTGGGATGCCTTGAACAGCTGCAGTGTGCCTGGAGCTAAGGGCTTCCTAGTTTCAAAAATCCTAGCCCTAGGCCTAAGCCTAAGAGTAACCCTGGGAAAGTAAATCAGCCTGATGTTAGGCTTCTTGCCAAGGAAAAAGCCGTGAAAGCAGCCATGTTGTGGCACTTTTGCACTCCCTTTTGGATGCCTTTCACAGCTCCAGTGTGCCTGGAACTCAGGGCTTCCTGCTTTTAAAAATCCTAGCCCTAGGCCGAACCGCAACCCTAAGACGAGAAAGGCAAATCAGCCAGGAATTAGGCATGTCCCCAAGGAAAAAGCTGTGGAGGCAGGCATGTTGTGGTACTTTTGCGCTCTTCTTGGCTAGTCCTTCGCAGCTGCTGTGTTCTTGGAACTCAGGGCTTTCTGGTTAATAGAACCCTTACCCTAGGCGTAACTCAAACCTTAACCCTAGGAAGGAAAATCAGCCTATGGTTCGGGATGGTCTCATGGAAATATCAGTGGTGGCAGCCAAGTTGCGTCACTTTTGCGCTCCCCTTGGGATGCCTTTCGCAGCTGCAGTGTGCCTGGAGCCCAGGGCTTCCTGGTTTTAAAAGTCCTAGGCCTAAGCCTAACAGTAACCCTAGGAAGGTAAATCAGCCGGGTATTAGGGTTCTTCCTAAGGGAAAAGCCGTGAAAGCAGCCATGTTGTGGCACTTCTGCACTCCCTTTGGGATGCCTTTGGCAGATGAAGTAAGCCTGGAACTCAGGGCTTCCTGGTTAAAGAAATCCAAGCCCTAGGCTGAACCCTAACCCTAACCCTAGGCAGATAAATCAGCCTAGGTATAGGGATGGTGCCAAGGAAAAAGCTGTGAAAGCTGCCATGTTGTTGCACTTTTGTACTCCCCTTGGGATGCCTTGAACAGCTGCAGTGTGCCTGGAGCCCAGGGCTTCCTAGTTTCAAAAATCCTAGCCCTAGGCCTAAGCCTAACAGTAACCCTGGGAAAGTAAATCAGCCTGATGTTAGGTTTCTTGCCAAGGAAAAAGCCGTGAAAGCAGCCATGTTGTGGCACTTTTGCACTCCCTTTTGGATGCCTTTCACAGCTCCAGTGTGCCTGGAACTCAGGGCTTCCTGCTTTTAAAAATCCTAGCCCTAGGCCGAACCGCAACCCTAAGACGAGAAAGGCAAATCAGCCAGGAATTAGGCATGTCCCCAAGGAAAAAGCTGTGGAGGCAGGCATGTTGTGGTACTTTTGCGCTCTTCTTGGCTAGTCCTTCGCAGCTGCTGTGTTCTTGGAACTCAGGGCTTTCTGGTTAATAGAACCCTTACCATAGGCGTAACTCAAACCTTAACCCTAGGAAGGAAAATCAGCCTATGGTTCGGGATGGTCTCATGGAAATATCAGTGGTGGCAGCCAAGTTGTGTCACTTTTGCGCTCCCCTTGGGATGCCTTTCGCAGCTGCAGTGTGCCTGGAGCCCAGGGCTTCCTGGTTTTAAAAGTCCTAGGCCTAAGCCTAACAGTAACCCTAGGAAGGTAAATCAGCCGGGTATTAGGGTTCTTCCTAAGGGAAAAGCCGTGAAAGCAGCCATGTTGTGGCACTTCTGCACTCCCTTTGGGATGCCTTTGGCAGATGAAGTAAGCCTGGAACTCAGGGCTTCCTGGTTAAAGAAATCCAAGCCCTAGGCTGAACCCTAACCCTAACCCTAGGCAGATAAATCAGCCTAGGTATAGGGATGGTGCCAAGGAAAAAGCTGTGAAAGCTGCCATGTTGTTGCACTTTTGTACTCCCCTTGGGATGCCTTGAACAGCTGCAGTGTGCCTGGAGCCCAGGGCTTCCTAGTTTCAAAAATCCTAGCCCTAGGCCTAAGCCTAACAGTAACCCTGGGAAAGTATGTCAGCCTGGTGTTAGGCTTCTTGCCAAGGAAAAAGCCGTGAAACAGCCATGTTGTGGCACTTTTGCACTCCCTTTTGGATGCCTTTCACAGCTCCAGTGTGCCTGGAACTCAGGGCTTCCTGCTTTTAAAAATCCTAGCCCTAGGCCGAACCCCAACCCTATGACGAGAAAGGCAAATCAGCCAGGAATTAGGCATGTCCCCAAGGAAAAAGCTGTGGAGGCAGGCATGTTGTGGTACTTTTGCGCTCTTCTTGGCTAGTCCTTCGCAGCTGCTGTGTTCTTGGAACTCAGGGCTTTCTGGTTAATAGAACCCTTACCCTAGGCGTAACTCAAACCTTAACCCTAGGAAGGAAAATCAACCTATGGTTCGGGATGGTCTCATGGAAATATCAGTGGTGGCAGCCAAGTTGCGTCACTTTTGCGCTCCCCTTGGGATGCCTTTCGCAGCTGCAGTGTGCCTGGAGCCCAGGGCTTCCTGGTTTTAAAAGTCCTAGGCCTAAGCCTAACAGTAACCCTAGGAAGGTAAATCAGCCGGGTATTAGGGTTCTTCCTAAGGGAAAAGCCGTGAAAGCAGCCATGTTGTGGCACTTCTGCACTCCCTTTGGGATGCCTTTGGCAGATGAAGTAAGCCTGGAACTCAGGGCTTCCTGGTTAAAAAAATTCAAGCCCTAGGCTGAACCCTAACCCTAACCCTAGGCAGATAAATCAGCCTAGGTATAGGGATGGTGCCAAGGAAAAAGCTGTGAAAGCTGCCATGTTGTTGCACTTTTGTACTCCCCTTGGGATGCCTTGAACAGCTGCAGTGTGCCTGGAGCTAAGGGCTTCCTAGTTTCAAAAATCCTAGCCCTAGGCCTAAGCCTAACAGTAACCCTGGGAAAGTAAATCAGCCTGATGTTAGGCTTCTTGCCAAGGAAAAAGCCGTGAAAGCAGCCATGTTGTGGCACTTTTGCACTCCCTTTTGGATGCCTTTCACAGCTCCAGTGTGCCTGGAACTCAGGGCTTCCTGCTTTTAAAAATCCTAGCCCTAGGCCGAGCCCCAACCCTAAGACGAGAAAGGCAAATCAGCCAGGAATTAGGCATGTCCCCAAGGAAAAAGCTGTGGAGGCAGGCATGTTGTGGTACTTTTGCGCTCTTCTTGGCTAGTCCTTCGCAGCTGCTGTGTTCTTGGAACTCAGGGCTTTCTGGTTAATAGAACCCTTACCCTAGGCGTAACTCAAACCTTAACCCTAGGAAGGAAAATCAGCCTATGGTTCGGGATGGTCTCATGGAAATATCAGTGGTGGCAGCCAAGTTGCGTCACTTTTGCGCTCCCCTTGGGATGCCTTTCGCAGCTGCAGTGTGCCTGGAGCCCAGGGCTTCCTGGTTTTAAAAGTCCTAGGCCTAAGCCTAACAGTAACCCTAGGAAGGTAAATCAGCCGGGTATTAGGGTTCTTCCTAAGGGAAAAGCCGTGAAAGCAGCCATGTTGTGGCACTTCTGCACTCCCTTTGGGATGCCTTTGGCAGATGAAGTAAGCCTGGAACTCAGGGCTTCCTGGTTAAAGAAATCCAAGCCCTAGGCTGAACCCTAACCCTAACCCTAGGCAGATAAATCAGCCTAGGTATAGGGATGGTGCCAAGGAAAAAGCTGTGAAAGCTGCCATGTTGTTGCACTTTTGTACTCCCCTTGGGATGCCTTGAACAGCTGCAGTGTGCCTGGAGCCCAGGGCTTCCTAGTTTCAAAAATCCTAGCCCTAGGCCTAAGCCTAACAGTAACCCTGGGAAAGTATGTCAGCCTGGTGTTAGGCTTCTTGCCAAGGAAAAAGCCGTGAAAGCAGCCATGTTGTGGCACTTTTGCACTCCCTTTTGGATGCCTTTCACAGCTCCAGTGTGCCTGGAACTCAGGGCTTCCTGCTTTTAAAAATCCTAGCCCTAGGCCGAACCCCAACCCTATGACGAGAAAGGCAAATCAGCCAGGAATTAGGCATGTCCCCAAGGAAAAAGCTGTGGAGGCAGGCATGTTGTGGTACTTTTGCGCTCTTCTTGGCTAGTCCTTCGCAGCTGCTGTGTTCTTGGAACTCAGGGCTTTCTGGTTAATAGAACCCTTACCCTAGGCGTAACTCAAACCTTAACCCTAGGAAGGAAAATCAACCTATGGTTCGGGATGGTCTCATGGAAATATCAGTGGTGGCAGCCAAGTTGCGTCACTTTTGCGCTCCCCTTGGGATGCCTTTCGCAGCTGCAGTGTGCCTGGAGCCCAGGGCTTCCTGGTTTTAAAAGTCCTAGGCCTAAGCCTAACAGTAACCCTAGGAAGGTAAATCAGCCGGGTATTAGGGTTCTTCCTAAGGGAAAAGCCGTGAAAGCAGCCATGTTGTGGCACTTCTGCACTCCCTTTGGGATGCCTTTGGCAGATGAAGTAAGCCTGGAACTCAGGGCTTCCTGGTTAAAAAAATTCAAGCCCTAGGCTGAACCCTAACCCTAACCCTAGGCAGATAAATCAGCCTAGGTATAGGGATGGTGCCAAGGAAAAAGCTGTGAAAGCTGCCATGTTGTTGCACTTTTGTACTCCCCTTGGGATGCCTTGAACAGCTGCAGTGTGCCTGGAGCTAAGGGCTTCCTAGTTTCAAAAATCCTAGCCCTAGGCCTAAGCCTAACAGTAACCCTGGGAAAGTAAATCAGCCTGATGTTAGGTTTCTTGCCAAGGAAAAAGCCGTGAAAGCAGCCATGTTGTGGCACTTTTGCACTCCCTTTTGGATGCCTTTCACAGCTCCAGTGTGCCTGGAACTCAGGGCTTCCTGATTTTAAAAATCCTAGCCCTAGGCCGAACCCCAACCCTAAGACGAGAAAGGCAAATCAGCCAGGAATTAGGCATGTCCCCAAGGAAAAAGCTGTGGAGGCAGGCATGTTGTGGTACTTTTGCGCTCTTCTTGGCTAGTCCTTCGCAGCTGCTGTGTTCTTGGAACTCAGGGCTTTCTGGTTAATAGAGCCCTTACCCTAGGCGTAACTCAAACCTTAACCCTAGGAAGGAAAATCAGCCTATGGTTCGGGATGGTCTCATGGAAATATCAGTGGTGGCAGCCAAGTTGCGTCACTTTTGCGCTCCACTTGGGATGCCTTTCGCAGCTGCAGTGTGCCTGGAGCCCAGGGCTTCCTGGTTTTAAAAGTCCTAGGCCTAAGCCTAACAGTAACCCTAGGAAGGTAAATCAGCCGGGTATTAGGGTTCTTCCTAAGGGAAAAGCCGTGAAAGCAGCCATGTTGTGGCACTTCTGCACTCCCTTTGGGATGCCTTTGGCAGATGAAGTAAGCCTGGAACTCAGGGCTTCCTGGTTAAAAAAATTCAAGCCCTAGGCTGAACCCTAACCCTAACCCTAGGCAGATAAATCAGCCTAGGTATAGGGATGGTGCCAAGGAAAAAGCTGTGAAAGCTGCCATGTTGTTGCACTTTTGTACTCCCCTTGGGATGCCTTGAACAGCTGCAGTGTGCCTGGAGCTAAGGGCCTCCTAGTTTCAAAAATCCTAGCCCTAGGCCTAAGCCTAACAGTAACCCTGGGAAAGTAAATCAGCCTGATGTTAGGCTTCTTGCCAAGGAAAAAGCCGTGAAAGCAGCCATGTTGTGGCACTTTTGCACTCCCTTTTGGATGCCTTTCACAGCTCCAGTGTGCCTGGAACTCAGGGCTTCCTGCTTTTAAAAATCCTAGCCCTAGGCCGAACCCCAACCCTAAGACGAGAAAGGCAAATCAGCCAGGAATTAGGCATGTCCCCAAGGAAAAAGCTGTGGAGGCAGGCATGTTGTGGTACTTTTGCGCTCTTCTTGGCTAGTCCTTCGCAGCTGCTGTGTTCTTGGAACTCAGGGCTTTCTGGTTAATAGAAGCCTTACCCTAGGCGTAACTCAAACCTTAACCCTAGGAAGGAAAATCAGCCTATGGTTCGGGATGGTCTCATGGAAATATCAGTGGTGGCAGCCAAGTTGCGTCACTTTTGCGCTCCCCTTGGGATGCCTTTTGCAGCTGCAGTGTGCCTGGAGCCCAGGGCTTCCTGGTTTTAAAAGTCCTAGGCCTAAGCCTAACAGTAACCCTAGGAAGGTAAATCAGCCGGGTATTAGGGTTCTTCCTAAGGGAAAAGCCGTGAAAGCAGCCATGTTGTGGCACTTCTGCACTCCCTTTGGGATGCCTTTGGCAGATGAAGTAAGCCTGGAACTCAGGGCTTCCTGGTTAAAGAAATCCAAGCCCTAGGCTGAACCCTAACCCTAACCCTAGGCAGATAAATCAGCCTAGGTATAGGGATGGTGCCAAGGAAAAAGCTGTGAAAGCTGCCATGTTGTTGCACTTTTGTACTCCCCTTGGGATGCCTTGAACAGCTGCAGTGTGCCTGGAGCTAAGGGCTTCCTAGTTTCAAAAATCCTAGCCCTAGGCCTAAGCCTAACAGTAACCCTGGGAAAGTAAATCAGCCTGATGTTAGGTTTCTTGCCAAGGAAAAAGCCGTGAAAGCAGCCATGTTGTGGCACTTTTGCACTCCCTTTTGGATGCCTTTCACAGCTGCAGTGTGCCTGGAACTCAGGGCTTCCTGATTTTAAAAATCCTAGCCCTAGGCCGAACCCCAACCCTAAGACGAGAAAGGCAAATCAGCCAGGAATTAGGCATGTCCCCAAGGAAAAAGCTGTGGAGGCAGGCATGTTGTGGTACTTTTGCGCTCTTCTTGGCTAGTCCTTCGCAGCTGCTGTGTTCTTGGAACTCAGGGCTTTCTGGTTAATAGACCCTTACCCTAGGCGTAACTCAAACCTTAACCCTAGGAAGGAAAATCAGCCTATGGTTCGGGATGGTCTCATGGAAATATCAGTGGTGGCAGCCAAGTTGTGTCACTTTTGCGCTCCCCTTGGGATGCCTTTTGCAGCTGCAGTGTGCCTGGAGCCCAGGGCTTCCTGGTTTTAAAAGTCCTAGGCCTAAGCCTAACAGTAACCCTAGGAAGGTAAATCAGCCGGGTATTAGGGTTCTTCCTAAGGGAAAAGCCGTGAAAGCAGCCATGTTGTGGCACTTCTGCACTCCCTTTGGGATGCCTTTGGCAGATGAAGTAAGCCTGGAACTCAGGGCTTCCTGGTTAACGAAATCCAAGCCCTAGGCTGAACCCTAACCCTAACCCTAGGCAGATAAATCAGCCTAGGTATAGGGATGGTGCCAAGGAAAAAGCTGTGAAAGCTGCCATGTTGTTGCACTTTTGTACTCCCCTTGGGATGCCTTGAACAGCTGCAGTGTGCCTGGAGCTAAGGGCCTCCTAGTTTCAAAAATCCTAGCCCTAGGCCTAAGCCTAACAGTAACCCTGGGAAAGTAAATCAGCCTGATGTTAGGCTTCTTGCCAAGGAAAAAGCCGTGAAAGCAGCCATGTTGTGGCACTTTTGCACTCCCTTTTGGATGCCTTTCACAGCTCCAGTGTGCCTGGAACTCAGGGCTTCCTGCTTTTAAAAATCCTAGCCCTAGGCCGAACCGCAACCCTAAGACGAGAAAGGCAAATCAGCCAGGAATTAGGCATGTCCCCAAGGAAAAAGCTGTGGAGGCAGGCATGTTGTGGTACTTTTGCGCTCTTCTTGGCTAGTCCTTCGCAGCTGCTGTGTTCTTGGAACTCAGGGCTTTCTGGTTAATAGAACCCTTACCCTAGGCGTAACTCAAACCTTAACCCTAGGAAGGAAAATCAGCCTATGGTTCGGGATGGTCTCATGGAAATATCAGTGGTGGCAGCCAAGTTGCGTCACTTTTGCGCTCCCCTTGGGATGCCTTTTGCAGCTGCAGTGTGCCTGGAGCCCAGGGCTTCCTGGTTTTAAAAGTCCTAGGCCTAAGCCTAACAGTAACCCTAGGAAGGTAAATCAGCCGGGTATTAGGGTTCTTCCTAAGGGAAAAGCCGTGAAAGCAGCCATGTTGTGGCACTTCTGCACTCCCTTTGGGATGCCTTTGGCAGATGAAGTAAGCCTGGAACTCAGGGCTTCCTGGTTAAAGAAATCCAAGCCCTAGGCTGAACCCTAACCCTAACCCTAGGCAGATAAATCAGCCTAGGTATAGGGATGGTGCCAAGGAAAAAGCTGTGAAAGCTGCCATGTTGTTGCACTTTTGTACTCCCCTTGGGATGCCTTGAACAGCTGCAGTGTGCCTGGAGCTAAGGGCTTCCTAGTTTTAAAAATCCTAGCCCTAGGCCTAAGCCTAATAGTAACCCTAGGAAGGTAAGTCAGCCTGGTTTTAGGCGTCTTGCCAAGGAAAAAGCCGTGAAAGCAGCCATGTTGTGGCACTTTTGCACTCCCTTTTGGATGCCTTTCACAGCTCCAGTGTGCCTGGAACTCAGGGCTTCCTGCTTTTAAAAATCCTAGCCCTAGGCCGAACCCCAACCCTAAGACGAGAAAGGCAAATTAGCCAGGAATTAGGCATGTCCCCAAGGAAAAAGCTGTGGAGGCAGGCATGTTGTGGTACTTTTGCGCTCTTCTTGGCTAGTCCTTCGCAGCTGCTGTGTTCTTGGAACTCAGGGCTTTCTGGTTAATAGACCCTTACCCTAGGCGTAACTCAAACCTTAACCCTAGGAAGGAAAATCAGCCTATGGTTCGGGATGGTCTCATGGAAATATCAGTGGTGGCAGCCAAGTTGCGTCACTTTTGCGCTCCCCTTGGGATGCCTTTTGCAGCTGCAGTGTGCCTGGAGCCCAGGGCTTCCTGGTTTTAAAAGTCCTAGGCCTAAGCCTAACAGTAACCCTAGGAAGGTAAATCAGCCGGGTATTAGGGTTCTTCCTAAGGGAAAAGCCGTGAAAGCAGCCATGTTGTGGCACTTCTGCACTCCCTTTGCGATGCCTTTGGCAGATGAAGTAAGCCTGGAACTCAGGGCTTCCTGGTAAAAAAAATTCAAGACCTAGGCTGAACCCTAACCCTAACCCTAGGCAGATAAATCAGCCTAGGTATAGGGATGGTGCCAAGGAAAAAGCTGTGAAAGCTGCCATGTTGTTGCACTTTTGTACTCCCCTTGGGATGCCTTGAACAGCTGCAGTGTGCCTGGAGCTAAGGGCTTCCTAGTTTCAAAAATCCTAGCCCTAGGCCTAAGCCTAACAGTAACCCTGGGAAAGTAAATCAGCCTGATGTTAGGCTTCTTGCCAAGGAAAAAGCCGTGAAAGCAGCCATGTTGTGGCACTTTTGCACTCCCTTTTGGATGCCTTTCACAGCTCCAGTGTGCCTGGAACTCAGGGCTTCCTGCTTTTAAAAATCCTAGCCCTAGGCCGAACCGCAACCCTAAGACGAGAAAGGCAAATCAGCCAGGAATTAGGCATGTCCCCAAGGAAAAAGCTGTGGAGGCAGGCATGTTGTGGTACTTTTGCGCTCTTCTTGGCTAGTCCTTCGCAGCTGCTGTGTTCTTGGAACTCAGGGCTTTCTGGTTAATAGAACCCTTACCCTAGGCGTAACTCAAACCTTAACCCTAGGAAGGAAAATCAGCCTATGGTTCGGGATGGTCTCATGGAAATATCAGTGGTGGCAGCCAAGTTGCGTCACTTTTGCGCTCCCCTTGGGATGCCTTTCGCAGCTGCAGTGTGCCTGGAGCCCAGGGCTTCCTGGTTTTAAAAGTCCTAGGCCTAAGCCTAACAGTAACCCTAGGAAGGTAAATCAGCCGGGTATTAGGGTTCTTCCTAAGGGAAAAGCCGTGAAAGCAGCCATGTTGTGGCACTTCTGCACTCCCTTTGGGATGCCTTTGGCAGATGAAGTAAGCCTGGAACTCAGGGCTTCCTGGTAAAAAAATTCAAGACCTAGGCTGAACCCTAACCCTAACCCTAGGCAGATAAATCAGCCTAGGTATAGGGATGGTGCCAAGGAAAAAGCTGTGAAAGCTGCCATGTTGTTGCACTTTTGTACTCCCCTTGGGATGCCTTGAACAGCTGCAGTGTGCCTGGAGCTAAGGGCTTCCTAGTTTCAAAAATCCTAGCCCTAGGCCTAAGCCTAACAGTAACCCTGGGAAAGTAAAACAGCCTGATGTTAGGCTTCTTGCCAAGGAAAAAGCCGTGAAAGCAGCCATGTTGTGGCACTTTTGCACTCCCTTTTGGATGCCTTTCACAGCTCCAGTGTGCCTGGAACTCAGGGCTTCCTGCTTTTAAAAATCCTAGCCCTAGGCCGAACCCCAACCCTAAGACGAGAAAGGCAAATCAGCCAGGAATTAGGCATGTCCCCAAGGAAAAAGCTGTGGAGGCAGGCATGTTGTGGTACTTTTGCGCTCTTCTTGGCTAGTCCTTCGCAGCTGCTGTGTTCTTGGAACTCAGGGCTTTCTGGTTAATAGAACCCTTACCCTAGGCGTAACTCAAACCTTAACCCTAGGAAGGAAAATCAACCTATGGTTCGGGATGGTCTCATGGAAATATCAGTGGTGGCAGCCAAGTTGCGTCACTTTTGCGCTCCCCTTGGGATGCCTTTCGCAGCTGCAGTGTGCCTGGAGCCCAGGGCTTCCTGGTTTTAAAAGTCCTAGGCCTAAGCCTAACAGTAACCCTAGGAAGGTAAATCAGCCGGGTATTAGGGTTCTTCCTAAGGGAAAAGCCGTGAAAGCAGCCATGTTGTGGCACTTCTGCACTCCCTTTGGGATGCCTTTGGCAGATGAAGTAAGCCTGGAACTCAGGGCTTCCTGGTTAAAAAAATTCAAGCCCTAGGCTGAACCCTAACCCTAACCCTAGGCAGATAAATCAGCCTAGGTATAGGGATGGTGCCAAGGAAAAAGCTGTGAAAGCTGCCATGTTGTTGCACTTTTGTACTCCCCTTGGGATGCCTTGAACAGCTGCAGTGTGCCTGGAGCCCAGGGCTTCCTAGTTTCAAAAATCCTAGCCCTAGGCCTAAGCCTAACAGTAACCCTGGGAAAGTATGTCAGCCTGGTGTTAGGCTTCTTGCCAAGGAAAAAGCCGTGAAACAGCCATGTTGTGGCACTTTTGCACTCCCTTTTGGATGCCTTTCACAGCTCCAGTGTGCCTGGAACTCAGGGCTTCCTGCTTTTAAAAATCCTAGCCCTAGGCCGAACCCCAACCCTATGACGAGAAAGGCAAATCAGCCAGGAATTAGGCATGTCCCCAAGGAAAAAGCTGTGGAGGCAGGCATGTTGTGGTACTTTTGCGCTCTTCTTGGCTAGTCCTTCGCAGCTGCTGTGTTCTTGGAACTCAGGGCTTTCTGGTTAATAGAACCCTTACCCTAGGCGTAACTCAAACCTTAACCCTAGGAAGGAAAATCAACCTATGGTTCGGGATGGTCTCATGGAAATATCAGTGGTGGCAGCCAAGTTGCGTCACTTTTGCGCTCCCCTTGGGATGCCTTTTGCAGCTGCAGTGTGCCTGGAGCCCAGGGCTTCCTGGTTTTAAAAGTCCTAGGCCTAAGCCTAACAGTAACCCTAGGAAGGTAAATCAGCCGGGTATTAGGGTTCTTCCTAAGGGAAAAGCCGTGAAAGCAGCCATGTTGTGGCACTTCTGCACTCCCTTTGGGATGCCTTTGGCAGATGAAGTAAGCCTGGAACTCAGGGCTTCCTGGTATAAAAATTCAAGCCCTAGGCTGAACCCTAACCCTAACCCTAGGCAGATAAATCAGCCTAGGTATAGGGATGGTGCCAAGGAAAAAGCTGTGAAAGCTGCCATGTTGTTGCACTTTTGTACTCCCCTTGGGATGCCTTGAACAGCTGCAGTGTGCCTGGAGCTAAGGGCTTCCTAGTTTCAAAAATCCTAGCCCTAGGCCTAAGCCTAACAGTAACCCTGGGAAAGTAAATCAGCCTGATGTTAGGCTTCTTGCCAAGGAAAAAGCCGTGAAAGCAGCCATGTTGTGGCACTTCTGCACTCCCTTTGGGATGCCTTTGGCAGATGAAGTAAGCCTGGAATTCAGGGCTTCCTGGTTAAAGAAATCCAAGCCCTAGGCTGAACCCTAACCCTAACCCTAGGCAGATAAATCAGCCTAGGTATAGGGATGGTGCCAAGGAAAAAGCTGTGAAAGCTGCCATGCTGTTGCACTTTTGTACTCCCCTTGGGATGCCTTGAACAGCTGCAGTGTGCCTGGAGCTAAGGGCTTCCTAATTTCAAAAATCCTAGCCCTAGGCCTAAGCCTAACAGTAACCCTGGGAAAGTAAATCAGCCTGATGTTAGGCTTCTTGCCAAGGAAAAAGCCGTGAAAGCAGCCATGTTGTGGCACTTCTGCACTCCCTTTTGGATTCCTTTGGCAGATGAAGTAAGCCTGGAACTCAGGGCTTCCTGGTTAAAGAAATCCAAGCCCTAGGCTGAACCCTAACCCTAACCCTAGGCAGATAAATCAGCCTAGGTATAGGGATGGTGCCAAGGAAAAAGCTGTGAAAGCTGCCATGTTGTTGCACTTTTGTACTCACCTTGGGATGCCTTGAACAGCTACAGTGTGCCTGGAGCTAAGGGCTTCCTAGTTTCAAAACTCCTAGCCCTAGGCCTAAGCCTAACAGTAACCCTGGGAAAGTAAATCAGCCTGATGTTAGGCTTCTTGCCAAGGAAAAAGCCGTGAAAGCAGCCATGTTGTGGCACTTTTGCACTCCCTTTTGGATGCCTTTCACAGCTCCAGTGTGCCTGGAACTCAGGGCTTCCTGCTTTTAAAAATCCTAGCCCTAGGCCGAACCCCAACCCTAAGACGAGAAAGGCAAATCAGCCAGGAATTAGGCATGTCCCCAAGGAAAAAGCTGTGGAGGCAGGCATGTTGTGGTACTTTTGCGCTCTTCTTGGCTAGTCCTTCGCAGCTGCTGTGTTCTTGGAACTCAGGGCTTTCTGGTTAATAGAACCCTTACCCTAGGCGTAACTCAAACCTTAACCCTAGGAAGGAAAATCAGCCTATGGTTCGGGATGGTCTCATGGAAATATCAGTGGTGGCAGCCAAGTTGCGTCACTTTTGCGCTCCCCTTGGGATGCCTTTCGCAGCTGCAGTGTGCCTGGAGCCCAGGGCTTCCTGGTTTTAAAAGTCCTAGGCCTAAGCCTAACAGTAACCCTAGGAAGGTAAATCAGCCGGGTATTAGGGTTCTTCCTAAGGGAAAAGCCGTGAAAGCAGCCATGTTGTGGCACTTCTGCACTCCCTTTGGGATGCCTTTGGCAGATGAAGTAAGCCTGGAACTCAGGGCTTCCTGGTTAAAAAAATTCAAGCCCTAGGCTGAACCCTAACCCTAACCCTAGGCAGATAAATCAGCCTAGGTATAGGGATGGTGCCAAGGAAAAAGCTGTGAAAGCTGCCATGTTGTTGCACTTTTGTACTCCCCTTGGGATGCCTTGAACAGCTGCAGTGTGCCTGGAGCTAAGGGCTTCCTAGTTTCAAAAATCCTAGCCCTAGGCCTAAGCCTAAGAGTAACCCTGGGAAAGTAAATCAGCCTGATGTTAGGCTTCTTGCCAAGGAAAAAGCCGTGAAAGCAGCCATGTTGTGGCACTTTTGCACTCCCTTTTGGATGCCTTTCACAGCTCCAGTGTGCCTGGAACTCAGGGCTTCCTGCTTTTAAAAATCCTAGCCCTAGGCCGAACCGCAACCCTAAGACGAGAAAGGCAAATCAGCCAGGAATTAGGCATGTCCCCAAGGAAAAAGCTGTGGAGGCAGGCATGTTGTGGTACTTTTGCGCTCTTCTTGGCTAGTCCTTCGCAGCTGCTGTGTTCTTGGAACTCAGGGCTTTCTGGTTAATAGAACCCTTACCCTAGGCGTAACTCAAACCTTAACCCTAGGAAGGAAAATCAGCCTATGGTTCGGGATGGTCTCATGGAAATATCAGTGGTGGCAGCCAAGTTGCGTCACTTTTGCGCTCCCCTTGGGATGCCTTTCGCAGCTGCAGTGTGCCTGGAGCCCAGGGCTTCCTGGTTTTAAAAGTCCTAGGCCTAAGCCTAACAGTAACCCTAGGAAGGTAAATCAGCCGGGTATTAGGGTTCTTCCTAAGGGAAAAGCCGTGAAAGCAGCCATGTTGTGGCACTTCTGCACTCCCTTTGGGATGCCTTTGGCAGATGAAGTAAGCCTGGAACTCAGGGCTTCCTGGTTAAAGAAATCCAAGCCCTAGGCTGAACCCTAACCCTAACCCTAGGCAGATAAATCAGCCTAGGTATAGGGATGGTGCCAAGGAAAAAGCTGTGAAAGCTGCCATGTTGTTGCACTTTTGTACTCCCCTTGGGATGCCTTGAACAGCTGCAGTGTGCCTGGAGCCCAGGGCTTCCTAGTTTCAAAAATCCTAGCCCTAGGCCTAAGCCTAACAGTAACCCTGGGAAAGTAAATCAGCCTGATGTTAGGTTTCTTGCCAAGGAAAAAGCCGTGAAAGCAGCCATGTTGTGGCACTTTTGCACTCCCTTTTGGATGCCTTTCACAGCTCCAGTGTGCCTGGAACTCAGGGCTTCCTGCTTTTAAAAATCCTAGCCCTAGGCCGAACCGCAACCCTAAGACGAGAAAGGCAAATCAGCCAGGAATTAGGCATGTCCCCAAGGAAAAAGCTGTGGAGGCAGGCATGTTGTGGTACTTTTGCGCTCTTCTTGGCTAGTCCTTCGCAGCTGCTGTGTTCTTGGAACTCAGGGCTTTCTGGTTAATAGAACCCTTACCCTAGGCGTAACTCAAACCTTAACCCTAGGAAGGAAAATCAGCCTATGGTTCGGGATGGTCTCATGGAAATATCAGTGGTGGCAGCCAAGTTGCGTCACTTTTGCGCTCCCCTTGGGATGCCTTTCGCAGCTGCAGTGTGCCTGGAGCCCAGGGCTTCCTGGTTTTAAAAGTCCTAGGCCTAAGCCTAACAGTAACCCTAGGAAGGTAAATCAGCCGGGTATTAGGGTTCTTCCTAAGGGAAAAGCCGTGAAAGCAGCCATGTTGTGGCACTTCTGCACTCCCTTTGGGATGCCTTTGGCAGATGAAGTAAGCCTGGAACTCAGGGCTTCCTGGTTAAAGAAATCCAAGCCCTAGGCTGAACCCTAACCCTAACCCTAGGCAGATAAATCAGCCTAGGTATAGGGATGGTGCCAAGGAAAAAGCTGTGAAAGCTGCCATGTTGTTGCACTTTTGTACTCCCCTTGGGATGCCTTGAACAGCTGCAGTGTGCCTGGAGCCCAGGGCTTCCTAGTTTCAAAAATCCTAGCCCTAGGCCTAAGCCTAACAGTAACCCTGGGAAAGTATGTCAGCCTGGTGTTAGGCTTCTTGCCAAGGAAAAAGCCGTGAAACAGCCATGTTGTGGCACTTTTGCACTCCCTTTTGGATGCCTTTCACAGCTCCAGTGTGCCTGGAACTCAGGGCTTCCTGCTTTTAAAAATCCTAGCCCTAGGCCGAACCCCAACCCTATGACGAGAAAGGCAAATCAGCCAGGAATTAGGCATGTCCCCAAGGAAAAAGCTGTGGAGGCAGGCATGTTGTGGTACTTTTGCGCTCTTCTTGGCTAGTCCTTCGCAGCTGCTGTGTTCTTGGAACTCAGGGCTTTCTGGTTAATAGAACCCTTACCCTAGGCGTAACTCAAACCTTAACCCTAGGAAGGAAAATCAACCTATGGTTCGGGATGGTCTCATGGAAATATCAGTGGTGGCAGCCAAGTTGCGTCACTTTTGCGCTCCCCTTGGGATGCCTTTCGCAGCTGCAGTGTGCCTGGAGCCCAGGGCTTCCTGGTTTTAAAAGTCCTAGGCCTAAGCCTAACAGTAACCCTAGGAAGGTAAATCAGCCGGGTATTAGGGTTCTTCCTAAGGGAAAAGCCGTGAAAGCAGCCATGTTGTGGCACTTCTGCACTCCCTTTGGGATGCCTTTGGCAGATGAAGTAAGCCTGGAACTCAGGGCTTCCTGGTTAAAAAAATTCAAGCCCTAGGCTGAACCCTAACCCTAACCCTAGGCAGATAAATCAGCCTAGGTATAGGGATGGTGCCAAGGAAAAAGCTGTGAAAGCTGCCATGTTGTTGCACTTTTGTACTCCCCTTGGGATGCCTTGAACAGCTGCAGTGTGCCTGGAGCTAAGGGCTTCCTAGTTTCAAAAATCCTAGCCCTAGGCCTAAGCCTAACAGTAACCCTGGGAAAGTAAATCAGCCTGATGTTAGGCTTCTTGCCAAGGAAAAAGCCGTGAAAGCAGCCATGTTGTGGCACTTTTGCACTCCCTTTTGGATGCCTTTCACAGCTCCAGTGTGCCTGGAACTCAGGGCTTCCTGATTTTAAAAATCCTAGCCCTAGGCCGAACCCCAACCCTAAGACGAGAAAGGCAAATCAGCCAGGAATTAGGCATGTCCCCAAGGAAAAAGCTGTGGAGGCAGGCATGTTGTGGTACTTTTGCGCTCTTCTTGGCTAGTCCTTCGCAGCTGCTGTGTTCTTGGAACTCAGGGCTTTCTGGTTAATAGAACCCTTACCCTAGGCGTAACTCAAACCTTAACCCTAGGAAGGAAAATCAGCCTATGGTTCGGGATGGTCTCATGGAAATATCAGTGGTGGCAGCCAAGTTGCGTCACTTTTGCGCTCCCCTTGGGATGCCTTTCGCAGCTGCAGTGTGCCTGGAGCCCAGGGCTTCCTGGTTTTAAAAGTCCTAGGCCTAAGCCTAACAGTAACCCTAGGAAGGTAAATCAGCCGGGTATTAGGGTTCTTCCTAAGGGAAAAGCCGTGAAAGCAGCCATGTTGTGGCACTTCTGCACTCCCTTTGGGATGCCTTTGGCAGATGAAGTAAGCCTGGAACTCAGGGCTTCCTGGTTAAAGAAATCCAAGCCCTAGGCTGAACCCTAACCCTAACCCTAGGCAGATAAATCAGCCTAGGTATAGGGATGGTGCCAAGGAAAAAGCTGTGAAAGCTGCCATGTTGTTGCACTTTTGTACTCCCCTTGGGATGCCTTGAACAGCTGCAGTGTGCCTGGAGCCCAGGGCTTCCTAGTTTCAAAAATCCTAGCCCTAGGCCTAAGCCTAACAGTAACCCTGGGAAAGTATGTCAGCCTGGTGTTAGGCGTCTTGCCAAGGAAAAAGCCGTGAAAGCAGCCATGTTGTGGCACTTTTGCACTCCCTTTTGGATGCCTTTCACAGCTCCAGTGTGCCTGGAACTCAGGGCTTCCTGCTTTTAAAAATCCTAGCCCTAGGCCGAACCCCAACCCTATGACGAGAAAGGCAAATCAGCCAGGAATTAGGCATGTCCCCAAGGAAAAAGCTGTGGAGGCAGGCATGTTGTGGTACTTTTGCGCTCTTCTTGGCTAGTCCTTCGCAGCTGCTGTGTTCTTGGAACTCAGGGCTTTCTGGTTAATAGAACCCTTACCCTAGGCGTAACTCAAACCTTAACCCTAGGAAGGAAAATCAACCTATGGTTCCGGATGGTCTCATGGAAATATCAGTGGTGGCAGCCAAGTTGCGTCACTTTTGCGCTCCCCTTGGGATGCCTTTCGCAGCTGCAGTGTGCCTGGAGCCCAGGGCTTCCTGGTTTTAAAAGTCCTAGGCCTAAGCCTAACAGTAACCCTAGGAAGGTAAATCAGCCGGGTATTAGGGTTCTTCCTAAGGGAAAAGCCGTGAAAGCAGCCATGTTGTGGCACTTCTGCACTCCCTTTGGGATGCCTTTGGCAGATGAAGTAAGCCTGGAACTCAGGGCTTCCTGGTTAAAAAAATTCAAGCCCTAGGCTGAACCCTAACCCTAACCCTAGGCAGATAAATCAGCCTAGGTATAGGGATGGTGCCAAGGAAAAAGCTGTGAAAGCTGCCATGTTGTTGCACTTTTGTACTCCCCTTGGGATGCCTTGAACAGCTGCAGTGTGCCTGGAGCTAAGGGCTTCCTAGTTTCAAAAATCCTAGCCCTAGGCCTAAGCCTAACAGTAACCCTGGGAAAGTAAATCAGCCTGATGTTAGGTTTCTTGCCAAGGAAAAAGCCGTGAAAGCAGCCATGTTGTGGCACTTTTGCACTCCCTTTTGGATGCCTTTCACAGCTCCAGTGTGCCTGGAACTCAGGGCTTCCTGATTTTAAAAATCCTAGCCCTAGGCCGAACCCCAACCCTAAGACGAGAAAGGCAAATCAGCCAGGAATTAGGCATGTCCCCAAGGAAAAAGCTGTGGAGGCAGGCATGTTGTGGTACTTTTGCGCTCTTCTTGGCTAGTCCTTCGCAGCTGCTGTGTTCTTGGAACTCAGGGCTTTCTGGTTAATAGAGCCCTTACCCTAGGCGTAACTCAAACCTTAACCCTAGGAAGGAAAATCAGCCTATGGTTCGGGATGGTCTCATGGAAATATCAGTGGTGGCAGCCAAGTTGCGTCACTTTTGCGCTCCACTTGGGATGCCTTTCGCAGCTGCAGTGTGCCTGGAGCCCAGGGCTTCCTGGTTTTAAAAGTCCTAGGCCTAAGCCTAACAGTAACCCTAGGAAGGTAAATCAGCCGGGTATTAGGGTTCTTCCTAAGGGAAAAGCCGTGAAAGCAGCCATGTTGTGGCACTTCTGCACTCCCTTTGGGATGCCTTTGGCAGATGAAGTAAGCCTGGAACTCAGGGCTTCCTGGTTAAAAAAATTCAAGCCCTAGGCTGAACCCTAACCCTAACCCTAGGCAGATAAATCAGCCTAGGTATAGGGATGGTGCCAAGGAAAAAGCTGTGAAAGCTGCCATGTTGTTGCACTTTTGTACTCCCCTTGGGATGCCTTGAACAGCTGCAGTGTGCCTGGAGCTAAGGGCCTCCTAGTTTCAAAAATCCTAGCCCTAGGCCTAAGCCTAACAGTAACCCTGGGAAAGTAAATCAGCCTGATGTTAGGCTTCTTGCCAAGGAAAAAGCCGTGAAAGCAGCCATGTTGTGGCACTTTTGCACTCCCTTTTGGATGCCTTTCACAGCTCCAGTGTGCCTGGAACTCAGGGCTTCCTGCTTTTAAAAATCCTAGCCCTAGGCCGAACCCCAACCCTAAGACGAGAAAGGCAAATCAGCCAGGAATTAGGCATGTCCCCAAGGAAAAAGCTGTGGAGGCAGGCATGTTGTGGTACTTTTGCGCTCTTCTTGGCTAGTCCTTCGCAGCTGCTGTGTTCTTGGAACTCAGGGCTTTCTGGTTAATAGAAGCCTTACCCTAGGCGTAACTCAAACCTTAACCCTAGGAAGGAAAATCAGCCTATGGTTCGGGATGGTCTCATGGAAATATCAGTGGTGGCAGCCAAGTTGCGTCACTTTTGCGCTCCCCTTGGGATGCCTTTTGCAGCTGCAGTGTGCCTGGAGCCCAGGGCTTCCTGGTTTTAAAAGTCCTAGGCCTAAGCCTAACAGTAACCCTAGGAAGGTAAATCAGCCGGGTATTAGGGTTCTTCCTAAGGGAAAAGCCGTGAAAGCAGCCATGTTGTGGCACTTCTGCACTCCCTTTGGGATGCCTTTGGCAGATGAAGTAAGCCTGGAACTCAGGGCTTCCTGGTTAAAGAAATCCAAGCCCTAGGCTGAACCCTAACCCTAACCCTAGGCAGATAAATCAGCCTAGGTATAGGGATGGTGCCAAGGAAAAAGCTGTGAAAGCTGCCATGTTGTTGCACTTTTGTACTCCCCTTGGGATGCCTTGAACAGCTGCAGTGTGCCTGGAGCCCAGGGCTTCCTAGTTTCAAAAATCCTAGCCCTAGGCCTAAGCCTAACAGTAACCCTGGGAAAGTAAATCAGCCTGATGTTAGGTTTCTTGCCAAGGAAAAAGCCGTGAAAGCAGCCATGTTGTGGCACTTTTGCACTCCCTTTTGGATGCCTTTCACAGCTGCAGTGTGCCTGGAACTCAGGGCTTCCTGATTTTAAAAATCCTAGCCCTAGGCCGAACCCCAACCCTAAGACGAGAAAGGCAAATCAGCCAGGAATTAGGCATGTCCCCAAGGAAAAAGCTGTGGAGGCAGGCATGTTGTGGTACTTTTGCGCTCTTCTTGGCTAGTCCTTCGCAGCTGCTGTGTTCTTGGAACTCAGGGCTTTCTGGTTAATAGACCCTTACCCTAGGCGTAACTCAAACCTTAACCCTAGGAAGGAAAATCAGCCTATGGTTCGGGATGGTCTCATGGAAATATCAGTGGTGGCAGCCAAGTTGTGTCACTTTTGCGCTCCCCTTGGGATGCCTTTTGCAGCTGCAGTGTGCCTGGAGCCCAGGGCTTCCTGGTTTTAAAAGTCCTAGGCCTAAGCCTAACAGTAACCCTAGGAAGGTAAATCAGCCGGGTATTAGGGTTCTTCCTAAGGGAAAAGCCGTGAAAGCAGCCATGTTGTGGCACTTCTGCACTCCCTTTGGGATGCCTTTGGCAGATGAAGTAAGCCTGGAACTCAGGGCTTCCTGGTTAACGAAATCCAAGCCCTAGGCTGAACCCTAACCCTAACCCTAGGCAGATAAATCAGCCTAGGTATAGGGATGGTGCCAAGGAAAAAGCTGTGAAAGCTGCCATGTTGTTGCACTTTTGTACTCCCCTTGGGATGCCTTGAACAGCTGCAGTGTGCCTGGAGCTAAGGGCCTCCTAGTTTCAAAAATCCTAGCCCTAGGCCTAAGCCTAACAGTAACCCTGGGAAAGTAAATCAGCCTGATGTTAGGCTTCTTGCCAAGGAAAAAGCCGTGAAAGCAGCCATGTTGTGGCACTTTTGCACTCCCTTTTGGATGCCTTTCACAGCTCCAGTGTGCCTGGAACTCAGGGCTTCCTGCTTTTAAAAATCCTAGCCCTAGGCCGAACCGCAACCCTATGATGAGAAAGGCAAATCAGCCAGGAATTAGGCATGTCCCCAAGGAAAAAGCTGTGGAGGCAGGCATGTTGTGGTACTTTTGCGCTCTTCTTGGCTAGTCCTTCGCAGCTGCTGTGTTCTTGGAACTCAGGGCTTTCTGGTTAATAGAACCCTTACCCTAGGCGTAACTCAAACCTTAACCCTAGGAAGGAAAATCAGCCTATGGTTCGGGATGGTCTCATGGAAATATCAGTGGTGGCAGCCAAGTTGCGTCACTTTTGCGCTCCCCTTGGGATGCCTTTTGCAGCTGCAGTGTGCCTGGAGCCCAGGGCTTCCTGGTTTTAAAAGTCCTAGGCCTAAGCCTAACAGTAACCCTAGGAAGGTAAATCAGCCGGGTATTAGGGTTCTTCCTAAGGGAAAAGCCGTGAAAGCAGCCATGTTGTGGCACTTCTGCACTCCCTTTGGGATGCCTTTGGCAGATGAAGTAAGCCTGGAACTCAGGGCTTCCTGGTTAAAGAAATCCAAGCCCTAGGCTGAACCCTAACCCTAACCCTAGGCAGATAAATCAGCCTAGGTATAGGGATGGTGCCAAGGAAAAAGCTGTGAAAGCTGCCATGTTGTTGCACTTTTGTACTCCCCTTGGGATGCCTTGAACAGCTGCAGTGTGCCTGGAGCTAAGGGCTTCCTAGTTTTAAAAATCCTAGCCCTAGGCCTAAGCCTAATAGTAACCCTAGGAAGGTAAGTCAGCCTGGTGTTAGGCGTCTTGCCAAGGAAAAAGCCGTGAAAGCAGCCATGTTGTGGCACTTTTGCACTCCCTTTTGGATGCCTTTCACAGCTCCAGTGTGCCTGGAACTCAGGGCTTCCTGATTTTAAAAATCCTAGCCCTCGGCCGAACCCCAACCCTATGACGAGAAAGGCAAATCAGCCAGGAATTAGGCATGTCCCCAAGGAAAAAGCTGTGGAGGCAGGCATGTTGTGGTACTTTTGCGCTCTTCTTGGCTAGTCCTTCGCAGCTGCTGTGTTCTTGGAACTCAGGGCTTTCTGGTTAATAGAACCCTTACCCTAGGCGTAACTCAAACCTTAACCCTAGGAAGGAAAATCAACCTATGGTTCGGGATGGTCTCATGGAAATATCAGTGGTGGCAGCCAAGTTGCGTCACTTTTGCGCTCCCCTTGGGATGCCTTTTGCAGCTGCAGTGTGCCTGGAGCCCAGGGCTTCCTGGTTTTAAAAGTCCTAGGCCTAAGCCTAACAGTAACCCTAGGAAGGTAAATCAGCCGGGTATTAGGGTTCTTCCTAAGGGAAAAGCCGTGAAAGCAGCCATGTTGTGGCACTTCTGCACTCCCTTTGGGATGCCTTTGGCAGATGAAGTAAGCCTGGAACTCAGGGCTTCCTGGTTAAAGAAATCCAAGCCCTAGGCTGAACCCTAACCCTAACCCTAGGCAGATAAATCAGCCTAGGTATAGGGATGGTGCCAAGGAAAAAGCTGTGAAAGCTGCCATGTTGTTGCACTTTTGTACTCCCCTTGGGATGCCTTGAACAGCTGCAGTGTGCCTGGAGCTAAGGGCTTCCTCGTTTTAAAAATCCTAGCCCTAGGCCTAAGCCTAATAGTAACCCTGGGAAGGTAAGTCAGCCTGGTGTTAGGCGTCTTGCCAAGGAAAAAGCCGTGAAACAGCCATGTTGTGGCACTTTTGCACTCCCTTTTGGATGCCTTTCACAGCTCCAGTGTGCCTGGAACTCAGGGCTTCCTGCTTTTAAAAATCCTAGCCCTAGGCCGAACCCCAACCCTATGACGAGAAAGGCAAATCAGCCAGGAATTAGGCATGTCCCCAAGGAAAAAGCTGTGGAGGCAGGCATGTTGTGGTACTTTTGCGCTCTTCTTGGCTAGTCCTTCGCAGCTGCTGTGTTCTTGGAACTCAGGGCTTTCTGGTTAATAGAACCCTTACCCTAGGCGTAACTCAAACCTTAACCCTAGGAAGGAAAATCAACCTATGGTTCGGGATGGTCTCATGGAAATATCAGTGGTGGCAGCCAAGTTGCGTCACTTTTGCGCTCCCCTTGGGATGCCTTTCGCAGCTGCAGTGTGCCTGGAGCCCAGGGCTTCCTGGTTTTAAAAGTCCTAGGCCTAAGCCTAACAGTAACCCTAGGAAGGTAAATCAGCCGGGTATTAGGGTTCTTCCTAAGGGAAAAGCCGTGAAAGCAGCCATGTTGTGGCACTTCTGCACTCCCTTTGGGATGCCTTTGGCAGATGAAGTAAGCCTGGAACTCAGGGCTTCCTGGTTAAAGAAATTCAAGCCCTAGGCTGAACCCCAACCCTAACCCTAGGCAGATAAATCAGCCTAGGTATAGGGATGGTGCCAAGGAAAAAGCTGTGAAAGCTGCCATGTTGTTGCACTTTTGTACTCCCCTTGGGATGCCTTGAACAGCTGCAGTGTGCCTGGAGCTAAGGGCTTCCTAGTTTCAAAAATCCTAGCCCTAGGCCTAAGCCTAACAGTAACCCTGGGAAAGTAAATCAGCCTGATGTTAGGCTTCTTGCCAAGGAAAAAGCCGTGAAAGCAGCCATGTTGTGGCACTTCTGCACTCCCTTTGGGATGCCTTTGGCAGATGAAGTAAGCCTGGAACTCAGGGCTTCCTGGTTAAAGAAATCCAAGCCCTAGGCTGAACCCTAACCCTAACCCTAGGCAGATAAATCAGCCTAGGTATAGGGATGGTGCCAAGGAAAAAGCTGTGAAAGCTGCCATGTTGTTGCACTTTTGTACTCCCCTTGGGATGCCTTGAACAGCTGCAGTGTGCCTGGAGCTAAGGGCTTCCTAGTTTCAAAAATCCTAGCCCTAGGCCTAAGCCTAACAGTAACCCTGGGAAAGTAAATCAGCCTGATGTTAGGTTTCTTGCCAAGGAAAAAGCCGTGAAAGCAGCCATGTTGTGGCACTTTTGCACTCCCTTTTGGATGCCTTTCACAGCTCCAGTGTGCCTGGAACTCAGGGCTTCCTGCTTTTAAAAATCCTAGCCCTAGGCCGAACCCCAACCCTAAGACGAGAAAGGCAAATCAGCCAGGAATTAGGCATGTCCCCAAGGAAAAAGCTGTGGAGGCAGGCATGTTGTGGTACTTTTGCGCTCTTCTTGGCTAGTCCTTCGCAGCTGCTGTGTTCTTGGAACTCAGGGCTTTCTGGTTAATAGAACCCTTACCCTAGGCGTAACTCAAACCTTAACCCTAGGAAGGAAAATCAGCCTATGGTTCGGGATGGTCTCATGGAAATATCAGTGGTGGCAGCCAAGTTGCGTCACTTTTGCGCTCCCCTTGGGATGCCTTTCGCAGCTGCAGTGTGCCTGGAGCCCAGGGCTTCCTGGTTTTAAAAGTCCTAGGCCTAAGCCTAACAGTAACCCTAGGAAGGTAAATCAGCCGGGTATTAGGGTTCTTCCTAAGGAAAAAGCCGTGAAAGCAGCCATGTTGTGGCACTTCTGCACTCCCTTTGGGATGCCTTTGGCAGATGAAGTAAGCCTGGAACTCAGGGCTTCCTGGTTAAAGAAATTCAAGCCCTAGGCTGAACCCTAACCCTAACCCTAGGCAGATAAATCAGCCTAGGTATAGGGATGGTGCCAAGGAAAAAGCTGTGAAAGCTGCCATGTTGTTGCACTTTTGTACTCCCCTTGGGATGCCTTGAACAGCTGCAGTGTGCCTGGAGCTAAGGGCTTCCTAGTTTTAAAAATCCTAGCCCTAGGCCTAAGCCTAATAGTAACCCTGGGAAGGTAAGTCAGCCTGATGTTAGGCTTCTTGCCAAGGAAAAAGCCGTGAAAGCAGCCATGTTGTGGCACTTTTGCACTCCCTTTTGGATGCCTTTCACAGCTCCAGTGTGCCTGGAACTCAGGGCTTCCTGCTTTTAAAAATCCTAGCCCTAGGCCGAACCCCAACCCTAAGACGAGAAAGGCAAATCAGCCAGGAATTAGGCATGTCCCCAAGGAAAAAGCTGTGGAGGCAGGCATGTTGTGGTACTTTTGCGCTCTTCTTGGCTAGTCCTTCGCAGCTGCTGTGTTCTTGGAACTCAGGGCTTTCTGGTTAATAGAGCCCTTACCCTAGGCGTAACTCAAACCTTAACCCTAGGAAGGAAAATCAACCTATGGTTCGGGATGGTCTCATGGAAATATCAGTGGTGGCAGCCAAGTTGCGTCACTTTTGCGCTCCCCTTGGGATGCCTTTCGCAGCTGCAGTGTGCCTGGAGCCCAGGGCTTCCTGGTTTTAAAAGTCCTAGGCCTAAGCCTAACAGTAACCCTAGGAAGGTAAATCAGCCAGGTATTAGGGTTCTTCCTAAGGGAAAAGCCGTGAAAGCAGCCATGTTGTGGCACTTCTGCACTCCCTTTGGGATGCCTTTGGCAGATGAAGTAAGCCTGGAACTCAGGGCTTCCTGGTTAAAAAAATTCAAGCCCTAGGCTGAACCCTAACCCTAACCCTAGGCAGATAAATCAGCCTAGGTATAGGGATGGTGCCAAGGAAAAAGCTGTGAAAGCTGCCATGTTGTTGCACTTTTGTACTCCCCTTGGGATGCCTTGAACAGCTGCAGTGTGCCTGGAGCCCAGGGCTTCCTAGTTTCAAAAATCCTAGCCCTAGGCCTAAGCCTAACAGTAACCCTGGGAAGGTAAATCAGCCTGATGTTAGGTTTCTTGCCAAGGAAAAAGCCGTGAAAGCAGCCATGTTGTGGCACTTCTGCACTCCCTTTGGGATGCCTTTGGCAGATGAAGTAAGCCTGGAACTCAGGGCTTCCTGGTTAAAGAAATCCAAGCCCTAGGCTGAACCCTAACCCTAACCCTAGGCAGGTAAATCAGCCTAGGTATAGGGATGGTGCCAAGGAAAAAGCTGTGAAAGCTGCCATGTTGTTGCACTTTTGTACTCCCCTTGGGATGCCTTGAACAGCTGCAGTGTGCCTGGAGCTAAGGGCTTCCTAGTTTCAAAAATCCTAGCCCTAGGCCTAAGCCTAACAGTAACCCTGGGAAAGTAAATCAGCCTGGTGTTAGGCTTCTTGCCAAGGAAAAAGCTGTGAAAGCTGCCATGTTGTTGCACTTTTGTACTCCCCTTGGGATGCCTTGAACAGCTGCAGTGTGCCTGGAGCTAAGGGCTTCCTAGTTTCAAAAATCCTAGCCCTAGGCCTAAGCCTAACAGTAACCCTGGGAAAGTAAATCAGCCTGGTGTTAGGCTTCTTGCCAAGGAAAAAGCCGTGAAAGCAGCCATGTTGTGGCACTTTTGCACTCCCTTTTGGATGCCTTTCACAGCTCCAGTGTGCCTGGAACTCAGGGCTTCCTGCTTTTAAAAATCCTAGCCCTAGGCCGAACCGCAACCCTATGACGAGAAAGGCAAATCAGCCAGGAATTAGGCATGTCCCCAAGGAAAAAGCTGTGGAGGCAGGCATGTTGTGGTACTTTTGCGCTCTTCTTGGCTAGTCCTTCGCAGCTGCTGTGTTCTTGGAACTCAGGGCTTTCTGGTTAATAGAACCCTTACCCTAGGCGTAACTCAAACCTTAACCCTAGGAAGGAAAATCAACCTATGGTTCGGGATGGTCTCATGGAAATATCAGTGGTGGCAGCCAAGTTGCGTCACTTTTGCGCTCCCCTTGGGATGCCTTTCGCAGCTGCAGTGTGCCTGGAGCCCAGGGCTTCCTGGTTTTAAAAGTCCTAGGCCTAAGCCTAACAGTAACCCTAGGAAGGTAAATCAGCCGGGTATTAGGGTTCTTCCTAAGGGAAAAGCCGTGAAAGCAGCCATGTTGTGGCACTTCTGCACTCCCTTTGGGATGCCTTTGGCAGATGAAGTAAGCCTGGAACTCAGGGCTTCCTGGTTAAAGAAATCCAAGCCCTAGGCTGAACCCTAACCCTAACCCTAGGCAGGTAAATCAGCCTAGGTATAGGGATGGTGCCAAGGAAAAAGCTGTGAAAGCTGCCATGTTGTTGCACTTTTGTACTCCCCTTGGGATGCCTTGAACAGCTGCAGTGTGCCTGGAGCTAAGGGCTTCCTAGTTTCAAAAATCCTAGCCCTAGGCCTAAGCCTAACAGTAACCCTGGGAAAGTAAATCAGCCTGGTGTTAGGCTTCTTGCCAAGGAAAAAGCTGTGAAAGCTGCCATGTTGTTGCACTTTTGTACTCCCCTTGGGATGCCTTGAACAGCTGCAGTGTGCCTGGAGCTAAGGGCTTCCTAGTTTCAAAAATCCTAGCCCTAGGCCTAAGCCTAACAGTAACCCTGGGAAAGTAAATCAGCCTGGTGTTAGGCTTCTTGCCAAGGAAAAAGCCGTGAAAGCAGCCATGTTGTGGCACTTTTGCACTCCCTTTTGGATGCCTTTCACAGCTCCAGTGTGCCTGGAACTCAGGGCTTCCTGCTTTTAAAAATCCTAGCCCTAGGCCGAACCGCAACCCTATGACGAGAAAGGCAAATCAGCCAGGAATTAGGCATGTCCCCAAGGAAAAAGCTGTGGAGGCAGGCATGTTGTGGTACTTTTGCGCTCTTCTTGGCTAGTCCTTCGCAGCTGCTGTGTTCTTGGAACTCAGGGCTTTCTGGTTAATAGAACCCTTACCCTAGGCGTAACTCAAACCTTAACCCTAGGAAGGAAAATCAACCTATGGTTCGGGATGGTCTCATGGAAATATCAGTGGTGGCAGCCAAGTTGCGTCACTTTTGCGCTCCCCTTGGGATGCCTTTCGCAGCTGCAGTGTGCCTGGAGCCCAGGGCTTCCTGGTTTTAAAAGTCCTAGGCCTAAGCCTAACAGTAACCCTAGGAAGGTAAATCAGCCGGGTATTAGGGTTCTTCCTAAGGGAAAAGCCGTGAAAGCAGCCATGTTGTGGCACTTCTGCACTCCCTTTGGGATGCCTTTGGCAGATGAAGTAAGCCTGGAACTCAGGGCTTCCTGGTTAAAAAAATTCAAGCCCTAGGCTGAACCCTAACCCTAACCCTAGGCAGATAAATCAGCCTAGGTATAGGGATGGTGCCAAGGAAAAAGCTGTGAAAGCTGCCATGTTGTTGCACTTTTGTACTCCCCTTGGGATGCCTTGAACAGCTGCAGTGTGCCTGGAGCTAAGGGCTTCCTAGTTTCAAAAATCCTAGCCCTAGGCCTAAGCCTAACAGTAACCCTAGGAAGGTAAATCAGCCTGATGTTAGGCTTCTTGCCAAGGAAAAAGCCGTGAAAGCAGCCATGTTGTGGCACTTTTGCACTCCCTTTGGGATGCCTTTGGCAGATGAAGTAAGCCTGGAACTCAGGGCTTCCTGGTTAAAGAAATCCAAGCCCTAGGCTGAACCCTAACCCTAACCCTAGGCAGATAAATCAGCCTAGGTATAGGGATGGTGCCAAGGAAAAAGCTGTGAAAGCTGCCATGTTGTTGCACTTTTGTACTCCCCTTGGATGCCTTGAACAGCTGCAGTGTGCCTGGAGCTAAGGGCTTCCTAGTTTCAAAAATCCTAGCCCTAGGCCTAAGCCTAACAGTAACCCTGGGAAAGTAAATCAGCCTGATGTTAGGCTTCTTGCCAAGGAAAAAGCTGTGAAAGCAGCCATGTTGTGGCACTTCTGCACTCCCTTTGGGATGCCTTTGGCAGATGAAGTAAGCCTGGAACTCAGGGCTTCCTGGTTAAAGAAATCCAAGCCCTAGGCTGAACCCTAACCCTAACCCTAGGCAGATAAATCAGCCTAGGTATAGGGATGGTGCCAAGGAAAAAGCTGTGAAAGCTGCCATGTTGTTGCACTTTTGTACTCCCCTTGGGATGCCTTGAACAGCTGCAGTGTGCCTGGAGCTAAGGGCTTCCTAGTTTCAAAAATCCTAGCCCTAGGCCTAAGCCTAACAGTAACCCTGGGAAAGTAAATCAGCCTGATGTTAGGCTTCTTGCCAAGGAAAAAGCCGTGAAACAGCCATGTTGTGGCACTTTTGCACTCCCTTTTGGATGCCTTTCACAGCTCCAGTGTGCCTGGAACTCAGGGCTTCCTGATTTTAAAAATCCTAGCCCTAGGCCGAACCCCAACCCTAAGACAAGAAAGGCAAATCAGCCAGGAATTAGGCATGTCCCCAAGGAAAAAGCTGTGGAGGCAGGCATGTTGTGCTACTTTTGCGCTCTTCTTGGCTAGTCCTTCGCAGCTGCTGTGTTCTTGGAACTTAGGGCTTTCTGGTTAATAGAGCCCTTACCCTAGGCGTAACTCAAACCTTAACCCTAGGAAGGGAAATCAGCCTATGGTTCGGGATGCTCTCATGGAAATATCAGTGGTGGCAGCCAAGTTGCGTCACTTTTGCGCTCCCCTTGGGATGCCTTTTGCAGCTGCAGTGTGCCTGGAGCCCAGGGCTTCCTGGTTTTAAAAGTCCTAGGCCTAAGCCTAACAGTAACCCTAGGAAGGTAAATCAGCCGGGTATTAGGGTTCTTCCTAAGGGAAAAGCCGTGAAAGCAGCCATGTTGTGGCACTTCTGCACTCCCTTTGGGATGCCTTTGGCAGATGAAGTAAGCCTGGAACTCAGGGCTTCCTGGTTAAAGAAATCCAAGCCCTAGGCTGAACCCTAACCCTAACCCTAGGCAGATAAATCAGCCTAGGTATAGGGATGGTGCCAAGGAAAAAGCTGTGAAAGCTGCCATGTTGTTGCACTTTTGTACTCCCCTTGGGATGCCTTGAACAGCTGCAGTGTGCCTGGAGCTAAGGGCTTCCTAGTTTTAAAGATCCTAGCCCTAGGCCTAAGCCTAACAGTAACCCTGGGAAAGTAAATCAGCCTGGTCTTAGGCGTCTTGCCAAGGAAAAAGCTGTGAAAGCTGCCATGTTGTTGCACTTTTGTACTCCCCTTGGGATGCCTTGAACAGCTGCAGTGTGCCTGGAGCTAAGGGCTTCCTAGTTTCAAAAATCCTAGCCCTAGGCCTAAGCCTAACAGTAACCCTGGGAAAGTAAATCAGCCTGATGTTAGGCTTCTTGCGAAGGAAAAAGCCGTGAAAGCAGCCATGTTGTGGCACTTTTGCACTCCCTTTGGGATGCCTTTGGCAGATGAAGTAAGCCTGGAACTCAGGGCTTCCTGGTTAAAAAAATCCAAGCCCTAGGCTGAACCCTAACCCTAACCCTAGGCACATAAATCAGCCTAGGTATAGGGATGGTGCCAAGGAAAAAGCTGTGAAAGCTGCCATGTTGTTGCACTTTTGTACTCCCCTTGGATGCCTTGAACAGTTGCAGTATGCCTGGAGCTAAGGGCTTCCTAGTTTCAAAAATCCTAGCCCTAGGCCTAAGCCTAACAGTAACCCTAGGAAGGTAAATCAGCCGGGTATTAGGGTTCTTCCTAAGGGAAAAGCCGTGAAAGCAGCCATGTTGTGGCACTTCTGCACTCCCTTTGGGATGCCTTTGGCAGATGAAGTAAGCCTGGAACTCAGGGCTTCCTGGTTAAAGAAATCCAAGCCCTAGGCTGAACCCTAACCCTAACCCTAGGCAGATAAATCAGCCTAGGTATAGGGATGGTGCCAAGGAAAAAGCTGTGAAAGCTGCCATGTTGTTGCACTTTTGTACTCCCCTTGGATGCCTTGAACAGCTGCAGTGTGCCTGGAGCTAAGGGCTTCCTAGTTTCAAAAATCCTAGCCCTAGGCCTAAGCCTAACAGTAACCCTAGGAAGGTAAATCAGCCGGGTATTAGGGTTCTTCCTAAGGAAAAAGCCGTGAAAGCAGCCATGTTGTGGCACTTCTGCACTCCCTTTGGGATGCCTTTGGCAGATGAAGTAAGCCTGGAACTCAGGGCTTCCTGGTTAAAAAAATTCAAGCCCTAGGCTGAACCCTAACCCTAACCCTAGGCAGATAAATCAGCCTAGGTATAGGGATGGTGCCAAGGAAAAAGCTGTGAAAGCTGCCATGTTGTTGCACTTTTGTACTCCCCTTGGGATGCCTTGAACAGCTGCAGTGTGCCTGGAGCTAAGGGCTTCCTAGTTTTAAAAATCCTAGCCCTAGGCCTAAGCCTAATAGTAACCCTGGGAAGGTAAGTCATCCTGATGTTAGGCTTCTTGCCAAGGAAAAAGCCGTGAAAGCAGCCATGTTGTGGCACTTTTGCACTCCCTTTTGGATGCCTTTCACAGCTCCAGTGTGCCTGGAACTCAGGGCTTCCTGCTTTTAAAAATCCTAGCCCTAGGCCGAACCCCAACCCTAAGACGAGAAAGGCAAATCAGCCAGGAATTAGGCATGTCCCCAAGGAAAAAGCTGTGGAGGCAGGCATGTTGTGGTACTTTTGCGCTCTTCTTGGCTAGTCCTTCGCAGCTGCTGTGTTCTTGGAACTCAGGGCTTTCTGGTTAATAGAACCCTTACCCTAGGCGTAACTCAAACCTTAACCCTAGGAAGGAAAATCAACCTATGGTTCGGGATGGTCTCATGGAAATATCAGTGGTGGCAGCCAAGTTGCGTCACTTTTGCGCTCCCCTTGGGATGCCTTTCGCAGCTGCAGTGTGCCTGGAGCCCAGGGCTTCCTGGTTTTAAAAGTCCTAGGCCTAAGCCTAACAGTAACCCTAGGAAGGTAAATCAGCCAGGTATTAGGGTTCTTCCTAAGGGAAAAGCCGTGAAAGCAGCCATGTTGTGGCACTTCTGCACTCCCTTTGGGATGCCTTTGGCAGATGAAGTAAGCCTGGAACTCAGGGCTTCCTGGTTAAAAAAATTCAAGCCCTAGGCTGAACCCTAACCCTAACCCTAGGCAGATAAATCAGCCTAGGTATAGGGATGGTGCCAAGGAAAAAGCTGTGAAAGCTGCCATGTTGTTGCACTTTTGTACTCCCCTTGGGATGCCTTGAACAGCTGCAGTGTGCCTGGAGCCCAGGGCTTCCTAGTTTCAAAAATCCTAGCCCTAGGCCTAAGCCTAACAGTAACCCTGGGAAGGTAAATCAGCCTGATGTTAGGTTTCTTGCCAAGGAAAAAGCCGTGAAAGCAGCCATGTTGTGGCACTTCTGCACTCCCTTTGGGATGCCTTTGGCAGATGAAGTAAGCCTGGAACTCAGGGCTTCCTGGTTAAAGAAATCCAAGCCCTAGGCTGAACCCTAACCCTAACCCTAGGCAGGTAAATCAGCCTAGGTATAGGGATGGTGCCAAGGAAAAAGCTGTGAAAGCTGCCATGTTGTTGCACTTTTGTACTCCCCTTGGGATGCCTTGAACAGCTGCAGTGTGCCTGGAGCTAAGGGCTTCCTAGTTTCAAAAATCCTAGCCCTAGGCCTAAGCCTAACAGTAACCCTGGGAAAGTAAATCAGCCTGGTGTTAGGCTTCTTGCCAAGGAAAAAGCTGTGAAAGCTTCCATGTTGTTGCACTTTTGTACTCCCCTTGGGATGCCTTGAACAGCTGCAGTGTGCCTGGAGCTAAGGGCTTCCTAGTTTCAAAAATCCTAGCCCTAGGCCTAAGCCTAACAGTAACCCTGGGAAAGTAAATCAGCCTGGTGTTAGGCTTCTTGCCAAGGAAAAAGCCGTGAAAGCAGCCATGTTGTGGCACTTTTGCACTCCCTTTTGGATGCCTTTCACAGCTCCAGTGTGCCTGGAACTCAGGGCTTCCTGCTTTTAAAAATCCTAGCCCTAGGCCGAACCGCAACCCTATGACGAGAAAGGCAAATCAGCCAGGAATTAGGCATGTCCCCAAGGAAAAGGCTGTGGAGGCAGGCATGTTGTGGTACTTTTGCGCTCTTCTTGGCTAGTCCTTCGCAGCTGCTGTGTTCTTGGAACTCAGGGCTTTCTGGTTAATAGAACCCTTACCCTAGGCGTAACTCAAACCTTAACCCTAGGAAGGAAAATCAACCTATGGTTCGGGATGGTCTCATGGAAATATCAGTGGTGGCAGCCAAGTTGCGTCACTTTTGCGCTCCCCTTGGGATGCCTTTCGCAGCTGCAGTGTGCCTGGAGCCCAGGGCTTCCTGGTTTTAAAAGTCCTAGGCCTAAGCCTAACAGTAACCCTAGGAAGGTAAATCAGCCGGGTATTAGGGTTCTTCCTAAGGGAAAAGCCGTGAAAGCAGCCATGTTGTGGCACTTCTGCACTCCCTTTGGGATGCCTTTGGCAGATGAAGTAAGCCTGGAACTCAGGGCTTCCTGGTTAAAGAAATCCAAGCCCTAGGCTGAACCCTAACCCTAACCCTAGGCAGATAAATCAGCCTAGGTATAGGGATGGTGCCAAGGAAAAAGCTGTGAAAGCTGCCATGTTGTTGCACTTTTGTACTCCCCTTGGGATGCCTTGAACAGCTGCAGTGTGCCTGGAGCTAAGGGCTTCCTAGTTTCAAAAATCCTAGCCCTAGGCCTAAGCCTAACAGTAACCCTGGGAAAGTAAATCAGCCTGATGTTAGGCTTCTTGCCAAGGAAAAAGCCGTGAAACAGCCATGTTGTGGCACTTTTGCACTCCCTTTTGGATGCCTTTCACAGCTCCAGTGTGCCTGGAACTCAGGGCTTCCTGATTTTAAAAATCCTAGCCCTAGGCCGAACCCCAACCCTAAGACAAGAAAGGCAAATCAGCCAGGAATTAGGCATGTCCCCAAGGAAAAAGCTGTGGAGGCAGGCATGTTGTGCTACTTTTGCGCTCTTCTTGGCTAGTCCTTCGCAGCTGCTGTGTTCTTGGAACTTAGGGCTTTCTGGTTAATAGAGCCCTTACCCTAGGCGTAACTCAAACCTTAACCCTAGGAAGGGAAATCAGCCTATGGTTCGGGATGCTCTCATGGAAATATCAGTGGTGGCAGCCAAGTTGCGTCACTTTTGCGCTCCCCTTGGGATGCCTTTTGCAGCTGCAGTGTGCCTGGAGCCCAGGGCTTCCTGGTTTTAAAAGTCCTAGGCCTAAGCCTAACAGTAACCCTAGGAAGGTAAATCAGCCGGGTATTAGGGTTCTTCCTAAGGGAAAAGCCGTGAAAGCAGCCATGTTGTGGCACTTCTGCACTCCCTTTGGGATGCCTTTGGCAGATGAAGTAAGCCTGGAACTCAGGGCTTCCTGGTTAAAGAAATCCAAGCCCTAGGCTGAACCCTAACCCTAACCCTAGGCAGATAAATCAGCCTAGGTATAGGGATGGTGCCAAGGAAAAAGCTGTGAAAGCTGCCATGTTGTTGCACTTTTGTACTCCCCTTGGGATGCCTTGAACAGCTGCAGTGTGCCTGGAGCTAAGGGCTTCCTAGTTTTAAAGATCCTAGCCCTAGGCCTAAGCCTAACAGTAACCCTGGGAAAGTAAATCAGCCTGGTCTTAGGCATCTTGCCAAGGAAAAAGCTGTGAAAGCTGCCATGTTGTTGCACTTTTGTACTCCCCTTGGGATGCCTTGAACAGCTGCAGTGTGCCTGGAGCTAAGGGCTTCCTAGTTTCAAAAATCCTAGCCCTAGGCCTAAGCCTAACAGTAACCCTGGGAAAGTAAATCAGCCTGATGTTAGGCTTCTTGCCAAGGAAAAAGCCGTGAAAGCAGCCATGTTGTGGCACTTTTGCACTCCCTTTGGGATGCCTTTGGCAGATGAAGTAAGCCTGGAACTCAGGGCTTCCTGGTTAAAAAAATCCAAGCCCTAGGCTGAACCCTAACCCTAACCCTAGGCACATAAATCAGCCTAGGTATAGGGATGGTGCCAAGGAAAAAGCTGTGAAAGCTGCCATGTTGTTGCACTTTTGTACTCCCCTTGGATGCCTTGAACAGCTGCAGTATGCCTGGAGCTAAGGGCTTCCTAGTTTCAAAAATCCTAGCCCTAGGCCTAAGCCTAACAGTAACCCTAGGAAGGTAAATCAGCCGGGTATTAGGGTTCTTCCTAAGGGAAAAGCCGTGAAAGCAGCCATGTTGTGGCACTTCTGCACTCCCTTTGGGATGCCTTTGGCAGATGAAGTAAGCCTGGAACTCAGGGCTTCCTGGTTAAAGAAATCCAAGCCCTAGGCTGAACCCTAACCCTAACCCTAGGCAGATAAATCAGCCTAGGTATAGGGATGGTGCCAAGGAAAAAGCTGTGAAAGCTGCCATGTTGTTGCACTTTTGTACTCCCCTTGGATGCCTTGAACAGCTGCAGTGTGCCTGGAGCTAAGGGCTTCCTAGTTTCAAAAATCCTAGCCCTAGGCCTAAGCCTAACAGTAACCCTAGGAAGGTAAATCAGCCGGGTATTAGGGTTCTTCCTAAGGGAAAAGCCGTGAAAGCAGCCATGTTGTGGCACTTCTGCACTCCCTTTGGGATGCCTTTGGCAGATGAAGTAAGCCTGGAACTCAGGGCTTCCTGGTTAAAGAAATCCAAGCCCTAGGCTGAACCCTAACCCTAACCCTAGGCAGATAAATCAGCCTAGGTATAGGGATGGTGCCAAGGAAAAAGCTGTGAAAGCTGCCATGTTGTTGCACTTTTGTACTCCCCTTGGGATGCCTTGAACAGCTGCAGTGTGCCTGGAGCTAAGGGCTTCCTAGTTTTAAAAATCCTAGCCCTAGGCCTAAGCCTAACAGTAACCCTGGGAAAGTAAATCAGCCTGATGTTAGGCTTCTTGCCAAGGAAAAAGCCGTGAAACAGCCATGTTGTGGCACTTTTGCACTCCCTTTTGGATGCCTTTCACAGCTCCAGTGTGCCTGGAACTCAGGGCTTCCTGATTTTAAAAATCCTAGCCCTAGGCCGAACCACAACCCTAAGACGAGAAATGCAAATCAGCCAGGAATTAGGCATGTCCCCAAGGAAAAAGCTGTGTAGGCAGGCATGTTGTGCTACTTTTGCGCTCTTCTTGGCTAGTCCTTCGCAGCTGCTGTGTTCTTGGAACTTAGGGCTTTCTGGTTAATAGAGCCCTTACCCTAGGCGTAACTCAAACCTTAACCCTAGGAAGGGAAATCAGCCTATGGTTCGGGATTCTCTCATGGAAATATCAGTGGTGGCAGCCAAGTTGCGTCACTTTTGCGCTCCCCTTGGGATGCCTTTTGCAGCTGCAGTGTGCCTGGAGCCCAGGGCTTCCTGGTTTTAAAAGTCCTAGGCCTAAGCCTAACAGTAACCCTAGGAAGGTAAATCAGCCGGGTATTAGGGTTCTTCCTAAGGGAAAAGCCGTGAAAGCAGCCATGTTGTGGCACTTCTGCACTCCCTTTGGGATGCCTTTGGCAGATGAAGTAAGCCTGGAACTCAGGGCTTCCTGGTTAAAGAAATTCAAGCCCTAGGCTGAACCCTAACCCTAACCCTAGGCAGATAAATCAGCCTAGGTATAGGGATGGTGCCAAGGAAAAAGCTGTGAAAGCTGCCATGTTGTTGCACTTTTGTACTCCCCTTGGGATGCCTTGAACAGCTGCAGTGTGCCTGGAGCTAAGGGCTTCCTAGTTTTAAAAATCCTAGCCCTAGGCCTAAGCCTAACAGTAACCCTGGGAAGGTAAGTCAGCCTGGTGTTAGGCGTCTTGCCAAGGAAAAAGCCGTGAAAGCAGCCATGTTGTGGCACTTTTGCACTCCCTTTTGGATGCCTTTCACAGCTCCAGTGTGCCTGGAACTCAGGGCTTCCTGCTTTTAAAAATCCTAGCCCTAGGCCGAACCCCAACCCTATGACGAGAAAGGCAAATCAGCCAGGAATTAGGCATGTCCCCAAGGAAAAAGCTGTGGAGGCAGGCATGTTGTGCTACTTTTGCGCTCTTCTTGGCTAGTCCTTCGCAGCTGCTGTGTTCTTGGAACTCAGGGCTTTCTGGTTAATAGAACCCTTACCCTAGGCGTAACTCAAACCTTAACCCTAGGAAGGAAAATCAACCTATGGTTCGGGATGGGCTCATGGAAATATCAGTGGTGGCAGCCAAGTTGCGTCACTTTTGCGCTCCCCTTGGGATGCCTTTTGCAGCTGCAGTGTGCCTGGAGCCCAGGGCTTCCTGGTTTTAAAAGTCCTAGGCCTAAGCCTAACAGTAACCCTAGGAAGGTAAATCAGCCAGGTATTAGGGTTCTTCCTAAGGGAAAAGCCGTGAAAGCAGCCATGTTGTGGCACTTCTGCACTCCCTTTGGGATGCCTTTGGCAGATGAAGTAAGCCTGGAACTCAGGGCTTCCTGGTTAAAAAAATTCAAGCCCTAGGCTGAACCCTAACCCTAACCCTAGGCAGATAAATCAGCCTAGGTATAGGGATGGTGCCAAGGAAAAAGCTGTGAAAGCTGCCATGTTGTTGCACTTTTGTACTCCCCTTGGGATGCCTTGAACAGCTGCAGTGTGCCTGGAGCCCAGGGCTTCCTAGTTTCAAAAATCCTAGCCCTAGGCCTAAGCCTAACAGTAACCCTGGGAAGGTAAATCAGCCTGATGTTAGGTTTCTTGCCAAGGAAAAAGCCGTGAAAGCAGCCATGTTGTGGCACTTCTGCACTCCCTTTGGGATGCCTTTGGCAGATGAAGTAAGCCTGGAACTCAGGGCTTCCTGGTTAAAGAAATCCAAGCCCTAGGCTGAACCCTAACCCTAACCCTAGGCAGGTAAATCAGCCTAGGTATAGGGATGGTGCCAAGGAAAAAGCTGTGAAAGCTGCCATGTTGTTGCACTTTTGTACTCCCCTTGGGATGCCTTGAACAGCTGCAGTGTGCCTGGAGCTAAGGGCTTCCTAGTTTCAAAAATCCTAGCCCTAGGCCTAAGCCTAACAGTAACCCTGGGAAAGTAAATCAGCCTGGTGTTAGGCTTCTTGCCAAGGAAAAAGCTGTGAAAGCTTCCATGTTGTTGCACTTTTGTACTCCCCTTGGGATGCCTTGAACAGCTGCAGTGTGCCTGGAGCTAAGGGCTTCCTAGTTTCAAAAATCCTAGCCCTAGGCCTAAGCCTAACAGTAACCCTGGGAAAGTAAATCAGCCTGGTGTTAGGCTTCTTGCCAAGGAAAAAGCCGTGAAAGCAGCCATGTTGTGGCACTTTTGCACTCCCTTTTGGATGCCTTTCACAGCTCCAGTGTGCCTGGAACTCAGGGCTTCCTGCTTTTAAAAATCCTAGCCCTAGGCCGAACCGCAACCCTATGACGAGAAAGGCAAATCAGCCAGGAATTAGGCATGTCCCCAAGGAAAAAGCTGTGGAGGCAGGCATGTTGTGGTACTTTTGCGCTCTTCTTGGCTAGTCCTTCGCAGCTGCTGTGTTCTTGGAACTCAGGGCTTTCTGGTTAATAGAACCCTTACCCTAGGCGTAACTCAAACCTTAACCCTAGGAAGGAAAATCAACCTATGGTTCGGGATGGTCTCATGGAAATATCAGTGGTGGCAGCCAAGTTGCGTCACTTTTGCGCTCCCCTTGGGATGCCTTTCGCAGCTGCAGTGTGCCTGGAGCCCAGGGCTTCCTGGTTTTAAAAGTCCTAGGCCTAAGCCTAACAGTAACCCTAGGAAGGTAAATCAGCCGGGTATTAGGGTTCTTCCTAAGGGAAAAGCCGTGAAAGCAGCCATGTTGTGGCACTTCTGCACTCCCTTTGGGATGCCTTTGGCAGATGAAGTAAGCCTGGAACTCAGGGCTTCCTGGTTAAAAAAATTCAAGCCCTAGGCTGAACCCTAACCCTAACCCTAGGCAGATAAATCAGCCTAGGTATAGGGATGGTGCCAAGGAAAAAGCTGTGAAAGCTGCCATGTTGTTGCACTTTTGTACTCCCCTTGGGATGCCTTGAACAGCTGCAGTGTGCCTGGAGCTAAGGGCTTCCTCGTTTTAAAAATCCTAGCCCTAGGCCTAAGCCTAATAGTAACCCTGGGAAGGTAAGTCAGCCTGGTGTTAGGCGTCTTGCCAAGGAAAAAGCCGTGAAACAGCCATGTTGTGGCACTTTTGCACTCCCTTTTGGATGCCTTTGGCAGATGAAGTAAGCCTGGAACTCAGGGCTTCCTGGTTAAAGAAATCCAAGCCCTAGGCTGAACCCTAACCCTAACCCTAGGCAGATAAATCAGCCTAGGTATAGGGATGGTGCCAAGGAAAAAGCTGTGAAAGCTGCCATGTTGTTGCACTTTTGTACTCCCCTTGGATGCCTTGAACAGCTGCAGTGTGCCTGGAGCTAAGGGCTTCCTAGTTTCAAAAATCCTAGCCCTAGGCCTAAGCCTAACAGTAACCCTGGGAAAGTAAATCAGCCTGATGTTAGGCTTCTTGCCAAGGAAAAAGCTGTGAAAGCAGCCATGTTGTGGCACTTCTGCACTCCCTTTGGGATGCCTTTGGCAGATGAAGTAAGCCTGGAACTCAGGGCTTCCTGGTTAAAGAAATCCAAGCCCTAGGCTGAACCCTAACCCTAACCCTAGGCAGATAAATCAGCCTAGGTATAGGGATGGTGCCAAGGAAAAAGCTGTGAAAGCTGCCATGTTGTTGCACTTTTGTACTCCCCTTGGGATGCCTTGAACAGCTGCAGTGTGCCTGGAGCTAAGGGCTTCCTAGTTTCAAAAATCCTAGCCCTAGGCCTAAGCCTAACAGTAACCCTGGGAAAGTAAATCAGCCTGATGTTAGGCTTCTTGCCAAGGAAAAAGCCGTGAAACAGCCATGTTGTGGCACTTTTGCACTCCCTTTTGGATGCCTTTCACAGCTCCAGTGTGCCTGGAACTCAGGGCTTCCTGATTTTAAAAATCCTAGCCCTAGGCCGAACCCCAACCCTAAGACAAGAAAGGCAAATCAGCCAGGAATTAGGCATGTCCCCAAGGAAAAAGCTGTGGAGGCAGGCATGTTGTGCTACTTTTGCGCTCTTCTTGGCTAGTCCTTCGCAGCTGCTGTGTTCTTGGAACTTAGGGCTTTCTGGTTAATAGAGCCCTTACCCTAGGCGTAACTCAAACCTTAACCCTAGGAAGGGAAATCAGCCTATGGCTCGGGATGCTCTCATGGAAATATCAGTGGTGGCAGCCAAGTTGCGTCACTTTTGCGCTCCCCTTGGGATGCCTTTTGCAGCTGCAGTGTGCCTGGAGCCCAGGGCTTCCTGGTTTTAAAAGTCCTAGGCCTAAGCCTAACAGTAACCCTAGGAAGGTAAATCAGCCGGGTATTAGGGTTCTTCCTAAGGGAAAAGCCGTGAAAGCAGCCATGTTGTGGCACTTCTGCACTCCCTTTGGGATGCCTTTGGCAGATGAAGTAAGCCTGGAACTCAGGGCTTCCTGGTTAAAGAAATCCAAGCCCTAGGCTGAACCCTAACCCTAACCCTAGGCAGATAAATCAGCCTAGGTATAGGGATGGTGCCAAGGAAAAAGCTGTGAAAGCTGCCATGTTGTTGCACTTTTGTACTCCCCTTGGGATGCCTTGAACAGCTGCAGTGTGCCTGGAGCTAAGGGCTTCCTAGTTTTAAAGATCCTAGCCCTAGGCCTAAGCCTAACAGTAACCCTGGGAAAGTAAATCAGCCTGGTCTTAGGCATCTTGCCAAGGAAAAAGCTGTGAAAGCTGCCATGTTGTTGCACTTTTGTACTCCCCTTGGGATGCCTTGAACAGCTGCAGTGTGCCTGGAGCTAAGGGCTTCCTAGTTTCAAAAATCCTAGCCCTAGGCCTAAGCCTAACAGTAACCCTGGGAAAGTAAATCAGCCTGATGTTAGGCTTCTTGCCAAGGAAAAAGCCGTGAAAGCAGCCATGTTGTGGCACTTTTGCACTCCCTTTGGGATGCCTTTGGCAGATGAAGTAAGCCTGGAACTCAGGGCTTCCTGGTTAAAAAAATCCAAGCCCTAGGCTGAACCCTAACCCTAACCCTAGGCACATAAATCAGCCTAGGTATAGGGATGGTGCCAAGGAAAAAGCTGTGAAAGCTGCCATGTTGTTGCACTTTTGTACTCCCCTTGGATGCCTTGAACAGCTGCAGTATGCCTGGAGCTAAGGGCTTCCTAGTTTCAAAAATCCTAGCCCTAGGCCTAAGCCTAACAGTAACCCTAGGAAGGTAAATCAGCCGGGTATTAGGGTTCTTCCTAAGGGAAAAGCCGTGAAAGCAGCCATGTTGTGGCACTTCTGCACTCCCTTTGGGATGCCTTTGGCAGATGAAGTAAGCCTGGAACTCAGGGCTTCCTGGTTAAAGAAATCCAAGCCCTAGGCTGAACCCTAACCCTAACCCTAGGCAGATAAATCAGCCTAGGTATAGGGATGGTGCCAAGGAAAAAGCTGTGAAAGCTGCCATGTTGTTGCACTTTTGTACTCCCCTTGGATGCCTTGAACAGCTGCAGTGTGCCTGGAGCTAAGGGCTTCCTAGTTTCAAAAATCCTAGCCCTAGGCCTAAGCCTAACAGTAACCCTAGGAAGGTAAATCAGCCGGGTATTAGGGTTCTTCCTAAGGGAAAAGCCGTGAAAGCAGCCATGTTGTGGCACTTCTGCACTCCCTTTGGGATGCCTTTGGCAGATGAAGTAAGCCTGGAACTCAGGGCTTCCTGGTTAAAGAAATCCAAGCCCTAGGCTGAACCCTAACCCTAACCCTAGGCAGATAAATCAGCCTAGGTATAGGGATGGTGCCAAGGAAAAAGCTGTGAAAGCTGCCATGTTGTTGCACTTTTGTACTCCCCTTGGGATGCCTTGAACAGCTGCAGTGTGCCTGGAGCTAAGGGCTTCCTAGTTTTAAAAATCCTAGCCCTAGGCCTAAGCCTAACAGTAACCCTGGGAAAGTAAATCAGCCTGATGTTAGGCTTCTTGCCAAGGAAAAAGCCGTGAAACAGCCATGTTGTGGCACTTTTGCACTCCCTTTTGGATGCCTTTCACAGCTCCAGTGTGCCTGGAACTCAGGGCTTCCTGATTTTAAAAATCCTAGCCCTAGGCCGAACCACAACCCTAAGACGAGAAAGGCAAATCAGCCAGGAATTAGGCATGTCCCCAAGGAAAAAGCTGTGTAGGCAGGCATGTTGTGCTACTTTTGCGCTCTTCTTGGCTAGTCCTTCGCAGCTGCTGTGTTCTTGGAACTTAGGGCTTTCTGGTTAATAGAGCCCTTACCCTAGGCGTAACTCAAACCTTAACCCTAGGAAGGGAAATCAGCCTATGGTTCGGGATTCTCTCATGGAAATATCAGTGGTGGCAGCCAAGTTGCGTCACTTTTGCGCTCCCCTTGGGATGCCTTTTGCAGCTGCAGTGTGCCTGGAGCCCAGGGCTTCCTGGTTTTAAAAGTCCTAGGCCTAAGCCTAACAGTAACCCTAGGAAGGTAAATCAGCCGGGTATTAGGGTTCTTCCTAAGGGAAAAGCCGTGAAAGCAGCCATGTTGTGGCACTTCTGCACTCCCTTTGGGATGCCTTTGGCAGATGAAGTAAGCCTGGAACTCAGGGCTTCCTGGTTAAAGAAATTCAAGCCCTAGGCTGAACCCTAACCCTAACCCTAGGCAGATAAATCAGCCTAGGTATAGGGATGGTGCCAAGGAAAAAGCTGTGAAAGCTGCCATGTTGTTGCACTTTTGTACTCCCCTTGGGATGCCTTGAACAGCTGCAGTGTGCCTGGAGCTAAGGGCTTCCTAGTTTTAAAAATCCTAGCCCTAGGCCTAAGCCTAACAGTAACCCTGGGAAGGTAAATCAGCCTGGTGTTAGGCGTCTTGCCAAGGAAAAAGCCGTGAAAGCAGCCATGTTGTGGCACTTTTGCACTCCCTTTTGGATGCCTTTCACAGCTCCAGTGTGCCTGGAACTCAGGGCTTCCTGCTTTTAAAAATCCTAGCCCTAGGCCGAACCCCAACCCTATGACGAGAAAGGCAAATCAGCCAGGAATTAGGCATGTCCCCAAGGAAAAAGCTGTGGAGGCAGGCATGTTGTGGTACTTTTGCGCTCTTCTTGGCTAGTCCTTCGCAGCTGCTGTGTTCTTGGAACTCAGGGCTTTCTGGTTAATAGAACCCTTACCCTAGGCGTAACTCAAACCTTAACCCTAGGAAGGAAAATCAACCTATGGTTCGGGATGGGCTCATGGAAATATCAGTGGTGGCAGCCAAGTTGCGTCACTTTTGCGCTCCCCTTGGGATGCCTTTTGCAGCTGCAGTGTGCCTGGAGCCCAGGGCTTCCTGGTTTTAAAAGTCCTAGGCCTAAGCCTAACAGTAACCCTAGGAAGGTAAATCAGCCAGGTATTAGGGTTCTTCCTAAGGGAAGAGCCGTGAAAGCAGCCATGTTGTGGCACTTCTGCACTCCCTTTGGGATGCCTTTGGCAGATGAAGTAAGCCTGGAACTCAGGGCTTCCTGGTTAAAAAAATTCAAGCCCTAGGCTGAACCCTAACCCTAACCCTAGGCAGATAAATCAGCCTAGGTATAGGGATGGTGCCAAGGAAAAAGCTGTGAAAGCTGCCATGTTGTTGCACTTTTGTACTCCCCTTGGGATGCCTTGAACAGCTGCAGTGTGCCTGGAGCCAAGGGCTTCCTAGTTTCAAAAATCCTAGCCCTAGGCCTAAGCCTAACAGTAACCCTGGGAAAGTAAATCAGCCTGATGTTAGGCTTCTTGCCAAGGAAAAAGCCGTGAAAGCAGCCATGTTGTGGCACTTCTGCACTCCCTTTGGGATGCCTTTGGCAGATGAAGTAAGCCTGGAACTCAGGGCTTCCTGGTTAAAGAAATCCAAGCCCTAGGCTGAACCCTAACCCAAACCCTAGGCAGATAAATCAGCCTAGGTATAGGGATGGTGCCAAGGAAAAAGCTGTGAAAGCTGCCATGTTGTTGCACTTTTGTACTCCCCTTGGATGCCTTGAACAGCTGCAGTATGCCTGGAGCTAAGGGCTTCCTAGTTTCAAAAATCCTAGCCCTAGGCCTAAGCCTAACAGTAACCCTAGGAAAGTAAATCAGCCGGGTATTAGGGTTCTTCCTAAGGGAAAAGCCGTGAAAGCAGCCATGTTGTGGCACTTCTGCACTCCCTTTGGGATGCCTTTGGCAGATGAAGTAAGCCTGGAACTCAGGGCTTCCTGGTTAAAGAAATCCAAGCCCTAGGCTGAACCCTAACCCTAACCCTAGGCAGATAAATCAGCCTAGGTATAGGGATGGTGCCAAGGAAAAAGCTGTGAAAGCTGCCATGTTGTTGCACTTTTGTACTCCCCTTGGATGCCTTGAACAGCTGCAGTGTGCCTGGAGCTAAGGGCTTCCTAGTTTCAAAAATCCTAGCCCTAGGCCTAAGCCTAACAGTAACCCTAGGAAGGTAAATCAGCCAGGTATTAGGGTTCTTCCTAAGGGAAAAGCCGTGAAAGCAGCCATGTTGTGGCACTTCTGCACTCCCTTTGGGATGCCTTTGGCAGATGAAGTAAGCCTGGAACTCAGGGCTTCCTGGTTAAAGAAATCCAAGCCCTAGGCTGAACCCTAACCCTAACCCTAGGCAGATAAATCAGCCTAGGTATAGGGATGGTGCCAAGGAAAAAGCTGTGAAAGCTGCCATGTTGTTGCACTTTTGTACTCCCCTTGGGATGCCTTGAACAGCTGCAGTGTGCCTGGAGCTAAGGGCTTCCTAGTTTTAAAAATCCTAGCCCTAGGCCTAAGCCTAACAGTAACCCTGGGAAAGTAAATCAGCCTGATGTTAGGCTTCTTGCCAAGGAAAAAGCCGTGAAACAGCCATGTTGTGGCACTTTTGCACTCCCTTTTGGATGCCTTTCACAGCTCCAGTGTGCCTGGAACTCAGGGCTTCCTGATTTTAAAAATCCTAGCCCTAGGCCGAACCCCAACCCTAAGACGAGAAAGGCAAATCAGCCAGGAATTAGGCATGTCCCCAAGGAAAAAGCTGTGGAGGCAGGCATGTTGTGCTACTTTTGCGCTCTTCTTGGCTAGTCCTTCGCAGCTGCTGTGTTCTTGGAACTTAGGGCTTTCTGGTTAATAGAGCCCTTACCCTAGGCGTAACTCAAACCTTAACCCTAGGAAGGGAAATCAGCCTATGGTTCGGGATTCTCTCATGGAAATATCAGTGGTGGCAGCCAAGTTGCGTCACTTTTGCGCTCCCCTTGGGATGCCTTTTGCAGCTGCAGTGTGCCTGGAGCCCAGGGCTTCCTGGTTTTAAAAGTCCTAGGCCTAAGCCTAACAGTAACCCTAGGAAGGTAAATCAGCCGGGTATTAGGGTTCTTCCTAAGGGAAAAGCCGTTAAAGCAGCCATGTTGTGGCACTTCTGCACTCCCTTTGGGATGCCTTTGGCAGATGAAGTAAGCCTGGAACTCAGGGCTTCCTGGTTAAAGAAATTCAAGCCCTAGGCTGAACCCTAACCCTAACCCTAGGCAGATAAATCAGCCTAGGTATAGGGATGGTGCCAAGGAAAAAGCTGTGAAAGCTGCCATGTTGTTGCACTTTTGTACTCCCCTTGGGATGCCTTGAACAGCTGCAGTGTGCCTGGAGCTAAGGGCTTCCTAGTTTTAAAAATCCTAGGCCTAGGCCTAAGCCTAACAGTAACCCTGGGAAGGTAAATCAGCCTGGTGTTAGGCGTCTTGCCAAGGAAAAAGCCGTGAAAGCAGCCATGTTGTGGCACTTTTGCACTCCCTTTTGGATGCCTTTCACAGCTCCAGTGTGCCTGGAACTCAGGGCTTCCTGCTTTTAAAAATCCTAGCCCTAGGCCGAACCCCAACCCTAAGACGAGAAAGGCAAATCAGCCAGGAATTAGGCATGTCCCCAAGGAAAAAGCTGTGGAGGCAGGCATGTTGTGGTACTTTTGCGCTCTTCTTGGCTAGTCCTTCGCAGCTGCTGTGTTCTTGGAACTCAGGGCTTTCTGGTTAATAGAACCCTTACCCTAGGCGTAACTCAAACCTTAACCCTAGGAAGGAAAATCAACCTATGGTTCGGGATGGGCTCATGGAAATATCAGTGGTGGCAGCCAAGTTGCGTCACTTTTGCGCTCCCCTTGGGATGCCTTTTGCAGCTGCAGTGTGCCTGGAGCCCAGGGCTTCCTGGTTTTAAAAGTCCTAGGCCTAAGCCTAACAGTAACCCTAGGAAGGTAAATCAGCCAGGTATTAGGGTTCTTCCTAAGGGAAGAGCCGTGAAAGCAGCCATGTTGTGGCACTTCTGCACTCCCTTTGGGATGCCTTTGGCAGATGAAGTAAGCCTGGAACTCAGGGCTTCCTGGTTAAAAATATTCAAGCCCTAGGCTGAACCCTAACCCTAACCCTAGGCAGATAAATCAGCCTAGGTATAGGGATGGTGCCAAGGAAAAAGCTGTGAAAGCTGCCATGTTGTTGCACTTTTGTACTCCCCTTGGGATGCCTTGAACAGCTGCAGTGGGCCTGGAGCCAAGGGCTTCCTAGTTTCAAAAATCCTAGCCCTAGGCCTAAGCCTAACAGTAACCCTGGGAAAGTAAATCAGCCTGATGTTAGGCTTCTTGCCAAGGAAAAAGCCGTGAAAGCAGCCATGTTGTGGCACTTCTGCACTCCCTTTGGGATGCCTTTGGCAGATGAAGTAAGCCTGGAACTCAGGGCTTCCTGGTTAAAGAAATCCAAGCCCTAGGCTGAACCCTAACCCAAACCCTAGGCAGATAAATCAGCCTAGGTATAGGGATGGTGCCAAGGAAAAAGCTGTGAAAGCTGCCATGTTGTTGCACTTTTGTACTCCCCTTGGGATGCCTTGAACAGCTGCAGTGTGCCTGGAGCCAAGGGCTTCCTAGTTTCAAAAATCCTAGCCCTAGGCCTAAGCCTAACAGTAACCCTGGGAAAGTAAATCAGCCTGGTGTTAGGCTTCTTGCCAAGGAAAAAGCTGTGAAAGCTGCCATGTTGTTGCACTTTTGTACTCCCCTTGGGATGCCTTGAACAGCTGCAGTGTGCCTGGAGCTAAGGGCTTCCTAGTTTCAAAAATCCTAGCCCTAGGCCTAAGCCTAACAGTAACCCTGGGAAAGTAAATCAGCCTGGTGTTAGGCTTCTTGCCAAGGAAAAAGCCGTGAAAGCAGCCATGTTGTGGCACTTTTGCACTCCCTTTTGGATGCCTTTCACAGCTCCAGTGTGCCTGGAACTCAGGGCTTCCTGCTTTTAAAAATCCTAGCCCTAGGCCGAACCGCAACCCTATGACGAGAAAGGCAAATCAGCCAGGAATTAGGCATGTCCCCAAGGAAAAAGCTGTGGAGGCAGGCATGTTGTGGTACTTTTGCGCTCTTCTTGGCTAGTCCTTCGCAGCTGCTGTGTTCTTGGAACTCAGGGCTTTCTGGTTAATAGAACCCTTACCCTAGGCGTAACTCAAACCTTAACCCTAGGAAGGAAAATCAACCTATGGTTCGGGATGGTCTCATGGAAATATCAGTGGTGGCAGCCAAGTTGCGTCACTTTTGCGCTCCCCTTGGGATGCCTTTCGCAGCTGCAGTGTGCCTGGAGCCCAGGGCTTCCTGGTTTTAAAAGTCCTAGGCCTAAGCCTAACAGTAACCCTAGGAAGGTAAATCAGCCGGGTATTAGGGTTCTTCCTAAGGGAAAAGCCGTGAAAGCAGCCATGTTGTGGCACTTCTGCACTCCCTTTGGGATGCCTTTGGCAGATGAAGTAAGCCTGGAACTCAGGGCTTCCTGGTTAAAAAAATTCAAGCCCTAGGCTGAACCCTAACCCTAACCCTAGGCAGATAAATCAGCCTAGGTATAGGGATGGTGCCAAGAAAAAAGCTGTGAAAGCTGCCATGTTGTTGCACTTTTGTACTCCCCTTGGGATGCCTTGAACAGCTGCAGTGTGCCTGGAGCTAAGGGCTTCCTAGTTTCAAAAATCCTAGCCCTAGGCCTAAGCCTAACAGTAACCCTGGGAAGGTAAATCAGCCTGATGTTAGGCTTCTTGCCAAGGAAAAAGCCGTGAAAGCAGCCATGTTGTGGCACTTTTGCACTACCTTTGGGATGCCTTTGGCAGATGCAGTAAGCCTGGAACTCAGGGCTTCCTGGTTAAAGAAATCCAAGCCTAGGCTGAACTCTAACCCTAACCCTAGGCAGATAAATCAGCCTAGGTATAGGGATGGTGCCAAGGAAAAAGCTGTGAAAGCTGCCATGTTGTTGCACTTTTGTACTCCCCTTGGGATGCCTTGAACAGCTGCAGTGTGCCTGGAGCTAAGGGCTTCCTAGTTTCAAAAATCCTAGCCCTAGGCCTAAGCCTAACAGTAACCCTAGGAAGGTAAATCAGCCGGGTATTAGGGTTCTTCCTAAGGGAAAAGCCGTGAAAGCAGCCATGTTGTGGCACTTCTGCACTCCCTTTGGGATGCCTTTGGCAGATGAAGTAAGCCTGGAACTCAGGGCTTCCTGGTTAAAGAAATTCAAGCCCTAGGCTGAACCCTAACCCTAACCCTAGGCAGATAAATCAGCCTAGGTATAGGGATGGTGCCAAGGAAAAAGCTGTGAAAGCTGCCATGTTGTTGCACTTTTGTACTCCCCTTGGGATGCCTTGAACAGCTGCAGTGTGCCTGGAGCTAAGGGCTTCCTAGTTTTAAAAATCCTAGCCCTAGGCCTAAGCCTAACAGTAACCCTGGGAAGGTAAATCAGCCTGGTGTTAGGCGTCGTGCCAAGGAAAAAGCCGTGAAAGCAGCCATGTTGTGGCACTTTTGCACTCCCTTTTGGATGCCTTTCACAGCTCCAGTGTGCCTGGAACTCAGGGCTTCCTGCTTTTAAAAATCCTAGCCCTGGGCCGAACCCCAACCCTATGACGAGAAAAGGAAATCAGCCAGGAATTAGGCATGTCCACAAGGAAAAAGCTGTGGAGGCAGGCATGTTGTGGTACTTTTGCGCTCTTCTTGGCTAGTCCTTCGCAGCTGCTGTGTTCTTGGAACTCAGGGCTTTCTGGTTAATAGACCCTTACCCTAGGCGTAACTCAAACCTTAACCCTAGGAAGGAAAATCAACCTATGGTTCGGGATGGTCTCATGGAAATATCAGTGGTGGCAGTCAAGTTGCGTCACTTTTGCGCTCCCCTTGGGATGCCTTTCGCAGCTGCAGTGTGCCTGGAGCCCAGGGCTTCCTGGTTTTAAAAGTCCTAGGCCTAAGCCTAACAGTAACCCTAGGAAGGTAAATCAGCCGGGTATTAGGGTTCTTCCTAAGGGAAAAGCCGTGAAAGCAGCCATGTTGTGGCACTTCTGCACTCCCTTTGGGATGCCTTTGGCAGATGAAGTAAGCCTGGAACTCAGGGCTTCCTGGTTAAAAAAATTCAAGCCCTAGGCTGAACCCTAACCCTAACCCTAGGCAGATAAATCAGCCTAGGTATAGGGATGGTGCCAAGGAAAAAGCTGTGAAAGCTGCCATGTTGTTGCACTTTTGTACTCCCCTTGGGATGCCTTGAACAGCTGCAGTGTGCCTGGAGCCAAGGGCTTCCTAGTTTCAAAAATCCTAGCCCTAGGCCTAAGCCTAACAGTAACCCTGGGAAGGTAAACCAGCCTGATGTTAGGCTTCTTGCCAAGGAAAAAGGCATGAAAGCAGCCATGTTGTGGCACTTCTGCACTCGCTCTGGGATGCCTTTGGCAGATGAAGTAAGCCTGGAACTCAGGGCCTCCTGGTTAAGGAAATCCAAGCCCTAGGCTGAACCCTAACCCTAACCCTAGGCAGATAAATCAGCCTAGGTATAGGGATGGTGCCAAGGAAAAAGCTGTGAAAGCTGCCATGTTGTTGCACTTTTGTACTCCCCTTGGGATGCCTTGAACAGCTGCAGTGTGCCTGGAGCTAAGGGCTTCCTAGTTTCAAAAATCCTAGCCCTAGGCCTAAGCCTAACAGTAACCCTGGGAAAGTAAATTAGCCTGATGTTAGGCTTCTTGCCAAGGAAAAAGCCGTGAAACAGCCATGTAGTGGCACTTTTGCACTCCCTTTTGGATGCCTTTCACAGCTCCAGTGTGCCTGGAACTCAGGGCTTCCTGATTTTAAAAATCCTAGCCCTAGGCCGAACCCCAACCCTATGACGAGAAAGGCAAATCAGCCAGGAATTAGGCATGTCCCCAAGGAAAAAGCTGTGGAGGCAGGCATGTTGTGGTACTTTTGCGCTCTTCTTGGCTAGTCCTTCGCAGCTGCTGTGTTCTTGGAACTCAGGGCTTTCTGGTTAATAGAACCCTTACCCTAGGCGTAACTCAAACCTTAACCCTAGGAAGGAAAATCAGCCTATGGTTCGGGATGGTCTCATGGAAATATCAGTGGTGGCAGCCAAGTTGCGTCACTTTTGCGCTCCCCTTGGGATGCCTTTTGCAGCTGCAGTGTGCCTGGAGCCCAGGGCTTCCTGGTTTTAAAAGTCCTAGGCCTAAGCCTAACAGTAACCCTAGGAAGGTAAATCAGCCGGGTATTAGGGTTCTTCCTAAGGGAAAAGCCGTGAAAGCAGCCATGTTGTGGCACTTCTGCACTCCCTTTGGGATGCCTTTGGCAGATGAAGTAAGCCTGGAACTCAGGGCTTCCTGGTTAAAGAAATTCAAGCCCTAGGCTGAACCCTAACCCTAACCCTAGGCAGATAAATCAGCCTAGGTATAGGGATGGTGCCAAGGAAAAAGCTGTGAAAGCTGCCATGTTGTTGCACTTTTGTACTCCCCTTGGGATGCCTTGAACAGCTGCAGTGTGCCTGGAGCTAAGGGCTTCCTAGTTTTAAAAATCCTAGCCCTAGGCCTAAGCCTAACATTAACCCTGGAAAGGTAAATCAGCCTGGTGTTAGGCGTCTTGCCAACGAAAAAGCCGTGAAAGCAGCCATGTTGTGGCACTTTTGCACTCCCTTTTGGATGCCTTTCACAGCTCCAGTGTGCCTGGAACTCAGGGCTTCCTGATTTTAAAAATCCTAGCCCTAGGCCGAACCCCAACCCTATGACGAGAAAGGCAAATCAGCCAGGAATTAGGCATGTCCACAAGGAAAAAGCTGTGGAGGCAGGCATGTTGTGGTACTTTTGCGCTCTTCTTGGCTAGTCCTTCGCAGCTGCTGTGTTCTTGGAACTCAGGGCTTTCTGGTTAATAGAGCCCTTACCCTAGGCGTAACTCAAACCTTAACCCTAGGAAGGAAAATCAGCCTATGGTTCGGGATGGTCTCATGGAAATATCAGTGGTGGCAGCCAAGTTGCGTCACTTTTGCGCTCCCCTTGGGATGCCTTTCGCAGCTGCAGTGTGCCTGGAGCCCAGGGCTTCCTGGTTTTAAAAGTCCTAGGCCTAAGCCTAACAGTAACCCTAGGAAGGTAAATCAGCCGGGTATTAGGGTTCTTCCTAAGGGAAAAGCCGTGAAAGCAGCCATGTTGTGGCACTTCTGCACTCCCTTTGGGATGCCTTTGGCAGATGAAGTAAGCCTGGAACTCAGGGCTTCCTGGTTAAAGAAATCCAAGCCCTAGGCTGAACCCTAACCCTAACCCTAGGCAGATAAATCAGCCTAGGTATAGGGATGGTGCCAAGGAAAAAGCTGTGAAAGCTGCCATGTTGTTGCACTTTTGTACTCCCCTTGGGATGCCTTGAACAGCTGCAGTGTGCCTGGAGCTAAGGGCTTCCTAGTTTCAAAAATCCTAGCCCTAGGCCTAAGCCTAACAGTAACCCTGGGAAGGTAAATCAGCCTGATGTTAGGTTTCTTGCCAAGGAAAAAGCCGTGAAAGCAGCCATGTTGTGGCACTTCTGCACTCCCTTTGGGATGCCTTTGGCAGATGAAGTAAGCCTGGAACTCAGGGCTTCCTGGTTAGCGAAATCCAAGCCCTAGGCTGAACCCTAACCCTAACCCTAGGCAGATAAATCAGCCTAGGTATAGGGATGGTGCCAAGGAAAAAGCTGTGAAAGCTGCCATGTTGTTGCACTTTTGTACTCCCCTTGGGATGCCTTGAACAGCTGCAGTGTGCCTGGAGCTAAGGGCCTCCTAGTTTCAAAAATCCTAGCCCTAGGCCTAAGCCTAACAGTAACCCTGGGAAAGTAAATCAGCCTGATGTTAGGCTTCTTGCCAAGGAAAAAGCCGTGAAAGCAGCCATGTTGTGGCACTTTTGCACTCCCTTTTGGATGCCTTTCACAGCTCCAGTGTGCCTGGAACTCAGGGCTTCCTGATTTTAAAAATCCTAGCCCTAGGCCGAACCCCAACCCTAAGACGAGAAAGGCAAATCAGCCAGGAATTAGGCATGTCCCCAAGGAAAAAGCTGTGGAGGCAGGCATGTTGTGGTACTTTTGCGCTCTTCTTGGCTAGTCCTTCGCAGCTGCTGTGTTCTTGGAACTCAGGGCTTTCTGGTTAATAGAACCCTTACCCTAGGCGTAACTCAAACCTTAACCCTAGGAAGGAAAATCAGCCTATGGTTCGGGATGGTCTCATGGAAATATCAGTGGTGGCAGCCAAGTTGCGTCACTTTTGCGCTCCCCTTGGGATGCCTTTTGCAGCTGCAGTGTGCCTGGAGCCCAGGGCTTCCTGGTTTTAAAAGTCCTAGGCCTAAGCCTAACAGTAACCCTAGGAAGGTAAATCAGCCGGGTATTAGGGTTCTTCCTAAGGGAAAAGCCGTGAAAGCAGCCATGTTGTGGCACTTCTGCACTCCCTTTGGGATGCCTTTGGCAGATGAAGTAAGCCTGGAACTCAGGGCTTCCTGGTTAAAGAAATCCAAGCCCTAGGCTGAACCCTAACCCTAACCCTAGGCAGATAAATCAGCCTAGGTATAGGGATGGTGCCAAGGAAAAAGCTGTGAAAGCTGCCATGTTGTTGCACTTTTGTACTCCCCTTGGGATGCCTTGAACAGCTGCAGTGTGCCTGGAGCTAAGGGCTTCCTAGTTTTAGAATCCTAGCCCTAGGCCTAAGCCTAATAGTAACCCTAGGAAGGTAAGTCAGCCTGGTGTTAGGCGTCTTGCCAAGGAAAAAGCCGTGAAAGCAGCCATGTTGTGGCACTTTTGCACTCCCTTTTGGATGCCTTTCACAGCTCCAGTGTGCCTGGAACTCTAGGCTTCCTGATTTTAAAAATCCTAGCCCTCGGCTGAACCCCAACCCTAAGACGAGAAAGGCAAATCAGCCAGGAATTAGGCATGTCCCCAAGGAAAAAGCTGTGGAGGCAGGCATGTTGTGGTACTTTTGCGCTCTTCTTGGCTAGTCCTTCGCAGCTGCTGTGTTCTTGGAACTCAGGGCTTTCTGGTTAATAGAACCCTTACCCTAGGCGTAACTCAAACCTTAACCCTAGGAAGGAAAATCAACCTATGGTTCGGGATGCTCTCATGGAAATATCAGTGGTGGCAGCCAAGTTGCGTCACTTTTGCGCTCCCCTTGGGATGCCTTTTGCAGCTGCAGTGTGCCTGGAGCCCAGGGCTTCCTGGTTTTACAAGTCCTAGGCCTAAGCCTAACAGTAACCCTAGGAAGGTAAATCAGCCGGGTATTAGGGTTCTTCCTAAGGGAAAAGCCGTGAAAGCAGCCATGTTGTGGCACTTCTGCACTCCCTTTGGGATGCCTTTGGCAGATGAAGTAAGCCTGGAACTCAGGGCTTCCTGGTTAAAGAAATCCAAGCCCTAGGCTGAACCCTAACCCTAACCCTAGGCAGATAAATCAGCCTAGGTATAGGGATGGTGCCAAGGAAAAAGCTGTGAAAGCTGCCATGTTGTTGCACTTTTGTACTCCCCTTGGGATGCCTTGAACAGCTGCAGTGTGCCTGGAGCTAAGGGCTTCCTCGTTTTAAAAATCCTAGCCCTAGGCCTAAGCCTAATAGTAACCCTGGGAAGGTAAGTCAGCCTGGTGTTAGGCGTCTTGCCAAGGAAAAAGCCGTGAAACAGCCATGTTGTGGCACTTTTGCACTCCCTTTTGGATGCCTTTCACAGCTCCAGTGTGCCTGGAACTCAGGGCTTCCTGCTTTTAAAAATCCTAGCCCTAGGCCGAACCCCAACCCTATGACGAGAAAGGCAAATCAGCCAGGAATTAGGCATGTCCCCAAGGAAAAAGCTGTGGAGGCAGGCATGTTGTGGTACTTTTGCGCTCTTCTTGGCTAGTCCTTCGCAGCTGCTGTGTTCTTGGAACTCAGGGCTTTCTGGTTAATAGAACCCTTACCCTAGGCGTAACTCAAACCTTAACCCTAGGAAGGAAAATCAACCTATGGTTCGGGATGGTCTCATGGAAATATCAGTGGTGGCAGCCAAGTTGCGTCACTTTTGCGCTCCCCTTGGGATGCCTTTCGCAGCTGCAGTGTGCCTGGAGCCCAGGGCTTCCTGGTTTTAAAAGTCCTAGGCCTAAGCCTAACAGTAACCCTAGGAAGGTAAATCAGCCGGGTATTAGGGTTCTTCCTAAGGGAAAAGCCGTGAAAGCAGCCATGTTGTGGCACTTCTGCACTCCCTTTGGGATGCCTTTGGCAGATGAAGTAAGCCTGGAACTCAGGGCTTCCTGGTTAAAGAAATTCAAGCCCTAGGCTGAACCCTAACCCTAACCCTAGGCAGATAAATCAGCCTAGGTATAGGGATGGTGCCAAGGAAAAAGCTGTGAAAGCTGCCATGTTGTTGCACTTTTGTACTCCCCTTGGGATGCCTTGAACAGCTGCAGTGTGCCTGGAGCTAAGGGCTTCCTAGTTTCAAAAATCCTAGCCCTAGGCCTAAGCCTAACAGTAACCCTAGGAAGGTAAATCAGCCGGGTATTAGGGTTCTTCCTAAGGGAAAAGCCGTGAAAGCAGCCATGTTGTGGCACTTCTGCACTCCCTTTGGGATGCCTTTGGCAGATGAAGTAAGCCTGGAACTCAGGGCTTCCTGGTTAAAGAAATCCAAGCCCTAGGCTGAAGCCTAACCCTAACCCTAGGCAGATAAATCAGCCTAGGTATAGGGATGGTGCCAAGGAAAAAGCTGTGAAAGCTGCCATGTTGTTGCACTTTTGTACTCCCCTTGGGATGCCTTGAACAGCTGCAGTGTGCCTGGAGCTAAGGGCTTCCTAGTTTTAAAGATCCTAGCCCTAGGCCTAAGCCTAACAGTAACCCTGGGAAGGTAAATCAGCCTGGTGTTAGGCGTCTTGCCAAGGAAAAAGCCGTGAAAGCAGCCATGTTGTGGCACTTTTGCACTCCCTTTTGGATGCCTTTCACAGCTCCAGTGTGCCTGGAACTCAGGGCTTCCTGATTTTAAAAATCCTAGCCCTAGGCCGAACCCCAACCCTAAGACGAGAAAGGCAAATCAGCCAGGAATTAGGCATGTCCCCAAGGAAAAAGCTGTGGAGGCAGGCATGTTGTGGTACTTTTGCGCTCTTCTTGGCTAGTCCTTCGCAGCTGCTGTGTTCTTGGAACTCAGGGCTTTCTGGTTAATAGAACCCTTACCCTAGGCGTAACTCAAACCTTAACCCTAGGAAGGAAAATCAACCTATGGTTCGGGATGGTCTCATGGAAATATCAGTGGTGGCAGCCAAGTTGCGTCACTTTTGCGCTCCCCTTGGGATGCCTTTCGCAGCTGCAGTGTGCCTGGAGCCCAGGGCTTCCTGGTTTTAAAAGTCCTAGGCCTAAGCCTAACAGTAACCCTAGGAAGGTAAATCAGCCGGGTATTAGGGCTCTTCCTAAGGGAAAAGCCGTGAAAGCAGCCATGTTGTGGCACTTCTGCACTCCCTTTGGGATGCCTTTGGCAGATGAAGTAAGCCTGGAACTCAGGGCTTCCTGGTTAAAAAAATTCAAGCCCTAGGCTGAACCCTAACCCTAACCCTAGGCAGATAAATCAGCCTAGGTATAGGGATGGTGCCAAGGAAAAAGCTGTGAAAGCTGCCATGTTGTTGCACTTTTGTACTCCCCTTGGGATGCCTTGAACAGCTGCAGTGTGCCTGGAGCCCAGGGCTTCCTAGTTTCAAAAATCCTAGCCCTAGGCCTAAGCCTAACAGTAACCCTGGGAAGGTAAATCAGCCTGATGTTAGGCTTCTTGCCAAGGAAAAAGCCGTGAAAGCAGCCATGTTGTGGCACTTCTGCACTCCCTTTGGGATGCCTTTGGCAGATGAAGTAAGCCTGGAACTCAGGGCTTCCTGGTTAAAGAAATCCAAGCCCTAGGCTGAACCCTAACCCTAACCCTAGGCAGATAAATCAGCCTAGGTATAGGGATGGTGCCAAGGAAAAAGCTGTGAAAGCTGCCATGTTGTTGCACTTTTGTACTCCCCTTGGGATGCCTTGAACAGCTGCAGTGTGCCTGGAGCTAAGGGCTTCCTAGTTTCAAAAATCCTAGCCCTAGGCCTAAGCCTAACAGTAACCCTGGGAAAGTAAATCAGCCTGGTGTTAGGCTTCTTGCCAAGGAAAAAGCTGTGAAAGCTGCCATGTTGTTGCACTTTTGTACTCCCCTTGGGATGCCTTGAACAGCTGCAGTGTGCCTGGAGCTAAGGGCTTCCTAGTTTTAAAAATCCTAGCCCTAGGCCTAAGCCTAACAGTAACCCTGGGAAAGTAAATCAGCCTGGTGTTAGGCTTCTTGCCAAGGAAAAAGCCGTGAAAGCAGCCATGTTGTGGCACTTTTGCACTCCCTTTTGGATGCCTTTCACAGCTCCAGTGTGCCTGGAACTCAGGGCTTCCTGCTTTTAAAAATCCTAGCCCTAGGCCGAACCGCAACCCTATGACGAGAAAGGCAAATCAGCCAGGAATTAGGCATGTCCCCAAGGAAAAAGCTGTGGAGGCAGGCATGTTGTGGTACTTTTGCGCTCTTCTTGGCTAGTCCTTCGCAGCTGCTGTGTTCTTGGAACTCAGGGCTTTCTGGTTAATAGAACCCTTACCCTAGGCGTAACTCAAACCTTAACCCTAGGAAGGAAAATCAACCTATGGTTCGGGATGGTCTCATGGAAATATCAGTGGTGGCAGCCAAGTTGCGTCACTTTTGCGCTCCCCTTGGGATGCCTTTTGCAGCTGCAGTGTGCCTGGAGCCCAGGGCTTCCTGGTTTTAAAAGTCCTAGGCCTAAGCCTAACAGTAACCCTAGGAAAGTAAATCAGCCGGGTATTAGGGTTCTTCCTAAGGGAAAAGCCGTGAAAGCAGCCATGTTGTGGCACTTCTGCACTCCCTTTGGGATGCCTTTGGCAGATGAAGTAAGCCTGGAACTCAGGGCTTCCTGGTTAAAAAAATTCAAGCCCTAGGCTGAACCCTAACCCTAACCCCAGGCAGATAAATCAGCCTAGGTATAGGGATGGTGCCAAGAAAAAAGCTGTGAAAGCTGCCATGTTGTTGCACTTTTGTACTCCCCTTGGGATGCCTTGAACAGCTGCAGTGTGCCTGGAGCTAAGGGCTTCCTAGTTTCAAAAATCCTAGCCCTAGGCCTAAGCCTAACAGTAACCCTGGGAAGGTAAATCAGCCTGATGTTAGGCTTCTTGCCAAGGAAAAAGCCGTGAAAGCAGCCATGTTGTGGCACTTTTGCACTCCCTTTGGGATGCCTTTGGCAGATGAAGTAAGCCTGGAACTCAGGGCTTCCTGGTTAAAGAAATCCAAGCCCTAGGCTGAACCCTAACCCTAACCCTAGGCAGATAAATCAGCCTAGGTATAGGGATGGTGCCAAGGAAAAAGCTGTGAAAGCTGCCATGTTGTTGCACTTTTGTACTCCCCTTGGATGCCTTGAACAGCTGCAGTGTGCCTGGAGCTAAGGGCTTCCTAGTTTCAAAAATCCTAGCCCTAGGCCTAAGCCTAACAGTAACCCTGGGAAAGTAAATCAGCCTGATGTTAGGCTTCTTGCCAAGGAAAAAGCCGTGAAAGCAGCCATGTTGTGGCACTTCTGCACTCCCTTTGGGATGCCTTTGGCAGATGAAGTAAGCCTGGAACTCAGGGCTTCCTGGTTAAAGAAATCCAAGCCCTAGGCTGAACCCTAACCCTAACCCTAGGCAGATAAATCAGCCTAGGTATAGGGATGGTGCCAAGGAAAAAGCTGTGAAAGCTGCCATGTTGTTGCACTTTTGTACTCCCCTTGGGATGCCTTGAACAGCTGCAGTGTGCCTGGAGCCCAGGGCTTCCTAGTTTCAAAAATCCTAGCCCTAGGCCTAAGCCTAACAGTAACCCTGGGAAAGTAAATCAGCCTGATGTTAGGTTTCTTGCCAAGGAAAAAGCCGTGAAAGCAGCCATGTTGTGGCACTTTTGCACTCCCTTTTGGATGCCTTTCACAGCTCCAGTGTGCCTGGAACTCAGGGCTTCCTGCTTTTAAAAATCCTAGCCCTAGGCCGAACCCCAACCCTAAGACGAGAAAGGCAAATCAGCCAGGAATTAGGCATGTCCCCAAGGAAAAAGCTGTGGAGACAGGCATGTTGTGGTACTTTTGCGCTCTTCTTGGCTAGTCCTTCGCAGCTGCTGTGTTCTTGGAACTCAGGGCTTTCTGGTTAATAGAACCCTTACCCTAGGCGTAACTCAAACCTTAACCCTAGGAAGGAAAATCAACCTATGGTTCGGGATGGTCTCATGGAAATATCAGTGGTGGCAGCCAAGTTGCGTCACTTTTGCGCTCCCCTTGGGATGCCTTTCGCAGCTGCAGTGTGCCTGGAGCCCAGGGCTTCCTGGTTTTAAAAGTCCTAGGCCTAAGCCTAACAGTAACCCTAGGAAGGTAAATCAGCCAGGTATTAGGGTTCTTCCTAAGGGAAAAGCCGTGAAAGCAGCCATGTTGTGGCACTTCTGCACTCCCTTTGGGATGCCTTTGGCAGATGAAGTAAGCCTGGAACTCAGGGCTTCCTGGTTAAAAAAATTCAAGCCTAGGCTGAACCCTAACCCTAACCCTAGGCAGATAAATCAGCCAAGGTATAGGGATGGTGCCAAGGAAAAAGCTGTGAAAGCTGCCATGTTGTTGCACTTTTGTACTCCCCTTGGGATGCCTTGACCAGCTGCAGTGTGCCTGGAGCCCAGGGCTTCCTAGTTTCAAAAATCCTAGCCCTAGGCCTAAGCCTAACAGTAACCCTGGGAAAGTAAATCAGCCTGATGTTAGGCTTCTTGCCAAGGAAAAAGCCGTGAAAGCAGCCATGTTGTGGCACTTCTGCACTCCCTTTGGGATGCCTTTGGCAGATGAAGTAAGCCTGGAACTCAGGGCTTCCTGGTTAAAGAAATCCAAGCCCTAGGCTGAACCCTAACCCTAACCCTAGGCAGATAAATCAGCCTAGGTATAGGGATGGTGCCAAGGAAAAAGCTGTGAAAGCTGCCATGTTGTTGCACTTTTGTACTCCCCTTGGGATGCCTTGAACAGCTGCAGTGTGCCTGGAGCTAAGGGCTTCCTAGTTTCAAAAATCCTAGCCCTAGGCCTAAGCCTAACAGTAACCCTGGGAAAGTAAATCAGCCTGGTGTTAGGCTTCTTGCCAAGGAAAAATCTGTGAAAGCTGCCATGTTGTTGCACTTTTGTACTCCCCTTGGGATGCCTTGAACAGCTGCAGTGTGCCTGGAGCTAAGGGCTTCCTAGTTTCAAAAATCCTAGCCCTAGGCCTAAGCCTAACAGTAACCCTGGGAAAGTAAATCAGCCTGGTGTTAGGCTTCTTGCCAAGGAAAAAGCCGTGAAAGCAGCCATGTTGTGGCACTTTTGCACTCCCTTTTGGATGCCTTTCACAGCTCCAGTGTGCCTGGAACTCAGGGCTTCCTGCTTTTAAAAATCCTAGCCCTAGGCCGAATCGCAACCCTATGACGAGAAAGGCAAATCAGCCAGGAATTAGGCATGTCCCCAAGGAAAAAGCTGTGGAGGCAGGCATGTTGTGGTACTTTTGCGCTCTTCTTGGCTAGTCCTTCGCAGCTGCTGTGTTCTTGGAACTCAGGGCTTTCTGGTTAATAGAACCCTTACCCTAGGCGTAACTCAAACCTTAACCCTAGGAAGGAAAATCAACCTATGGTTCGGGATGGTCTCATGGAAATATCAGTGGTGGCAGCCAAGTTGCGTCACTTTTGCGCTCCCCTTGGGATGCCTTTTGCAGCTGCAGTGTGCCTGGAGCCCAGGGCTTCCTGGTTTTAAAAGTCCTAGGCCTAAGCCTAACAGTAACCCTAGGAAGGTAAATCAGCCGGGTATTAGGGTTCTTCCTAAGGGAAAAGCCGTGAAAGCAGCCATGTTGTGGCACTTCTGCACTCCCTTTGGGATGCCTTTGGCAGATGAAGTAAGCCTGGAACTCAGGGCTTCCTGGTTAAAAAAATTCAAGCCCTAGGCTGAACCCTAACCCTAACCCTAGGCAGATAAATCAGGCTAGGTATAGGGATGGTGCCAAGAAAAAAGCTGTGAAAGCTGCCATGTTGTTGCACTTTTGTACTCCCCTTGGGATGCCTTGAACAGCTGCAGTGTGCCTGGAGCTAAGGGCTTCCTAGTTTCAAAAATCCTAGCCCTAGGCCTAAGCCTAACAGTAACCCTGGGAAGGTAAATCAGCCTGCTGTTAGGCTTCTTGCCAAGGAAAAAGCCGTGAAAGCAGCCATGTTGTGGCACTTTTGCACTCCCTTTGGGATGCCTTTGGCAGATGAAGTAAGCCTGGAACTCAGGGCTTCCTGGTTAAAAAAATCCAAGCCCTAGGCTGAACCCTAACCCTAACCCTAGGCAGATAAATCAGCCTAGGTATAGGGATTGTGCCAAGGAAAAAGCTGTGAAAGCTGCCATGTTGTTGCACTTTTGTACTCCCCTTGGATGCCTTGAACAGCTGCAGTGTGCCTGGAGCTAAGGGCTTCCTAGTTTCAAAAATCCTAGCCCTAGGCCTAAGCCTAACAGTAACCCTAGGAAGGTAAATCAGCCGGGTATTAGGGTTCTTCCTAAGGGAAAAGCCGTGAAAGCAGCCATGTTGTGGCACTTCTGCACTCCCTTTGGGATGCCTTTGGCAGATGAAGTAAGCCTGGAACTCAGGGCTTCCTGGTTAACGAAATCCAAGCCCTAGGCTGAACCCTAACCCTAACCCTAGGCAGATAAATCAGCCTAGGTATAGGGATGGTGCCAAGGAAAAAGCTGTGAAAGCTGCCATGTTGTTGCACTTTTGTACTCCCCTTGGGATGCCTTGAACAGCTGCAGTGTGCCTGGAGCTAAGGGCCTCCTAGTTTCAAAAATCCTAGCCCTAGGCCTAAGCCTAACAGTAACCCTGGGAAAGTAAATCAGCCTGATGTTAGGCTTCTTGCCAAGGAAAAAGCCGTGAAAGCAGCCATGTTGTGGCACTTTTGCACTCCCTTTTGGATGCCTTTCACAGCTGCAGTGTGCCTGGAACTCAGGGCTTCCTGCTTTTAAAAATCCTAGCCCTAGGCCGAACCGCAACCCTAAGACGAGAAAGGCAAATCAGCCAGGAATTAGGCATGTCCCCAAGGAAAAAGCTGTGGAGGCAGGCATGTTGTGGTACTTTTGCGCTCTTCTTGGCTAGTCCTTCGCAGCTGCTGTGTTCTTGGAACTCAGGGCTTTCTGGTTAATAGAACCCTTACCCTAGGCGTAACTCAAACCTTAACCCTAGGAAGGAAAATCAGCCTATGGTTCGGGATGGTCTCATGGAAATATCAGTGGTGGCAGCCAAGTTGCGTCACTTTTGCGCTCCCCTTGGGATGCCTTTTGCAGCTGCAGTGTGCCTGGAGCCCAGGGCTTCCTGGTTTTAAAAGTCCTAGGCCTAAGCCTAACAGTAACCCTAGGAAGGTAAATCAGCCGGGTATTAGGGTTCTTCCTAAGGGAAAAGCCGTGAAAGCAGCCATGTTGTGGCACTTCTGCACTCCCTTTGGGATGCCTTTGGCAGATGAAGTAAGCCTGGAACTCAGGGCTTCCTGGTTAAAGAAATCCAAGCCCTAGGCTGAACCCTAACCCTAACCCTAGGCAGATAAATCAGCCTAGGTATAGGGATGGTGCCAAGGAAAAAGCTGTGAAAGCTGCCATGTTGTTGCACTTTTGTACTCCCCTTGGGATGCCTTGAACAGCTGCAGTGTGCCTGGAGCTAAGGGCTTCCTAGTTTTAAAAATCCTAGCCCTAGGCCTAAGCCTAATAGTAACCCTAGGAAGGTAAGTCAGCCTGGTGTTAGGCGTCTTGCCAAGGAAAAAGCCGTGAAAGCAGCCATGTTGTGGCACTTTTGCACTCCCTTTTGGATGCCTTTCACAGCTCCAGTGTGCCTGGAACTCAAGGCTTCCTGATTTTAAAAATCCTAGCCCTCGGCCGAACCCCAACCCTAAGACGAGAAAGGCAAATCAGCCAGGAATTAGGCATGTCCCCAAGGAAAAAGCTGTGGAGGCAGGCATGTTGTGGTACTTTTGCGCTCTTCTTGGCTAGTCCTTCGCAGCTGCTGTGTTCTTGGAACTCAGGGCTTTCTGGTTAATAGAACCCTTACCCTAGGCGTAACTCAAACCTTAACCCTAGGAAGGAAAATCAACCTATGGTTCGGGATGCTCTCATGGAAATATCAGTGGTGGCAGCCAAGTTGCGTCACTTTTGCGCTCCCCTTGGGATGCCTTTTGCAGCTGCAGTGTGCCTGGAGCCCAGGGCTTCCTGGTTTTAAAAGTCCTAGGCCTAAGCCTAACAGTAACCCTAGGAAGGTAAATCAGCCGGGTATTAGGGTTCTTCCTAAGGGAAAAGCCGTGAAAGCAGCCATGTTGTGGCACTTCTGCACTCCCTTTGGGATGCCTTTGGCAGATGAAGTAAGCCTGGAACTCAGGGCTTCCTGGTTAAAGAAATCCAAGCCCTAGGCTGAACCCTAACCCTAACCCTAGGCAGATAAATCAGCCTAGGTATAGGGATGGTGCCAAGGAAAAAGCTGTGAAAGCTGCCATGTTGTTGCACTTTTGTACTCCCCTTGGGATGCCTTGAACAGCTGCAGTGTGCCTGGAGCTAAGGGCTTCCTCGTTTTAAAAATCCTAGCCCTAGGCCTAAGCCTAATAGTAACCCTGGGAAGGTAAGTCAGCCTGGTGTTAGGCGTCTTGCCAAGGAAAAAGCCGTGAAACAGCCATGTTGTGGCACTTTTGCACTCCCTTTTGGATGCCTTTCACAGCTCCAGTGTGCCTGGAACTCAGGGCTTCCTGCTTTTAAAAATCCTAGCCCTAGGCCGAACCCCAACCCTATGACGAGAAAGGCAAATCAGCCAGGAATTAGGCATGTCCCCAAGGAAAAAGCTGTGGAGGCAGGCATGTTGTGGTACTTTTGCGCTCTTCTTGGCTAGTCCTTCGCAGCTGCTGTGTTCTTGGAACTCAGGGCTTTCTGGTTAATAGAACCCTTACCCTAGGCGTAACTCAAACCTTAACCCTAGGAAGGAAAATCAACCTATGGTTCGGGATGGTCTCATGGAAATATCAGTGGTGGCAGCCAAGTTGCGTCACTTTTGCGCTCCCCTTGGGATGCCTTTTGCAGCTGCAGTGTGCCTGGAGCCCAGGGGCTTCCTGGTTTTAAAAGTCCTAGGCCTAAGCCTAACAGTAACCCTAGGAAGGTAAATCAGCCGGGTATTAGGGTTCTTCCTAAGGGAAAAGCCGTGAAAGCAGCCATGTTGTGGCACTTCTGCACTCCCTTTGGGATGCCTTTGGCAGATGAAGTAAGCCTGGAACTCAGGGCTTCTGGTTAAAGAAATCCAAGCCCTAGGCTGAACCCTAACCCTAACCCTAGGCAGATAAATCAGCCTAGGTATAGGGATGGTGCCAAGGAAAAAGCTGTGAAAGCTGCCATGTTGTTGCACTTTTGTACTCCCCTTGGGATGCCTTGAACAGCTGCAGTGTGCCTGGAGCTAAGGGCTTCCTAGTTTCAAAAATCCTAGCCCTAGGCCTAAGCCTAACAGTAACCCTGGGAAAGTAAATCAGCCTGATGTTAGGCTTCTTGCCAAGGAAAAAGCCGTGAAAGCAGCCATGTTGTGGCACTTCTGCACTCCCTTTGGGATGCCTTTGGCAGATGAAGTAAGCCTGGAACTCAGGGCTTCCTGGTTAAAGAAATCCAAGCCCTAGGCTGAACCCTAACCCTAACCCTAGGCAGATAAATCAGCCTAGGTATAGGGATGGTGCCAAGGAAAAAGCTGTGAAAGCTGCCATGTTGTTGCACTTTTTGTACTCCCCTTGGGATGCCTTGAACAGCTGCAGTGTGCCTGGAGCTAAGGGCTTCCTAGTTTCAAAAATCCTAGCCCTAGGCCTAAGCCTAACAGTAACCCTGGGAAAGTAAATCAGCCTGGTGTTAGGCTTCTTGCCAAGGAAAAATCTGTGAAAGCTGCCATGTTGTTGCACTTTTGTACTCCCCTTGGGATGCCTTGAACAGCTGCAGTGTGCCTGGAGCTAAGGGCTTCCTAGTTTTAAAAATCCTAGCCCTAGGGCCTAAGCCTAACAGTAACCCTGGGAAAGTAAATCAGCCTGGTGTTAGGCTTCTTGCCAAGGAAAAAGCCGTGAAAGCAGCCATGTTGTGGCACTTTTGCACTCCCTTTTGGATGCCTTTCACAGCTCCAGTGTGCCTGGAACTCAGGGCTTCCTGCTTTTAAAAATCCTAGCCCTAGGCCGAATCGCAACCCTATGACGAGAAAGGCAAATCAGCCAGGAATTAGGCATGTCCCCCAAGGAAAAAGCTGTGGAGGCAGGCATGTTGTGGTACTTTTGCGCTCTTCTTGGCTAGTCCTTCGCAGCTGCTGTGTTCTTGGAACTCAGGGCTTTCTGGTTAATAGAACCCTTACCCTAGGCGTAACTCAAACCTTAACCCTAGGAAGGAAAATCAACCTATGGTTCGGGATGGTCTCATGGAAATATCAGTGGTGGCAGCCAAGTTGCGTCACTTTTGCGCTCCCCTTGGGATGCCTTTTGCAGCTGCAGTGTGCCTGGAGCCCAGGGCTTCCTGGTTTAAAAGTCCTAGGCCTAAGCCTAACAGTAACCCTAGGAAGGTAAATCAGCCGGGTATTAGGGTTCTTCCTAAGGGAAAAGCCGTGAAAGCAGCCATGTTGTGGCACTTCTGCACTCCCTTTGGGATGCCTTTGGCAGATGAAGTAAGCCTGGAACTCAGGGCTTCCTGGTTAAAAAAATTCAAGCCCTAGGCTGAACCCTAACCCTAACCCCAGGCAGATAAATCAGCCTAGGTATAGGGATGGTGCCAAGAAAAAAGCTGTGAAAGCTGCCATGTTGTTGCACTTTTGTACTCCCCTTGGGATGCCTTGAACAGCTGCAGTGTGCCTGGAGCTAAGGGCTTCCTAGTTTCAAAAATCCTAGCCCTAGGCCTAAGCCTAACAGTAACCCTGGAAGGTAAATCAGCCTGATGTTAGGCTTCTTGCCAAGGAAAAAGCCGTGGAAAGCAGCCATGTTGTGGCACTTTTGCACTCCCTTTGGGATGCCTTTGGCAGATGAAGTAAGCCTGGAACTCAGGGCTTCCTGGTTAAAGAAATCCAAGCCCTAGGCTGAACCCTAACCCTAACCCTAGGCAGATAAATCAGCCTAGGTATAGGGATGGTGCCAAGGAAAAAGCTGTGAAAGCTGCCATGTTGTTGCACTTTTGTACTCCCCTTGGATGCCTTGAACAGCTGCAGTGTGCCTGGAGCTAAGGGCTTCCTAGTTTCAAAAATCCTAGCCCTAGGCCTAAGCCTAACAGTAACCCTGGGAAAGTAAATCAGCCTGATGTTAGGCTTCTTGCCAAGGAAAAAGCCGTGAAAGCAGCCATGTTGTGGCACTTCTGCACTCCCTTTGGGATGCCTTTGGCAGATGAAGTAAGCCTGGAACTCAGGGCTTCCTGGTTAAAGAAATCCAAGCCCTAGGCTGAACCCTAACCCTAACCCTAGGCAGATAAATCAGCCTAGGTATAGGGATGGTGCCAAGGAAAAAGCTGTGAAAGCTGCCATGTTGTTGCACTTTTGTACTCCCCTTGGATGCCTTGAACAGCTGCAGTGTGCCTGGAGCCCAGGGCTTCCTAGTTTCAAAAATCCTAGCCCTAGGCCTAAGCCTAACAGTAACCCTGGGAAAGTAAATCAGCCTGATGTTAGGTTTCTTGCCAAGGAAAAAGCCGTGAAAGCAGCCATGTTGTGGCACTTTTGCACTCCCTTTTGGATGCCTTTCACAGCTCCAGGTGTGCCTGGAACTCAGGGCTTCCTGCTTTTAAAAATCCTAGCCCTAGGCCGAACCCCAACCCTAAGACGAGAAAGGCAAATCAGCCAGGAATTAGGCATGTCCCCAAGGAAAAAGCTGTGGAGACAGGCATGTTGTGGTACTTTTGCGCTCTTCTTGGCTAGTCCTTCGCAGCTGCTGTGTTCTTGGAACTCAGGGCTTTCTGGTTAATAGAACCCTTACCCTAGGCGTAACTCAAACCTTAACCCTAGGAAGGAAAATCAACCTATGGTTCGGGATGGTCTCATGGAAATATCAGTGGTGGCAGCCAAGTTGCGTCACTTTTGCGCTCCCCTTGGGATGCCTTTCGCAGCTGCAGTGTGCCTGGAGCCCAGGGCTTCCTGGTTTTAAAAGTCCTAGGCCTAAGCCTAACAGTAACCCTAGGAAGGTAAATCAGCCAGGTATTAGGGTTCTTCCTAAGGGAAAAGCCGTGAAAGCAGCCATGTTGTGGCACTTCTGCACTCCCTTTGGGATGCCTTTGGCAGATGAAGTAAGCCTGGAACTCAGGGCTTCCTGGTTAAAAAAATTCAAGCCTAGGCTGAACCCTAACCCTAACCCTAGGCAGATAAATCAGCCAAGGTATAGGGATGGTGCCAAGGAAAAAGCTGTGAAAGCTGCCATGTTGTTGCACTTTTGTACTCCCCTTGGGATGCCTTGACCAGCTGCAGTGTGCCTGGAGCCCAGGGCTTCCTAGTTTCAAAAATCCTAGCCCTAGGCCTAAGCCTAACAGTAACCCTGGGAAAGTAAATCAGCCTGATGTTAGGCTTCTTGCCAAGGAAAAAGCCGTGAAAGCAGCCATGTTGTGGCACTTCTGCACTCCCTTTGGGATGCCTTTGGCAGATGAAGTAAGCCTGGAACTCAGGGCTTCCTGGTTAAAGAAATCCAAGCCCTAGGCTGAACCCTAACCCTAACCCTAGGCAGATAAATCAGCCTAGGTATAGGGATGGTGCCAAGGAAAAAGCTGTGAAAGCTGCCATGTTGTTGCACTTTTGTACTCCCCTTGGGATGCCTTGAACAGCTGCAGTGTGCCTGGAGCTAAGGGCTTCCTAGTTTCAAAAATCCTAGCCCTAGGCCTAAGCCTAACAGTAACCCTGGAAAGTAAATCAGCCTGGTGTTAGGCTTCTTGCCAAGGAAAAATCTGTGAAAGCTGCCATGTTGTTGCACTTTTGTACTCCCCTTGGGATGCCTTGAACAGCTGCAGTGTGCCTGGAGCTAAGGGCTTCCTAGTTTCAAAAATCCTAGCCCTAGGCTAAGCCTAACAGTAACCCTGGGAAAGTAAATCAGCCTGGTGTTAGGCTTCTTGCCAAGGAAAAAGCCGTGAAAGCAGCCATGTTGTGGCACTTTTGCACTCCCTTTTGGATGCCTTTCACAGCTCCAGTGTGCCTGGAACTCAGGGCTTCCTGCTTTTAAAAATCCTAGCCCTAGGCCGAATCGCAACCCTATGACGAGAAAGGCAAATCAGCCAGGAATTAGGCATGTCCCCAAGGAAAAAGCTGTGGAGGCAGGCATGTTGTGGTACTTTTGCGCTCTTCTTGGCTAGTCCTTCGCAGCTGCTGTGTTCTTGGAACTCAGGGCTTTCTGGTTAATAGAACCCTTACCCTAGGCGTAACTCAAACCTTAACCCTAGGAAGGAAAATCAACCTATGGTTCGGGATGGTCTCATGGAAATATCAGTGGTGGCAGCCAAGTTGCGTCACTTTTGCGCTCCCCTTGGGATGCCTTTTGCAGCTGCAGTGTGCCTGGAGCCCAGGGCTTCCTGGTTTTAAAAGTCCTAGGCCTAAGCCTAACAGTAACCCTAGGAAGGTAAATCAGCCGGGTATTAGGGTTCTTCCTAAGGGAAAAGCCGTGAAAGCAGCCATGTTGTGGCACTTCTGCACTCCCTTTGGGATGCCTTTGGCAGATGAAGTAAGCCTGGAACTCAGGGCTTCCTGGTTAAAAAAATTCAAGCCCTAGGCTGAACCCTAACCCTAACCCTAGGCAGATAAATCAGGCTAGGTATAGGGATGGTGCCAAGAAAAAAGCTGTGAAAGCTGCCATGTTGTTGCACTTTTGTACTCCCCTTGGGATGCCTTGAACAGCTGCAGTGTGCCTGGAGCTAAGGGCTTCCTAGTTTCAAAAATCCTAGCCCTAGGCCTAAGCCTAACAGTAACCCTGGGAAGGTAAATCAGCCTGCTGTTAGGCTTCTTGCCAAGGAAAAAGCCGTGAAAGCAGCCATGTTGTGGCACTTTTGCACTCCCTTTGGGATGCCTTTGGCAGATGAAGTAAGCCTGGAACTCAGGGCTTCCTGGTTAAAAAAATCCAAGCCCTAGGCTGAACCCTAACCCTAACCCTAGGCAGATAAATCAGCCTAGGTATAGGGATTGTGCCAAGGAAAAAGCTGTGAAAGCTGCCATGTTGTTGCACTTTTGTACTCCCCTTGGATGCCTTGAACAGCTGCAGTGTGCCTGGAGCTAAGGGCTTCCTAGTTTCAAAAATCCTAGCCCTAGGCCTAAGCCTAACAGTAACCCTAGGAAGGTAAATCAGCCGGGTATTAGGGTTCTTCCTAAGGGAAAAGCCGTGAAAGCAGCCATGTTGTGGCACTTCTGCACTCCCTTTGGGATGCCTTTGGCAGATGAAGTAAGCCTGGAACTCAGGGCTTCCTGGTTAACGAAATCCAAGCCCTAGGCTGAACCCTAACCCTAACCCTAGGCAGATAAATCAGCCTAGGTATAGGGATGGTGCCAAGGAAAAAGCTGTGAAAGCTGCCATGTTGTTGCACTTTTGTACTCCCCTTGGGATGCCTTGAACAGCTGCAGTGTGCCTGGAGCTAAGGGCCTCCTAGTTTCAAAAATCCTAGCCCTAGGCCTAAGCCTAACAGTAACCCTGGGAAAGTAAATCAGCCTGATGTTAGGCTTCTTGCCAAGGAAAAAGCCGTGAAAGCAGCCATGTTGTGGCACTTTTGCACTCCCTTTTGGATGCCTTTCACAGCTGCAGTGTGCCTGGAACTCAGGGCTTCCTGCTTTTAAAAATCCTAGCCCTAGGCCGAACCGCAACCCTAAGACGAGAAAGGCAAATCAGCCAGGAATTAGGCATGTCCCCAAGGAAAAAGCTGTGGAGGCAGGCATGTTGTGGTACTTTTGCGCTCTTCTTGGCTAGTCCTTCGCAGCTGCTGTGTTCTTGGAACTCAGGGCTTTCTGGTTAATAGAACCCTTACCCTAGGCGTAACTCAAACCTTAACCCTAGGAAGGAAAATCAGCCTATGGTTCGGGATGGTCTCATGGAAATATCAGTGGTGGCAGCCAAGTTGCGTCACTTTTGCGCTCCCCTTGGGATGCCTTTTGCAGCTGCAGTGTGCCTGGAGCCCAGGGCTTCCTGGTTTTAAAAGTCCTAGGCCTAAGCCTAACAGTAACCCTAGGAAGGTAAATCAGCCGGGTATTAGGGTTCTTCCTAAGGGAAAAGCCGTGAAAGCAGCCATGTTGTGGCACTTCTGCACTCCCTTTGGGATGCCTTTGGCAGATGAAGTAAGCCTGGAACTCAGGGCTTCCTGGTTAAAGAAATCCAAGCCCTAGGCTGAACCCTAACCCTAACCCTAGGCAGATAAATCAGCCTAGGTATAGGGATGGTGCCAAGGAAAAAGCTGTGAAAGCTGCCATGTTGTTGCACTTTTGTACTCCCCTTGGGATGCCTTGAACAGCTGCAGTGTGCCTGGAGCTAAGGGCTTCCTAGTTTTAAAAATCCTAGCCCTAGGCCTAAGCCTAATAGTAACCCTAGGAAGGTAAGTCAGCCTGGTGTTAGGCGTCTTGCCAAGGAAAAAGCCGTGAAAGCAGCCATGTTGTGGCACTTTTGCACTCCCTTTTGGATGCCTTTCACAGCTCCAGTGTGCCTGGAACTCAAGGCTTCCTGATTTTAAAAATCCTAGCCCTCGGCCGAACCCCAACCCTAAGACGAGAAAGGCAAATCAGCCAGGAATTAGGCATGTCCCCAAGGAAAAAGCTGTGGAGGCAGGCATGTTGTGGTACTTTTGCGCTCTTCTTGGCTAGTCCTTCGCAGCTGCTGTGTTCTTGGAACTCAGGGCTTTCTGGTTAATAGAACCCTTACCCTAGGCGTAACTCAAACCTTAACCCTAGGAAGGAAAATCAACCTATGGTTCGGGATGCTCTCATGGAAATATCAGTGGTGGCAGCCAAGTTGCGTCACTTTTGCGCTCCCCTTGGGATGCCTTTTGCAGCTGCAGTGTGCCTGGAGCCCAGGGCTTCCTGGTTTTAAAAGTCCTAGGCCTAAGCCTAACAGTAACCCTAGGAAGGTAAATCAGCCGGGTATTAGGGTTCTTCCTAAGGGAAAAGCCGTGAAAGCAGCCATGTTGTGGCACTTCTGCACTCCCTTTGGGATGCCTTTGGCAGATGAAGTAAGCCTGGAACTCAGGGCTTCCTGGTTAAAGAAATCCAAGCCCTAGGCTGAACCCTAACCCTAACCCTAGGCAGATAAATCAGCCTAGGTATAGGGATGGTGCCAAGGAAAAAGCTGTGAAAGCTGCCATGTTGTTGCACTTTTGTACTCCCCTTGGGATGCCTTGAACAGCTGCAGTGTGCCTGGAGCTAAGGGCTTCCTCGTTTTAAAAATCCTAGCCCTAGGCCTAAGCCTAATAGTAACCCTGGGAAGGTAAGTCAGCCTGGTGTTAGGCGTCTTGCCAAGGAAAAAGCCGTGAAACAGCCATGTTGTGGCACTTTTGCACTCCCTTTTGGATGCCTTTCACAGCTCCAGTGTGCCTGGAACTCAGGGCTTCCTGCTTTTAAAAATCCTAGCCCTAGGCCGAACCCCAACCCTATGACGAGAAAGGCAAATCAGCCAGGAATTAGGCATGTCCCCAAGGAAAAAGCTGTGGAGGCAGGCATGTTGTGGTACTTTTGCGCTCTTCTTGGCTAGTCCTTCGCAGCTGCTGTGTTCTTGGAACTCAGGGCTTTCTGGTTAATAGAACCCTTACCCTAGGCGTAACTCAAACCTTAACCCTAGGAAGGAAAATCAACCTATGGTTCGGGATGGTCTCATGGAAATATCAGTGGTGGCAGCCAAGTTGCGTCACTTTTGCGCTCCCCTTGGGATGCCTTTTGCAGCTGCAGTGTGCCTGGAGCCCAGGGCTTCCTGGTTTTAAAAGTCCTAGGCCTAAGCCTAACAGTAACCCTAGGAAGGTAAATCAGCCGGGTATTAGGGTTCTTCCTAAGGGAAAAGCCGTGAAAGCAGCCATGTTGTGGCACTTCTGCACTCCCTTTGGGATGCCTTTGGCAGATGAAGTAAGCCTGGAACTCAGGGCTTCCTGGTTAAAGAAATCCAAGCCCTAGGCTGAACCCTAACCCTAACCCTAGGCAGATAAATCAGCCTAGGTATAGGGATGGTGCCAAGGAAAAAGCTGTGAAAGCTGCCATGTTGTTGCACTTTTGTACTCCCCTTGGGATGCCTTGAACAGCTGCAGTGTGCCTGGAGCTAAGGGCTTCCTAGTTTCAAAAATCCTAGCCCTAGGCCTAAGCCTAACAGTAACCCTGGGAAAGTAAATCAGCCTGATGTTAGGCTTCTTGCCAAGGAAAAAGCCGTGAAAGCAGCCATGTTGTGGCACTTCTGCACTCCCTTTGGGATGCCTTTGGCAGATGAAGTAAGCCTGGAACTCAGGGCTTCCTGGTTAAAGAAATCCAAGCCCTAGGCTGAACCCTAACCCTAACCCTAGGCAGATAAATCAGCCTAGGTATAGGGATGGTGCCAAGGAAAAAGCTGTGAAAGCTGCCATGTTGTTGCACTTTTGTACTCCCCTTGGGATGCCTTGAACAGCTGCAGTGTGCCTGGAGCTAAGGGCTTCCTAGTTTCAAAAATCCTAGCCCTAGGCCTAAGCCTAACAGTAACCCTGGGAAAGTAAATCAGCCTGGTGTTAGGCTTCTTGCCAAGGAAAAATCTGTGAAAGCTGCCATGTTGTTGCACTTTTGTACTCCCCTTGGGATGCCTTGAACAGCTGCAGTGTGCCTGGAGCTAAGGGCTTCCTAGTTTCAAAAATCCTAGCCCTAGGCCTAAGCCTAACAGTAACCCTGGGAAAGTAAATCAGCCTGGTGTTAGGCTTCTTGCCAAGGAAAAAGCCGTGAAAGCAGCCATGTTGTGGCACTTTTGCACTCCCTTTTGGATGCCTTTCACAGCTCCAGTGTGCCTGGAACTCAGGGCTTCCTGCTTTTAAAAATCCTAGCCCTAGGCCGAATCGCAACCCTATGACGAGAAAGGCAAATCAGCCAGGAATTAGGCATGTCCCCAAGGAAAAAGCTGTGGAGGCAGGCATGTTGTGGTACTTTTGCGCTCTTCTTGGCTAGTCCTTCGCAGCTGCTGTGTTCTTGGAACTCAGGGCTTTCTGGTTAATAGAACCCTTACCCTAGGCGTAACTCAAACCTTAACCCTAGGAAGGAAAATCAACCTATGGTTCGGGATGGTCTCATGGAAATATCAGTGGTGGCAGCCAAGTTGCGTCACTTTTGCGCTCCCCTTGGGATGCCTTTTGCAGCTGCAGTGTGCCTGGAGCCCAGGGCTTCCTGGTTTTAAAAGTCCTAGGCCTAAGCCTAACAGTAACCCTAGGAAGGTAAATCAGCCGGGTATTAGGGTTCTTCCTAAGGGAAAAGCCGTGAAAGCAGCCATGTTGTGGCACTTCTGCACTCCCTTTGGGATGCCTTTGGCAGATGAAGTAAGCCTGGAACTCAGGGCTTCCTGGTTAAAAAAATTCAAGCCCTAGGCTGAACCCTAACCCTAACCCTAGGCAGATAAATCAGGCTAGGTATAGGGATGGTGCCAAGAAAAAAGCTGTGAAAGCTGCCATGTTGTTGCACTTTTGTACTCCCCTTGGGATGCCTTGAACAGCTGCAGTGTGCCTGGAGCTAAGGGCTTCCTAGTTTCAAAAATCCTAGCCCTAGGCCTAAGCCTAACAGTAACCCTGGGAAGGTAAATCAGCCTGCTGTTAGGCTTCTTGCCAAGGAAAAAGCCGTGAAAGCAGCCATGTTGTGGCACTTTTGCACTCCCTTTGGGATGCCTTTGGCAGATGAAGTAAGCCTGGAACTCAGGGCTTCCTGGTTAAAAAAATCCAAGCCCTAGGCTGAACCCTAACCCTAACCCTAGGCAGATAAATCAGCCTAGGTATAGGGATTGTGCCAAGGAAAAAGCTGTGAAAGCTGCCATGTTGTTGCACTTTTGTACTCCCCTTGGATGCCTTGAACAGCTGCAGTGTGCCTGGAGCTAAGGGCTTCCTAGTTTCAAAAATCCTAGCCCTAGGCCTAAGCCTAACAGTAACCCTAGGAAGGTAAATCAGCCGGGTATTAGGGTTCTTCCTAAGGGAAAAGCCGTGAAAGCAGCCATGTTGTGGCACTTCTGCACTCCCTTTGGGATGCCTTTGGCAGATGAAGTAAGCCTGGAACTCAGGGCTTCCTGGTTAACGAAATCCAAGCCCTAGGCTGAACCCTAACCCTAACCCTAGGCAGATAAATCAGCCTAGGTATAGGGATGGTGCCAAGGAAAAAGCTGTGAAAGCTGCCATGTTGTTGCACTTTTGTACTCCCCTTGGGATGCCTTGAACAGCTGCAGTGTGCCTGGAGCTAAGGGCCTCCTAGTTTCAAAAATCCTAGCCCTAGGCCTAAGCCTAACAGTAACCCTGGGAAAGTAAATCAGCCTGATGTTAGGCTTCTTGCCAAGGAAAAAGCCGTGAAAGCAGCCATGTTGTGGCACTTTTGCACTCCCTTTTGGATGCCTTTCACAGCTGCAGTGTGCCTGGAACTCAGGGCTTCCTGCTTTTAAAAATCCTAGCCCTAGGCCGAACCGCAACCCTAAGACGAGAAAGGCAAATCAGCCAGGAATTAGGCATGTCCCCAAGGAAAAAGCTGTGGAGGCAGGCATGTTGTGGTACTTTTGCGCTCTTCTTGGCTAGTCCTTCGCAGCTGCTGTGTTCTTGGAACTCAGGGCTTTCTGGTTAATAGAACCCTTACCCTAGGCGTAACTCAAACCTTAACCCTAGGAAGGAAAATCAGCCTATGGTTCGGGATGGTCTCATGGAAATATCAGTGGTGGCAGCCAAGTTGCGTCACTTTTGCGCTCCCCTTGGGATGCCTTTTGCAGCTGCAGTGTGCCTGGAGCCCAGGGCTTCCTGGTTTTAAAAGTCCTAGGCCTAAGCCTAACAGTAACCCTAGGAAGGTAAATCAGCCGGGTATTAGGGTTCTTCCTAAGGGAAAAGCCGTGAAAGCAGCCATGTTGTGGCACTTCTGCACTCCCTTTGGGATGCCTTTGGCAGATGAAGTAAGCCTGGAACTCAGGGCTTCCTGGTTAAAGAAATCCAAGCCCTAGGCTGAACCCTAACCCTAACCCTAGGCAGATAAATCAGCCTAGGTATAGGGATGGTGCCAAGGAAAAAGCTGTGAAAGCTGCCATGTTGTTGCACTTTTGTACTCCCCTTGGGATGCCTTGAACAGCTGCAGTGTGCCTGGAGCTAAGGGCTTCCTAGTTTTAAAAATCCTAGCCCTAGGCCTAAGCCTAATAGTAACCCTAGGAAGGTAAGTCAGCCTGGTGTTAGGCGTCTTGCCAAGGAAAAAGCCGTGAAAGCAGCCATGTTGTGGCACTTTTGCACTCCCTTTTGGATGCCTTTCACAGCTCCAGTGTGCCTGGAACTCAAGGCTTCCTGATTTTAAAAATCCTAGCCCTCGGCCGAACCCCAACCCTAAGACGAGAAAGGCAAATCAGCCAGGAATTAGGCATGTCCCCAAGGAAAAAGCTGTGGAGGCAGGCATGTTGTGGTACTTTTGCGCTCTTCTTGGCTAGTCCTTCGCAGCTGCTGTGTTCTTGGAACTCAGGGCTTTCTGGTTAATAGAACCCTTACCCTAGGCGTAACTCAAACCTTAACCCTAGGAAGGAAAATCAACCTATGGTTCGGGATGCTCTCATGGAAATATCAGTGGTGGCAGCCAAGTTGCGTCACTTTTGCGCTCCCCTTGGGATGCCTTTTGCAGCTGCAGTGTGCCTGGAGCCCAGGGCTTCCTGGTTTTAAAAGTCCTAGGCCTAAGCCTAACAGTAACCCTAGGAAGGTAAATCAGCCGGGTATTAGGGTTCTTCCTAAGGGAAAAGCCGTGAAAGCAGCCATGTTGTGGCACTTCTGCACTCCCTTTGGGATGCCTTTGGCAGATGAAGTAAGCCTGGAACTCAGGGCTTCCTGGTTAAAGAAATCCAAGCCCTAGGCTGAACCCTAACCCTAACCCTAGGCAGATAAATCAGCCTAGGTATAGGGATGGTGCCAAGGAAAAAGCTGTGAAAGCTGCCATGTTGTTGCACTTTTGTACTCCCCTTGGGATGCCTTGAACAGCTGCAGTGTGCCTGGAGCTAAGGGCTTCCTCGTTTTAAAAATCCTAGCCCTAGGCCTAAGCCTAATAGTAACCCTGGGAAGGTAAGTCAGCCTGGTGTTAGGCGTCTTGCCAAGGAAAAAGCCGTGAAACAGCCATGTTGTGGCACTTTTGCACTCCCTTTTGGATGCCTTTCACAGCTCCAGTGTGCCTGGAACTCAGGGCTTCCTGCTTTTAAAAATCCTAGCCCTAGGCCGAACCCCAACCCTATGACGAGAAAGGCAAATCAGCCAGGAATTAGGCATGTCCCCAAGGAAAAAGCTGTGGAGGCAGGCATGTTGTGGTACTTTTGCGCTCTTCTTGGCTAGTCCTTCGCAGCTGCTGTGTTCTTGGAACTCAGGGCTTTCTGGTTAATAGAACCCTTACCCTAGGCGTAACTCAAACCTTAACCCTAGGAAGGAAAATCAACCTATGGTTCGGGATGGTCTCATGGAAATATCAGTGGTGGCAGCCAAGTTGCGTCACTTTTGCGCTCCCCTTGGGATGCCTTTTGCAGCTGCAGTGTGCCTGGAGCCCAGGGCTTCCTGGTTTTAAAAGTCCTAGGCCTAAGCCTAACAGTAACCCTAGGAAGGTAAATCAGCCGGGTATTAGGGTTCTTCCTAAGGGAAAAGCCGTGAAAGCAGCCATGTTGTGGCACTTCTGCACTCCCTTTGGGATGCCTTTGGCAGATGAAGTAAGCCTGGAACTCAGGGCTTCCTGGTTAAAGAAATCCAAGCCCTAGGCTGAACCCTAACCCTAACCCTAGGCAGATAAATCAGCCTAGGTATAGGGATGGTGCCAAGGAAAAAGCTGTGAAAGCTGCCATGTTGTTGCACTTTTGTACTCCCCTTGGGATGCCTTGAACAGCTGCAGTGTGCCTGGAGCTAAGGGCTTCCTAGTTTCAAAAATCCTAGCCCTAGGCCTAAGCCTAACAGTAACCCTGGGAAAGTAAATCAGCCTGATGTTAGGCTTCTTGCCAAGGAAAAAGCCGTGAAAGCAGCCATGTTGTGGCACTTCTGCACTCCCTTTGGGATGCCTTTGGCAGATGAAGTAAGCCTGGAACTCAGGGCTTCCTGGTTAAAGAAATCCAAGCCCTAGGCTGAACCCTAACCCTAACCCTAGGCAGATAAATCAGCCTAGGTATAGGGATGGTGCCAAGGAAAAAGCTGTGAAAGCTGCCATGTTGTTGCACTTTTGTACTCCCCTTGGGATGCCTTGAACAGCTGCAGTGTGCCTGGAGCTAAGGGCTTCCTAGTTTCAAAAATCCTAGCCCTAGGCCTAAGCCTAACAGTAACCCTGGGAAAGTAAATCAGCCTGATGTTAGGTTTCTTGCCAAGGAAAAAGCCGTGAAAGCAGCCATGTTGTGGCACTTTTGCACTCCCTTTTGGATGCCTTTCACAGCTCCAGTGTGCCTGGAACTCAGGGCTTCCTGATTTTAAAAATCCTAGCCCTAGGCCGAACCCCAACCCTAAGACGAGAAAGGCAAATCAGCCAGGAATTAGGCATGTCCCCAAGGAAAAAGCTGTGGAGGCAGGCATGTTGTGGTACTTTTGTGCTCTTCTTGGCTAGTCCTTCGCAGCTGCTGTGTTCTTGGAACTCAGGGCTTTCTGGTTAATAGAACCCTTACCCTAGGCGTAACTCAAACCTTAACCCTAGGAAGGAAAATCAGCCTATGGTTCGGGATGGTCTCATGGAAATATCAGTGGTGGCAGCCAAGTTGCGTCACTTTTGCGCTCCCCTTGGGATGCCTTTTGCAGCTGCAGTGTGCCTGGAGCCCAGGGCTTCCTGGTTTTAAAAGTCCTAGGCCTAAGCCTAACAGTAACCCTAGGAAGGTAAATCAGCCGGGTATTAGGGTTCTTCCTAAGGAAAAAGCCGTGAAAGCAGCCATGTTGTGGCACTTCTGCACTCCCTTTGGGATGCCTTTGGCAGATGAAGTAAGCCTGGAACTCAGGGCTTCCTGGTTAAAAAAATTCAAGCCCTAGGCTGAACCCTAACCCTAACCCTAGGCAGATAAATCAGCCTAGGTATAGGGATGGTGCCAAGGAAAAAGCTGTGAAAGCTGCCATGTTGTTGCACTTTTGTACTCCCCTTGGGATGCCTTGAACAGCTGCAGTGTGCCTGGAGCTAAGGGCTTCCTAGTTTTAAAAATCCTAGCCCTAGGCCTAAGCCTAATAGTAACCCTGGGAAGGTAAGTCAGCCTGGTGTTAGGCGTCTTGCCAAGGAAAAAGCCGTGAAAGCAGCCATGTTGTGGCACTTTTGCACTCCCTTTTGGATGCCTTTCACAGCTCCAGTGTGCCTGGAACTCAGGGCTTCCTGCTTTTAAAAATCCTAGCCCTAGGCCGAACCCCAACCCTAAGACGAGAAAGGCAAATCAGCCAGGAATTAGGCATGTCCCCAAGGAAAAAGCTGTGGAGGCAGGCATGTTGTGGTACTTTTGCGCTCTTCTTGGCTAGTCCTTCGCAGCTGCTGTGTTCTTGGAACTCAGGGCTTTCTGGTTAATAGAACCCTTACCCTAGGCGTAACTCAAACCTTAACCCTAGGAAGGAAAATCAACCTATGGTTCGGGATGGTCTCATGGAAATATCAGTGGTGGCAGCCAAGTTGCGTCACTTTTGCGCTCCCCTTGGGATGCCTTTTGCAGCTGCAGTGTGCCTGGAGGCCAGGGCTTCCTGGTTTTAAAAGTCCTAGGCCTAAGCCTAACAGTAACCCTAGGAAGGTAAATCAGCCGGGTATTAGGGCTCTTCCTAAGGGAAAAGCCGTGAAAGCAGCCATGTTGTGGCACTTCTGCACTCCCTTTGGGATGCCTTTGGCAGATGAAGTAAGCCTGGAACTCAGGGCTTCCTGGTTAAAAAAATTCAAGCCCTAGGCTGAACCCTAACCCTAACCCTAGGCAGATAAATCAGCCTAGGTATAGGGATGGTGCCAAGAAAAAAGCTGTGAAAGCTGCCATGTTGTTGCACTTTTGTACTCCCCTTGGGATGCCTTGAACAGCTGCAGTGTGCCTGGAGCTAACGGCTTCCTAGTTTCAAAAATCCTAGCCCTAGGCCTAAGCCTAACAGTAACCCTGGGAAAGTAAATCAGCCTGATGTTAGGCTTCTTGCCAAGGAAAAAGCCGTGAAAGCAGCCATGTTGTGGCACTTTTGCACTCCCTTTGGGATGCCTTTGGCAGATGAAGTAAGCCTGGAACTCAGGGCTTCCTGGTTAAAGAAAACCAAGCCCTAGGCTGAACCCTAACCCTAACCCTAGGCAGATAAATCAGCCTAGGTATAGGGATGGTGCCAAGGAAAAAGCTGTGAAAGCTGCCATGTTGTTGCACTTTTGTACTCCCCTTGGATGCCTTGAACAGCTGCAGTGTGCCTGGAGCTAAGGGCTTCCTAGTTTCAAAAATCCTAGCCCTAGGCCTAAGCCTAACAGTAACCCTGGGAAAGTAAATCAGCCTGATGTTAGGCTTCTTGCCAAGGAAAAAGCCGTGAAACAGCCATGTTGTGGCACTTCTGCACTCCCTTTGGGATGCCTTTGGCAGATGAAGTAAGCCTGGAACTCAGGGCTTCCTGGTTAAAGAAATCCAAGCCCTAGGCTGAACCCTAACCCTAACCCTAGGCAGATAAATCAGCCTAGGTATAGGGATGGTGCCAAGGAAAATGCTGTGAAAGCTGCCATGTTGTTGCACTTTTGTACTCCCCTTGGGATGCCTTGAACAGCTGCAGTGTGCCTGGAGCTAAGGGCTTCCTAGTTTTAAAAATCCTAGCCCTAGGCCTAAGCCTAACAGTAACCCTGGGAAAGTAAATCAGCCTGATGTTAGGCTTCTTGCCAAGGAAAAAGCCGTGAAACAGCCATGTTGTGGCACTTTTGCACTCCCTTTTGGATGCCTTTCACAGCTCCAGTGTGCCTGGAACTCAGGGCTTCCTGATTTTAAAAATCCTAGCCCTAGGCCGAACCCCAACCCTAAGACGAGAAAGGCAAATCAGCCAGGAATTAGGCATGTCCCCAAGGAAAAAGCTGTGGAGGCAGGCATGTTGTGCTACTTTTGCGCTCTTCTTGGCTAGTCCTTCGCAGCTGCTGTGTTCTTGGAACTCAGGGCTTTCTGGTTATTAGAGCCCTTACCCTAGGCGTAACTCAAACCTTAACCCTAGGAAGGGAAATCAGCCTATGGTTCGGGATGCTCTCATGGAAATATCAGTGGTGGCAGCCAAGTTGCGTCACTTTTGCGCTCCCCTTGGGATGCCTTTTGCAGCTGCAGTGTGCCTGGAGCCCAGGGCTTCCTGGTTTTAAAAGTCCTAGGCCTAAGCCTAACAGTAACCCTAGGAAGGTAAATCAGCCGGGTATTAGGGTTCTTCCTAAGGGAAAAGCCGTGAAAGCAGCCATGTTGTGGCACTTCTGCACTCCCTTTGGGATGCCTTTGGCAGATGAAGTAAGCCTGGAACTCAGGGCTTCCTGGTTAAAGAAATTCAAGCCCTAGGCTGAACCCTAACCCTAACCCTAGGCAGATAAATCAGCCTAGGTATAGGGATGGTGCCAAGGAAAAAGCTGTGAAAGCTGCCATGTTGTTGCACTTTTGTACTCCCCTTGGGATGCCTTGAACAGCTGCAGTGTGCCTGGAGCTAAGGGCTTCCTAGTTTTAAAGATCCTAGCCCTAGGCCTAAGCCTAACAGTAACCCTGGGAAGGTAAATCAGCCTGGTGTTAGGCGTCTTGCCAAGGAAAAAGCCGTGAAAGCAGCCATGTTGTGGCACTTTTGCACTCCCTTTTGGATGCCTTTCACAGCTCCAGTGTGCCTGGAACTCAGGGCTTCCTGCTTTTAAAAATCCTAGCCCTAGGCCGAACCCCAACCCTAAGACGAGAAAGGCAAATCAGCCAGGAATTAGGCATGTCCCCAAGGAAAAAGCTGTGGAGGCAGGCATGTTGTGGTACTTTTGCGCTCTTCTTGGCTAGTCCTTCGCAGCTGCTGTGTTCTTGGAACTCAGGGCTTTCTGGTTAATAGAACCCTTACCCTAGGCGTAACTCAAACCTTAACCCTAGGAAGGAAAATCAACCTATGGTTCGGGATGGTCTCATGGAAATATCAGTGGTGGCAGCCAAGTTGCGTCACTTTTGCGCTCCCCTTGGGATGCCTTTCGCAGCTGCAGTGTGCCTGGAGCCCAGGGCTTCCTGGTTTTAAAAGTCCTAGGCCTAAGCCTAACAGTAACCCTAGGAAGGTAAATCAGCCGGGTATTAGGGTTCTTCCTAAGGGAAAAGCCGTGAAAGCAGCCATGTTGTGGCACTTCTGCACTCCCTTTGGGATGCCTTTGGCAGATGAAGTAAGCCTGGAACTCAGGGCTTCCTGGTTAAAAAAATTCAAGCCCTAGGCTGAACCCTAACCCTAACCCTAGGCAGATAAATCAGCCTAGGTATAGGGATGGTGCCAAGGAAAAAGCTGTGAAAGCTGCCATGTTGTTGCACTTTTGTACTCCCCTTGGGATGCCTTGAACAGCTGCAGTGTGCCTGGAGCCCAGGGCTTCCTAGTTTCAAAAATCCTAGCCCTAGGCCTAAGCCTAACAGTAACCCTGGGAAGGTAAATCAGCCTGATGTTAGGTTTCTTGCCAAGGAAAAAGCCGTGAAAGCAGCCATGTTGTGGCACTTCTGCACTCCCTTTGGGATGCCTTTGGCAGATGAAGTAAGCCTGGAACTCAGGGCTTCCTGGTTAAAGAAATCCAAGCCCTAGGCTGAACCCTAACCCTAACCCTAGGCAGATAAATCAGCCTAGGTATAGGGATGGTGCCAAGGAAAAAGCTGTGAAAGCTGCCATGTTGTTGCACTTTTGTACTCCCCTTGGGATGCCTTGAACAGCTGCAGTGTGCCTGGAGCTAAGGGCTTCCTAGTTTCAAAAATCCTAGCCCTAGGCCTAAGCCTAACAGTAACCCTGGGAAAGTAAATCAGCCTGGTGTTAGGCTTCTTGCCAAGGAAAAAGCTGTGAAAGCTGCCATGTTGTTGCACTTTTGTACTCCCCTTGGGATGCCTTGAACAGCTGCAGTGTGCCTGGAGCTAAGGGCTTCCTAGTTTCAAAAATCCTAGCCCTAGGCCTAAGCCTAACAGTAACCCTGGGAAAGTAAATCAGCCTGGTGTTAGGCTTCTTGCCAAGGAAAAAGCCGTGAAAGCAGCCATGTTGTGGCACTTTTGCACTCCCTTTTGGATGCCTTTCACAGCTCCAGTGTGCCTGGATCTCAGGGCTTCCTGCTTTTAAAAATCCTAGCCCTGGGCCGAACCCCAACCCTATGACGAGAAAGGCAAATCAGCCAGGAATTAGGCATGTCCCCAAGGAAAAAGCTGTGGAGGCAGGCATGTTGTGGTACTTTTGCGCTCTTCTTGGCTAGTCCTTCGCAGCTGCTGTGTTCTTGGAACTCAGGGCTTTCTGGTTAATAGAACCCTTACCCTAGGCGTAACTCAAACCTTAACCCTAGGAAGGAAAATCAACCTATGGTTCGGGATGGTCTCATGGAAATATCAGTGGTGGCAGCCAAGTTGCGTCACTTTTGCGCTCCCCTTGGGATGCCTTTCGCAGCTGCAGTGTGCCTGGAGCCCAGGGCTTCCTGGTTTTAAAAGTCCTAGGCCTAAGCCTAACAGTAACCCTAGGAAGGTAAATCAGCCGGGTATTAGGGTTCTTCCTAAGGGAAAAGCCGTGAAAGCAGCCATGTTGTGGCACTTCTGCACTCCCTTTGGGATGCCTTTGGCAGATGAAGTAAGCCTGGAACTCAGGGCTTCCTGGTTAAAAAAATTCAAGCCCTAGGCTGAACCCTAACCCTGACCCCAGGCAGATAAATCAGCCTAGGTATAGGGATGGTGCCAAGGAAAAAGCTGTGAAAGCTGCCATGTTGTTGCACTTTTGTACTCCCCTTGGGATGCCTTGAACAGCTGCAGTGTGCCTGGAGCTAAGGGCTTCCTAGTTTCAAAAATCCTAGCCCTAGGCCTAAGCCTAACAGTAACCCTGGGAAGGTAAATCAGCCTGATGTTAGGCTTCTTGCCAAGGAAAAAGCCGTGAAAGCAGCCATGTTGTGGCACTTTTGCACTCCCTTTGGGATGCCTTTGGCAGATGAAGTAAGCCTGGAACTCAGGGCTTCCTGGTTAAAGAAATCCAAGCCCTAGGCTGAACCCTAACCCTAACCCTAGGCAGATAAATCAGCCTAGGTATAGGGATGGTGCCAAGGAAAAAGCTGTGAAAGCTGCCATGTTGTTGCACTTTTGTACTCCCCTTGGATGCCTTGAACAGCTGCAGTGTGCCTGGAGCTAAGGGCTTCCTAGTTTCAAAAATCCTAGCCCTAGGCCTAAGCCTAACAGTAACCCTGGGAAAGTAAATCAGCCTGATGTTAGGCTTCTTGCCAAGGAAAAAGCCGTGAAAGCAGCCATGTTGTGGCACTTCTGCACTCCCTTTGGGATGCCTTTGGCAGATGAAGTAAGCCTGGAACTCAGGGCTTCCTGGTTAAAGAAATCCAAGCCCTAGGCTGAACCCTAACCCTAACCCTAGGCAGATAAATCAGCCTAGGTATAGGGATGGTGCCAAGGAAAAAGCTGTGAAAGCTGCCATGTTGTTGCACTTTTGTACTCCCCTTGGGATGCCTTGAACAGCTGCAGTGTGCCTGGAGCTAAGGGCTTCCTAGTTTTAAAAATCCTAGCCCTAGGCCTAAGCCTAACAGTAACCCTGGGAAAGTAAATCAGCCTGATGTTAGGCTTCTTGCCAAGGAAAAAGCCGTGAAACAGCCATGTTGTGGCACTTTTGCACTCCCTTTTGGATGCCTTTCACAGCTCCAGTGTGCCTGGAACTCAGGGCTTCCTGATTTTAAAAATCCTAGCCCTAGGCCGAACCCCAACCCTAAGACGAGAAAGGCAAATCAGCCAGGAATTAGGCATGTCCCCAAGGAAAAAGCTGTGGAGGCAGGCATGTTGTGCTACTTTTGCGCTCTTCTTGGCTAGTCCTTCGCAGCTGCTGTGTTCTTGGAACTTAGGGCTTTCTGGTTAATAGAGCCCTTACCCTAGGCGTAACTCAAACCTTGACCCTAGGAAGGGAAATCAGCCTATGGTTCGGGATGCTCTCATGGAAATATCAGTGGTGGCAGCCAAGTTGCGTCACTTTTGCGCTCCCCTTGGGATGCCTTTTGCAGCTGCAGTGTGCCTGGAGCCCAGGGCTTCCTGGTTTTAAAAGTCCTAGGCCTAAGCCTAACAGTAACCCTAGGAAGGTAAATCAGCCGGGTATTAGGGTTCTTCCTAAGGGAAAAGCCGTGAAAGCAGCCATGTTGTGGCACTTCTGCACTCCCTTTGGGATGCCTTTGGCAGATGAAGTAAGCCTGGAACTCAGGGCTTCCTGGTTAAAGAAATTCAAGCCCTAGGCTGAACCCTAACCCTAACCCTAGGCAGATAAATCAGCCTAGGTATAGGGATGGTGCCAAGGAAAAAGCTGTGAAAGCTGCCATGTTGTTGCACTTTTGTACTCCCCTTGGGATGCCTTGAACAGCTGCAGTGTGCCTGGAGCTAAGGGCTTCCTAGTTTTAAAGATCCTAGCCCTAGGCCTAAGCCTAACAGTAACCCTGGGAAGGCAAATCAGCCTGGTGTTAGGCGTCTTGCCAAGGAAAAAGCCGTGAAAGCAGCCATGTTGTGGCACTTTTGCACTCCCTTTTGGATGCCTTTCACAGCTCCAGTGTGCCTGGAACTCAGGGCTTCCTGCTTTTAAAAATCCTAGCCCTAGGCCGAACCGCAACCCTATGACGAGAAAGGCAAATCAGCCAGGAATTAGGCATGTCCCCAAGGAAAAAGCTGTGGAGGCAGGCATGTTGTGGTACTTTTGCGCTCTTCTTGGCTAGTCCTTCGCAGCTGCTGTGTTCTTGGAACTCAGGGCTTTCTGGTTAATAGAACCCTTACCCTAGGCGTAACTCAAACCTTAACCCTAGGAAGGAAAATCAACCTATGGTTCGGGATGGTCTCATGGAAATATCAGTGGTGGCAGCCAAGTTGCGTCACTTTTGCGCTCCCCTTGGGATGCCTTTCGCAGCTGCAGTGTGCCTGGAGCCCAGGGCTTCCTGGTTTTAAAAGTCCTAGGCCTAAGCCTAACAGTAACCCTAGGAAGGTAAATCAGCCAGGTATTAGGGTTCTTCCTAAGGGAAAAGCCGTGAAAGCAGCCATGTTGTGGCACTTCTGCACTCCCTTTGGGATGCCTTTGGCAGATGAAGTAAGCCTGGAACTCAGGGCTTCCTGGTTAAAAAAATTCAAGCCCTAGGCTGAACCCTAACCCTAACCCTAGGCAGATAAATCAGCCTAGGTATAGGGATGGTGCCAAGGAAAAAGCTGTGAAAGCTGCCATGTTGTTGCACTTTTGTACTCCCCTTGGGATGCCTTGAACAGCTGCAGTGTGCCTGGAGCCCAGGGCTTCCTAGTTTCAAAAATCCTAGCCCTAGGCCTAAGCCTAACAGTAACCCTGGGAAGGTAAATCAGCCTGATGTTAGGTTTCTTGCCAAGGAAAAAGCCGTGAAAGCAGCCATGTTGTGGCACTTCTGCACTCCCTTTGGGATGCCTTTGGCAGATGAAGTAAGCCTGGAACTCAGGGCTTCCTGGTTAAAGAAATCCAAGCCCTAGGCTGAACCCTAACCCTAACCCTAGGCAGATAAATCAGCCTAGGTATAGGGATGGTGCCAAGGAAAAAGCTGTGAAAGCTGCCATGTTGTTGCACTTTTGTACTCCCCTTGGGATGCCTTGAACAGCTGCAGTGTGCCTGGAGCTAAGGGCTTCCTAGTTTCAAAAATCCTAGCCCTAGGCCTAAGCCTAACAGTAACCCTGGGAAAGTAAATCAGCCTGGTGTTAGGCTTCTTGCCAAGGAAAAAGCTGTGAAAGCTGCCATGTTGTTGCACTTTTGTACTCCCCTTGGGATGCCTTGAACAGCTGCAGTGTGCCTGGAGCTAAGGGCTTCCTAGTTTCAAAAATCCTAGCCCTAGGCCTAAGCCTAACAGTAACCCTGGGAAAGTAAATCAGCCTGGTGTTAGGCTTCTTGCCAAGGAAAAAGCCGTGAAAGCAGCCATGTTGTGGCACTTTTGCACTCCCTTTTGGATGCCTTTCACAGCTCCAGTGTGCCTGGAACTCAGGGCTTCCTGCTTTTAAAAATCCTAGCCCTAGGCCGAACCGCAACCCTATGACGAGAAAGGCAAATCAGCCAGGAATTAGGCATGTCCCCAAGGAAAAAGCTGTGGAGGCAGGCATGTTGTGGTACTTTTGCGCTCTTCTTGGCTAGTCCTTCGCAGCTGCTGTGTTCTTGGAACTCAGGGCTTTCTGGTTAATAGAACCCTTACCCTAGGCGTAACTCAAACCTTAACCCTAGGAAGGAAAATCAACCTATGGTTCGGGATGGTCTCATGGAAATATCAGTGGTGGCAGCCAAGTTGCGTCACTTTTGCGCTCCCCTTGGGATGCCTTTCGCAGCTGCAGTGTGCCTGGAGCCCAGGGCTTCCTGGTTTTAAAAGTCCTAGGCCTAAGCCTAACAGTAACCCTAGGAAGGTAAATCAGCCGGGTATTAGGGTTCTTCCTAAGGGAAAAGCCGTGAAAGCAGCCATGTTGTGGCACTTCTGCACTCCCTTTGGGATGCCTTTGGCAGATGAAGTAAGCCTGGAACTCAGGGCTTCCTGGTTAAAAAAATTCAAGCCCTAGGCTGAACCCTAACCCTAAACCCAGGCAGATAAATCAGCCTAGGTATAGGGATGGTGCCAAGAAAAAAGCTGTGAAAGCTGCCATGTTGTTGCACTTTTGTACTCCCCTTGGGATGCCTTGAACAGCTGCAGTGTGCCTGGAGCTAAGGGCTTCCTAGTTTTAAAAATCCTAGCCCTAGGCCTAAGCCTAACAGTAACCCTGGGAAGGTAAATCAGCCTGATGTTAGGCTTCTTGCCAAGGAAAAAGCCGTGAAAGCAGCCATGTTGTGGCACTTTTGCACTCCCTTTGGGATGCCTTTGGCAGATGAAGTAAGCCTGGAACTCAGGGCTTCCTGGTTAAAGAAATCCAAGCCCTAGGCTGAACCCTAACCCTAACCCTAGGCAGATAAATCAGCCTAGGTATAGGGATGGTGCCAAGGAAAAAGCTGTGAAAGCTGCCATGTTGTTGCACTTTTGTACTCCCCTTGGATGCCTTGAACAGCTGCAGTGTGCCTGGAGCTAAGGGCTTCCTAGTTTCAAAAATCCTAGCCCTAGGCCTAAGCCTAACAGTAACCCTGGGAAAGTAAATCAGCCTGATGTTAGGCTTCTTGCCAAGGAAAAAGCCGTGAAAGCAGCCATGTTGTGGCACTTCTGCACTCCCTTTGGGATGCCTTTGGCAGATGAAGTAAGCCTGGAACTCAGGGCTTCCTGGTTAAAGAAATCCAAGCCCTAGGCTGAACCCTAACCCTAACCCTAGGCAGATAAATCAGCCTAGGTATAGGGATGGTGCCAAGGAAAAAGCTGTGAAAGCTGCCATGTTGTTGCACTTTTGTACTCCCCTTGGGATGCCTTGAACAGCTGCAGTGTGCCTGGAGCTAAGGGCTTCCTAGTTTTAAAAATCCTAGCCCTAGGCCTAAGCCTAACAGTAACCCTGGGAAAGTAAATCAGCCTGATGTTAGGCTTCTTGCCAAGGAAAAAGCCGTGAAACAGCCATGTTGTGGCACTTTTGCACTCCCTTTTGGATGCCTTTCACAGCTCCAGTGTGCCTGGAACTCAGGGCTTCCTGATTTTAAAAATCCTAGCCCTAGGCCGAACCCCAACCCTAAGACGAGAAAGGCAAATCAGCCAGGAATTAGGCATGTCCCCAAGGAAAAAGCTGTGGAGGCAGGCATGTTGTGCTACTTTTGCGCTCTTCTTGGCTAGTCCTTCGCAGCTGCTGTGTTCTTGGAACTCAGGGCTTTCTGGTTAATAGAGCCCTTACCCTAGGCGTAACTCAAACCTTAACCCTAGGAAGGGAAATCAGCCTATGGTTCGGGATGCTCTCATGGAAATATCAGTGGTGGCAGCCAAGTTGCGTCACTTTTGCGCTCCCCTTGGGATGCCTTTTGCAGCTGCAGTGTGCCTGGAGCCCAGGGCTTCCTGGTTTTAAAAGTCCTAGGCCTAAGCCTAACAGTAACCCTAGGAAGGTAAATCAGCCGGGTATTAGGGTTCTTCCTAAGGGAAAAGCCGTGAAAGCAGCCATGTTGTGGCACTTCTGCACTCCCTTTGGGATGCCTTTGGCAGATGAAGTAAGCCTGGAACTCAGGGCTTCCTGGTTAAAGAAATTCAAGCCCTAGGCTGAACCCTAACCCTAACCCTAGGCAGATAAATCAGCCTAGGTATAGGGATGGTGCCAAGGAAAAAGCTGTGAAAGCTGCCATGTTGTTGCACTTTTGTACTCCCCTTGGGATGCCTTGAACAGCTGCAGTGTGCCTGGAGCTAAGGGCTTCCTAGTTTTAAAGATCCTAGCCCTAGGCCTAAGCCTAACAGTAACCCTGGGAAGGCAAATCAGCCTGGTGTTAGGCGTCTTGCCAAGGAAAAAGCCGTGAAAGCAGCCATGTTGTGGCACTTTTGCACTCCCTTTTGGATGCCTTTCACAGCTCCAGTGTGCCTGGAACTCAGGGCTTCCTGCTTTTAAAAATCCTAGCCCTAGGCCGAACCCCAACCCTAAGACGAGAAAGGCAAATCAGCCAGGAATTAGGCATGTCCCCAAGGAAAAAGCTGTGGAGGCAGGCATGTTGTGGTACTTTTGCGCTCTTCTTGGCTAGTCCTTCGCAGCTGCTGTGTTCTTGGAACTCAGGGCTTTCTGGTTAATAGAACCCTTACCCTAGGCGTAACTCAAACCTTAACCCTAGGAAGGAAAATCAACCTATGGTTCGGGATGGTCTCATGGAAATATCAGTGGTGGCAGCCAAGTTGCGTCACTTTTGCGCTCCCCTTGGGATGCCTTTCGCAGCTGCAGTGTGCCTGGAGCCCAGGGCTTCCTGGTTTTAAAAGTCCTAGGCCTAAGCCTAACAGTAACCCTAGGAAGGTAAATCAGCCAGGTATTAGGGTTCTTCCTAAGGGAAAAGCCGTGAAAGCAGCCATGTTGTGGCACTTCTGCACTCCCTTTGGGATGCCTTTGGCAGATGAAGTAAGCCTGGAACTCAGGGCTTCCTGGTTAAAGAAATCCAAGCCCTAGGCTGAACCCTAACCCTAACCCTAGGCAGATAAATCAGCCTAGGTATAGGGATGGTGCCAAGGAAAAAGCTGTGAAAGCTGCCATGTTGTTGCACTTTTGTACTCCCCTTGGATGCCTTGAACAGCTGCAGTGTGCCTGGAGCTAAGGGCTTCCTAGTTTCAAAAATCCTAGCCCTAGGCCTAAGCCTAACAGTAACCCTGGGAAAGTAAATCAGCCTGATGTTAGGCTTCTTGCCAAGGAAAAAGCCGTGAAAGCAGCCATGTTGTGGCACTTCTGCACTCCCTTTGGGATGCCTTTGGCAGATGAAGTAAGCCTGGAACTCAGGGCTTCCTGGTTAAAGAAATCCAAGCCCTAGGCTGAACCCTAACCCTAACCCTAGGCAGATAAATCAGCCTAGGTATAGGGATGGTGCCAAGGAAAAAGCTGTGAAAGCTGCCATGTTGTTGCACTTTTGTACTCCCCTTGGGATGCCTTGAACAGCTGCAGTGTGCCTGGAGCTAAGGGCTTCCTAGTTTTAAAAATCCTAGCCCTAGGCCTAAGCCTAACAGTAACCCTGGGAAAGTAAATCAGCCTGATGTTAGGCTTCTTGCCAAGGAAAAAGCCGTGAAACAGCCATGTTGTGGCACTTTTGCACTCCCTTTTGGATGCCTTTCACAGCTCCAGTGTGCCTGGAACTCAGGGCTTCCTGATTTTAAAAATCCTAGCCCTAGGCTGAACCCCAACCCTAAGACGAGAAAGGCAAATCAGCCAGGAATTAGGCATGTCCCCAAGGAAAAAGCTGTGGAGGCAGGCATGTTGTGCTACTTTTGCGCTCTTCTTGGCTAGTCCTTCGCAGCTGCTGTGTTCTTGGAACTTAGGGCTTTCTGGTTAATAGAGCCCTTACCCTAGGCGTAACTCAAACCTTAACCCTAGGAAGGGAAATCAGCCTATGGTTCGGGATGCTCTCATGGAAATATCAGTGGTGGCAGCCAAGTTGCGTCACTTTTGCGCTCCCCTTGGGATGCCTTTTGCAGCTGCAGTGTGCCTGGAGCCCAGGGCTTCCTGGTTTTAAAAGTCCTAGGCCTAAGCCTAACAGTAACCCTAGGAAGGTAAATCAGCCGGGTATTAGGGTTCTTCCTAAGGGAAAAGCCGTGAAAGCAGCCATGTTGTGGCACTTCTGCACTCCCTTTGGGATGCCTTTGGCAGATGAAGTAAGCCTGGAACTCAGGGCTTCCTGGTTAAAGAAATTCAAGCCCTAGGCTGAACCCTAACCCTAACCCTAGGCAGATAAATCAGCCTAGGTATAGGGATGGTGCCAAGGAAAAAGCTGTGAAAGCTGCCATGTTGTTGCACTTTTGTACTCCCCTTGGGATGCCTTGAACAGCTGCAGTGTGCCTGGAGCTAAGGGCTTCCTAGTTTTAAAGATCCTAGCCCTAGGCCTAAGCCTAACAGTAACCCTGGGAACGTAAATCAGCCTGGTGTTAGGCGTCTTGCCAAGGAAAAAGCCGTGAAAGCAGCCATGTTGTGGCACTTTTGCACTCCCTTTTGGATGCCTTTCACAGCTCCAGTGTGCCTGGAACTCAGGGCTTCCTGCTTTTAAAAATCCTAGCCCTAGGCCGAACCCCAACCCTAAGACGAGAAAGGCAAATCAGCCAGGAATTAGGCATGTCCCCAAGGAAAAAGCTGTGGAGGCAGGCATGTTGTGGTACTTTTGCGCTCTTCTTGGCTAGTCCTTCGCAGCTGCTGTGTTCTTGGAACTCAGGGCTTTCTGGTTAATAGAGCCCTTACCCTAGGCGTAACTCAAACCTTAACCCTAGGAAGGAAAATCAACCTATGGTTCGGGATGGTCTCATGGAAATATCAGTGGTGGCAGCCAAGTTGCGTCACTTTTGCGCTCCCCTTGGGATGCCTTTCGCAGCTGCAGTGTGCCTGGAGCCCAGGGCTTCCTGGTTTTAAAAGTCCTAGGCCTAAGCCTAACAGTAACCCTAGGAAGGTAAATCAGCCAGGTATTAGGGTTCTTCCTAAGGGAAAAGCCGTGAAAGCAGCCATGTTGTGGCACTTCTGCACTCCCTTTGGGATGCCTTTGGCAGATGAAGTAAGCCTGGAACTCAGGGCTTCCTGGTTAAAAAAATTCAAGCCCTAGGCTGAACCCTAACCCTAACCCTAGGCAGATAAATCAGCCTAGGTATAGGGATGGTGCCAAGAAAAAAGCTGTGAAAGCTGCCATGTTGTTGCACTTTTGTACTCCCCTTGGGATGCCTTGAACAGCTGCAGTGTGCCTGGAGCTAAGGGCCTCCTAGTTTCAAAAATCCTAGCCCTAGGCCTAAGCCTAACAGTAACCCTGGGAAAGTAAATCAGCCTGATGTTAGGCTTCTTGCCAAGGAAAAAGCCGTGAAAGCAGCCATGTTGTGGCACTTTTGCACTCCCTTTGGGATGCCTTTGGCAGATGAAGTAAGCCTGGAACTCAGGGCTTCCTGGTTAAAAAAATCCAAGCCCTAGGCTGAACCCTAACCCTAACCCTAGGCAGATAAATGAGCCTAGGTATAGGGATGGTGCCAAGGAAAAAGCTGTGAAAGCTGCCATGTTGTTGCACTTTTGTACTCCCCTTGGATGCCTTGAACAGCTGCAGTGTGCCTGGAGCTAAGGGCTTCCTAGTTTCAAAAATCCTAGCCCTAGGCCTAAGCCTAACAGTAACCCTAGGAAGGTAAATCAGCCGGGTATTAGGGTTCTTCCTAAGGGAAAAGCCGTGAAAGCAGCCATGTTGTGGCACTTCTGCACTCCCTTTGGGATGCCTTTGGCAGATGAAGTAAGCCTGGAACTCAGGGCTTCCTGGTTAAAGAAATCCAAGCCCTAGGCTGAACCCTAACCCTAACCCTAGGCAGATAAATCAGCCTAGGTATAGGGATGGTGCCAAGGAAAAAGCTGTGAAAGCTGCCATGTTGTTGCACTTTTGTACTCCCCTTGGATGCCTTGAACAGCTGCAGTGTGCCTGGAGCTAAGGGCTTCCTAGTTTCAAAAATCCTAGCCCTAGGCCTAAGCCTAACAGTAACCCTAGGAAGGTAAATCAGCCGGGTATTAGGGTTCTTCCTAAGGGAAAAGCCGTGAAAGCAGCCATGTTGTGGCACTTCTGCACTCCCTTTGGGATGCCTTTGGCAGATGAAGTAAGCCTGGAACTCAGGGCTTCCTGGTTAAAGAAATCCAAGCCCTAGGCTGAACCCTAACCCTAACCCTAGGCAGATAAATCAGCCTAGGTATAGGGATGGTGCCAAGGAAAAAGCTGTGAAAGCTGCCATGTTGTTGCACTTTTGTACTCCCCTTGGGATGCCTTGAACAGCTGCAGTGTGCCTGGAGCTAAGGGCTTCCTAGTTTTAAAAATCCTAGCCCTAGGCCTAAGCCTAACAGTAACCCTGGGAAAGTAAATCAGCCTGATGTTAGGCTTCTTGCCAAGGAAAAAGCCGTGAAAGCAGCCATGTTGTGGCACTTTTGCACTCCCTTTTGGATGCCTTTCACAGCTCCAGTGTGCCTGGAACTCAGGGCTTCCTGATTTTAAAAATCCTAGCCCTAGGCCGAACCCCAACCCTAAGACGAGAAAGGCAAATCAGCCAGGAATTAGGCATGTCCCCAAGGAAAAAGCTGTGGAGGCAGGCATGTTGTGCTACTTTTGCGCTCTTCTTGGCTAGTCCTTCGCAGCTGCTGTGTTCTTGGAACTTAGGGCTTTCTGGTTAATAGAGCCCTTACCCTAGGCGTAACTCAAACCTTAACCCTAGGAAGGGAAATCAGCCTATGGTTCGGGATTCTCTCATGGAAATATCAGTGGTGGCAGCCAAGTTGCGTCACTTTTGCGCTCCCCTTGGGATGCCTTTTGCAGCTGCAGTGTGCCTGGAGCCCAGGGCTTCCTGGTTTTAAAAGTCCTAGGCCTAAGCCTAACAGTAACCCTAGGAAGGTAAATCAGCCGGGTATTAGGGTTCTTCCTAAGGGAAAAGCCGTTAAAGCAGCCATGTTGTGGCACTTCTGCACTCCCTTTGGGATGCCTTTGGCAGATGAAGTAAGCCTGGAACTCAGGGCTTCCTGGTTAAAGAAATTCAAGCCCTAGGCTGAACCCTAACCCTAACCCTAGGCAGATAAATCAGCCTAGGTATAGGGATGGTGCCAAGGAAAAAGCTGTGAAAGCTGCCATGTTGTTGCACTTTTGTACTCCCCTTGGGATGCCTTGAACAGCTGCAGTGTGCCTGGAGCTAAGGGCTTCCTAGTTTTAAAAATCCTAGCCCTAGGCCTAAGCCTAACAGTAACCCTGGGAAGGTAAATCAGCCTGGTGTTAGGCGTCTTGCCAAGGAAAAAGCCGTGAAAGCAGCCATGTTGTGGCACTTTTGCACTCCCTTTTGGATGCCTTTCACAGCTCCAGTGTGCCTGGAACTCAGGGCTTCCTGCTTTTAAAAATCCTAGCCCTAGGCCGAACCCCAACCCTATGACGAGAAAGGCAAATCAGCCAGGAATTAGGCATGTCCCCAAGGAAAAAGCTGTGGAGGCAGGCATGTTGTGGTACTTTTGCGCTCTTCTTGGCTAGTCCTTCGCAGCTGCTGTGTTCTTGGAACTCAGGGCTTTCTGGTTAATAGAACCCTTACCCTAGGCGTAACTCAAACCTTAACCCTAGGAAGGAAAATCAACCTATGGTTCGGGATGGTCTCATGGAAATATCAGTGGTGGCAGCCAAGTTGCGTCACTTTTGCGCTCCCCTTGGGATGCCTTTCGCAGCTGCAGTGTGCCTGGAGCCCAGGGCTTCCTGGTTTTAAAAGTCCTAGGCCTAAGCCTAACAGTAACCCTAGGAAGGTAAATCAGCCAGGTATTAGGGTTCTTCCTAAGGGAAAAGCCGTGAAAGCAGCCATGTTGTGGCACTTCTGCACTCCCTTTGGGATGCCTTTGGCAGATGAAGTAAGCCTGGAACTCAGGGCTTCCTGGTTAAAAAAATTCAAGCCCTAGGCTGAACCCTAACCCTAACCCTAGGCAGATAAATCAGCCTAGGTATAGGGATGGTGCCAAGGAAAAAGCTGTGAAAGCTGCCATGTTGTTGCACTTTTGTACTCCCCTTGGGATGCCTTGAACAGCTGCAGTGTGCCTGGAGCCCAGGGCTTCCTAGTTTCAAAAATCCTAGCCCTAGGCCTAAGCCTAACAGTAACCCTGGGAAGGTAAATCAGCCTGATGTTAGGCTTCTTGCCAAGGAAAAAGCCGTGAAAGCAGCCATGTTGTGGCACTTCTGCACTCCCTTTGGGATGCCTTTGGCAGATGAAGTAAGCCTGGAACTCAGGGCTTCCTGGTTAAAGAAATCCAAGCCCTAGGCTGAACCCTAACCCTAACCCTAGGCAGATAAATCAGCCTAGGTATAGGGATGGTGCCAAGGAAAAAGCTGTGAAAGCTGCCATGTTGTTGCACTTTTGTACTCCCCTTGGGATGCCTTGAACAGCTGCAGTGTGCCTGGAGCTAAGGGCTTCCTAATTTCAAAAATCCTAGCCCTAGGCCTAAGCCTAACAGTAACCCTGGGAAAGTAAATCAGCCTGGTGTTAGGCTTCTTGCCAAGGAAAAAGCTGTGAAAGCTGCCATGTTGTTGCACTTTTGTACTCCCCTTGGGATGCCTTGAACAGCTGCAGTGTGCCTGGAGCTAAGGGCTTCCTAGTTTCAAAAATCCTAGCCCTAGGCCTAAGCCTAACAGTAACCCTGGGAAAGTAAATCAGCCTGGTGTTAGGCTTCTTGCCAAGGAAAAAGCCGTGAAAGCAGCCATGTTGTGGCACTTTTGCACTCCCTTTTGGATGCCTTTCACAGCTCCAGTGTGCCTGGAACTCAGGGCTTCCTGCTTTTAAAAATCCTAGCCCTAGGCCGAACCGCAACCCTATGACGAGAAAGGCGAATCAGCCAGGAATTAGGCATGTCCCCAAGGAAAAAGCTGTGGAGGCAGGCATGTTGTGGTACTTTTGCGCTCTTCTTGGCTAGTCCTTCGCAGCTGCTGTGTTCTTGGAACTCAGGGCTTTCTGGTTAATAGAACCCTTACCCTAGGCGTAACTCAAACCTTAACCCTAGGAAGGAAAATCAACCTATGGTTCGGGATGGTCTCATGGAAATATCAGTGGTGGCAGCCAAGTTGCGTCACTTTTGCGCTCCCCTTGGGATGCCTTTTGCAGCTGCAGTGTGCCTGGAGCCCAGGGCTTCCTGGTTTTAAAAGTCCTAGGCCTAAGCCTAACAGTAACCCTAGGAAGGTAAATCAGCCGGGTATTAGGGTTCTTCCTAAGGGAAAAGCCGTGAAAGCAGCCATGTTGTGGCACTTCTGCACTCCCTTTGGGATGCCTTTGGCAGATGAAGTAAGCCTGGAACTCAGGGCTTCCTGGTTAAAAAAATTCAAGCCCTAGGCTGAACCCTAACCCTAACCCTAGGCAGATAAATCAGCCTAGGTATAGGGATGGTGCCAAGAAAAAAGCTGTGAAAGCTGCCATGTTGTTGCACTTTTGTACTCCCCTTGGGATGCCTTGAACAGCTGCAGTGTGCCTGGAGCCCAGGGCTTCCTAGTTTCAAAAATCCTAGCCCTAGGCCTAAGCCTAACAGTAACCCTGGGAAGGTAAATCAGCCTGATGTTAGGCTTCTTGCCAAGGAAAAAGCCGTGAAAGCAGCCATGTTGTGGCACTTTTGCACTCCCTTTGGGATGCCTTTGGCAGATGAAGTAAGCCTGGAACTCAGGGCTTCCTGGTTAAAAAAATCCAAGCCCTAGGCTGAACCCTAACCCTAACCCTAGGCAGATAAATCAGCCTAGGTATAGGGATGGTGCCAAGGAAAAAGCTGTGAAAGCTGCCATGTTGTTGCACTTTTGTACTCCCCTTGGATGCCTTGAACAGCTGCAGTGTGCCTGGAGCTAAGGGCTTCCTAGTTTCAAAAATCCTAGCCCTAGGCCTAAGCCTAACAGTAACCCTAGGAAGGTAAATCAGCCGGGTATTAGGGTTCTTCCTAAGGGAAAAGCCGTGAAAGCAGCCATGTTGTGGCACTTCTGCACTCCCTTTGGGATGCCTTTGGCAGATGAAGTAAGCCTGGAACTCAGGGCTTCCTGGTTAAAGAAATCCAAGCCCTAGGCTGAACCCTAACCCTAACCCTAGGCAGATAAATCAGCCTAGGTATAGGGATGGTGCCAAGGAAAAAGCTGTGAAAGCTGCCATGTTGTTGCACTTTTGTACTCCCCTTGGATGCCTTGAACAGCTGCAGTGTGCCTGGAGCTAAGGGCTTCCTAGTTTCAAAAATCCTAGCCCTAGGCCTAAGCCTAACAGTAACCCTAGGAAGGTAAATCAGCCGGGTATTAGGGTTCTTCCTAAGGGAAAAGCCGTGAAAGCAGCCATGTTGTGGCACTTCTGCACTCCCTTTGGGATGCCTTTGGCAGATGAAGTAAGCCTGGAACTCAGGGCTTCCTGGTTAAAGAAATCCAAGCCCTAGGCTGAACCCTAACCCTAACCCTAGGCAGATAAATCAGCCTAGGTATAGGGATGGTGCCAAGGAAAAAGCTGTGAAAGCTGCCATGTTGTTGCACTTTTGTACTCCCCTTGGGATGCCTTGAACAGCTGCAGTGTGCCTGGAGCTAAGGGCTTCCTAGTTTTAAAAATCCTAGCCCTAGGCCTAAGCCTAACAGTAACCCTGGGAAAGTAAATCAGCCTGATGTTAGGCTTCTTGCCAAGGAAAAAGCCGTGAAAGCAGCCATGTTGTGGCACTTTTGCACTCCCTTTTGGATGCCTTTCACAGCTCCAGTGTGCCTGGAACTCAGGGCTTCCTGATTTTAAAAATCCTAGCCCTAGGCCGAACCCCAACCCTAAGACGAGAAAGGCAAATCAGCCAGGAATTAGGCATGTCCCCAAGGAAAAAGCTGTGGAGGCAGGCATGTTGTGCTACTTTTGCGCTCTTCTTGGCTAGTCCTTCGCAGCTGCTGTGTTCTTGGAACTTAGGGCTTTCTGGTTAATAGAGCCCTTACCCTAGGCGTAACTCAAACCTTAACCCTAGGAAGGGAAATCAGCCTATGGTTCGGGATTCTCTCATGGAAATATCAGTGGTGGCAGCCAAGTTGCGTCACTTTTGCGCTCCCCTTGGGATGCCTTTTGCAGCTGCAGTGTGCCTGGAGCCCAGGGCTTCCTGGTTTTAAAAGTCCTAGGCCTAAGCCTAACAGTAACCCTAGGAAGGTAAATCAGCCGGGTATTAGGGTTCTTCCTAAGGGAAAAGCCGTTAAAGCAGCCATGTTGTGGCACTTCTGCACTCCCTTTGGGATGCCTTTGGCAGATGAAGTAAGCCTGGAACTCAGGGCTTCCTGGTTAAAGAAATTCAAGCCCTAGGCTGAACCCTAACCCTAACCCTAGGCAGATAAATCAGCCTAGGTATAGGGATGGTGCCAAGGAAAAAGCTGTGAAAGCTGCCATGTTGTTGCACTTTTGTACTCCCCTTGGGATGCCTTGAACAGCTGCAGTGTGCCTGGAGCTAAGGGCTTCCTAGTTTTAAAAATCCTAGCCCTAGGCCTAAGCCTAACAGTAACCCTGGGAAGGTAAATCAGCCTGGTGTTAGGCGTCTTGCCAAGGAAAAAGCCGTGAAAGCAGCCATGTTGTGGCACTTTTGCACTCCCTTTTGGATGCCTTTCACAGCTCCAGTGTGCCTGGAACTCAGGGCTTCCTGATTTTAAAAATCCTAGCCCTAGGCCGAACCCCAACCCTATGACGAGAAAGGCAAATCAGCCAGGAATTAGGCATGTCCCCAAGGAAAAAGCTGTGGAGGCAGGCATGTTGTGGTACTTTTGCGCTCTTCTTGGCTAGTCCTTCGCAGCTGCTGTGTTCTTGGAACTCAGGGCTTTCTGGTTAATAGAACCCTTACCCTAGGCGTAACTCAAACCTTAACCCTAGGAAGGAAAATCAACCTATGGTTCGGGATGGTCTCATGGAAATATCAGTGGTGGCAGCCAAGTTGCGTCACTTTTGCGCTCCCCTTGGGATGCCTTTTGGAGCTGCAGTGTGCCTGGAGCCCAGGGCTTCCTGGTTTTAAAAGTCCTAGGCCTAAGCCTAACAGTAACCCTAGGAAGGTAAATCAGCCAGGTATTAGGGTTCTTCCTAAGGGAAGAGCCGTGAAAGCAGCCATGTTGTGGCACTTCTGCACTCCCTTTGGGATGCCTTTGGCAGATGAAGTAAGCCTGGAACTCAGGGCTTCCTGGTTAAAAAAATTCAAGCCCTAGGCTGAACCCTAACCCTAACCCTAGGCAGATAAATCAGCCTAGGTATAGGGATGGTGCCAAGGAAAAAGCTGTGAAAGCTGCCATGTTGTTGCACTTTTGTACTCCCCTTGGGATGCCTTGAACAGCTGCAGTGTGCCTGGAGCCAAGGGCTTCCTAGTTTCAAAAATCCTAGCCCTAGGCCTAAGCCTAACAGTAACCCTGGGAAAGTAAATCAGCCTGATGTTAGGCTTCTTGCCAAGGAAAAAGCCGTGAAAGCAGCCATGTTGTGGCACTTCTGCACTCCCTTTGGGATGCCTTTGGCAGATGAAGTAAGCCTGGAACTCAGGGCTTCCTGGTTAAAGAAATCCAAGCGCTAGGCTGAACCCTAACCCAAACCCTAGGCAGATAAATCAGCCTAGGTATAGGGATGGTCCCAAGGAAAAAGCTGTGAAAGCTGCCATGTTGTTGCACTTTTGTACTCCCCTTGGGATGCCTTGAACAGCTGCAGTGTGCCTGGAGCCAAGGGCTTCCTAGTTTCAAAAATCCTAGCCCTAGGCCTAAGCCTAACAGTAACCCTGGGAAAGTAAATCAGCCTGGTGTTAGGCTTCTTGCCAAGGAAAAAGCTGTGAAAGCTGCCATGTTGTTGCACTTTTGTACTCCCCTTGGGATGCCTTGAACAGCTGCAGTGTGCCTGGAGCTAAGGGCTTCCTAGTTTCAAAAATCCTAGCCCTAGGCCTAAGCCTAACAGTAACCCTGGGAAAGTAAATCAGCCTGGTGTTAGGCTTCTTGCCAAGGAAAAAGCCGTGAAAGCAGCCATGTTGTGGCACTTTTGCACTCCCTTTTGGATGCCTTTCACAGCTCCAGTGTGCCTGGAACTCAGGGCTTCCTGCTTTTAAAAATCCTAGCCCTAGGCCGAACCGCAACCCTATGACGAGAAAGGCAAATCAGCCAGGAATTAGGCATGTCCCCAAGGAAAAAGCTGTGGAGGCAGGCATGTTGTGGTACTTTTGCGCTCTTCTTGGCTAGTCCTTCGCAGCTGCTGTGTTCTTGGAACTCAGGGCTTTCTGGTTAATAGAACCCTTACCCTAGGCGTAACTCAAACCTTAACCCTAGGAAGGAAAATCAACCTATGGTTCGGGATGGTCTCATGGAAATATCAGTGGTGGCAGCCAAGTTGCGTCACTTTTGCGCTCCCCTTGGGATGCCTTTCGCAGCTGCAGTGTGCCTGGAGCCCAGGGCTTCCTGGTTTTAAAAGTCCTAGGCCTAAGCCTAACAGTAACCCTAGGAAGGTAAATCAGCCGGGTATTAGGGTTCTTCCTAAGGGAAAAGCCGTGAAAGCAGCCATGTTGTGGCACTTCTGCACTCCCTTTGGGATGCCTTTGGCAGATGAAGTAAGCCTGGAACTCAGGGCTTCCTGGTTAAAAAAATTCAAGCCCTAGGCTGAACCCTAACCCTAACCCTAGGCAGATAAATCAGCCTAGGTATAGGGATGGTGCCAAGAAAAAAGCTGTGAAAGCTGCCATGTTGTTGCACTTTTGTACTCCCCTTGGGATGCCTTGAACAGCTGCAGTGTGCCTGGAGCTAAGGGCTTCCTAGTTTCAAAAATCCTAGCCCTAGGCCTAAGCCTAACAGTAACCCTGGGAAGGTAAATCAGCCTGATGTTAGGCTTCTTGCCAAGGAAAAAGCCGTGAAAGCAGCCATGTTGTGGCACTTTTGCACTACCTTTGGGATGCCTTTGGCAGATGAAGTAAGCCTGGAACTCAGGGCTTCCTGGTTAAAAAAATCCAAGCCCTAGGCTGAACCCTAACCCTAACCCTAGGCAGATAAATCAGCCTAGGTATAGGGATGGTGCCAAGGAAAAAGCTGTGAAAGCTGCCATGTTGTTGCACTTTTGTACTCCCCTTGGGATGCCTTGAACAGCTGCAGTGTGCCTGGAGCTAAGGGCTTCCTAGTTTCAAAAATCCTAGCCCTAGGCCTAAGCGTAACAGTAACCCTAGGAAGGTAAATCAGCCGGGTATTAGGGTTCTTCCTAAGGGAAAAGCCGTGAAAGCAGCCATGTTGTGGCACTTCTGCACTCCCTTTGGGATGCCTTTGGCAGATGAAGTAAGCCTGGAACTCAGGGCTTCCTGGTTAAAGAAATTCAAGCCCTAGGCTGAACCCTAACCCTAACCCTAGGCAGATAAATCAGCCTAGGTATAGGGATGGTGCCAAGGAAAAAGCTGTGAAAGCTGCCATGTTGTTGCACTTTTGTACTCCCCTTGGGATGCCTTGAACAGCTGCAGTGTGCCTGGAGCTAAGGGCTTCCTAGTTTTAAAAATCCTAGCCCTAGGCCTAAGCCTAACAGTAACCCTGGAAAGGTAAATCAGCCTGGTGTTAGGCGTCTTGCCAAGGAAAAAGCCGTGAAAGCAGCCATGTTGTGGCACTTTTGCACTCCCTTTTGGATGCCTTTCACAGCTCCAGTGTGCCTGGAACTCAGGGCTTCCTGCTTTTAAAAATCCTAGCCCTAGGCCGAACCCCAACCCTATGACGAGAAAAGGAAATCAGCCAGGAATTAGGCATGTCCCCAAGGAAAAAGCTGTGGAGGCAGGCATGTTGTGGTACTTTTGCGCTCTTCTTGGCTAGTCCTTCGCAGCTGCTGTGTTCTTGGAACTCAGGGCTTTCTGGTTAATAGAGCCCTTACCCTAGGCGTAACTCAAACCTTAACCCTAGGAAGGAAAATCAACCTATGGTTCGGGATGGTCTCATGGAAATATCAGTGGTGGCAGCCAAGTTGCGTCACTTTTGCGCTCCCCTTGGGATGCCTTTCGCAGCTGCAGTGTGCCTGGAGGCCAGGGCTTCCTGGTTTTAAAAGTCCTAGGCCTAAGCCTAACAGTAACCCTAGGAAGGTAAATCAGCCGGGTATTAGGGTTCTTCCTAAGGGAAAAGCCGTGAAAGCAGCCATGTTGTGGCACTTCTGCACTCCCTTTGGGATGCCTTTGGCAGATGAAGTAAGCCTGGAACTCAGGGCTTCCTGGTAAAAAAAATTCAAGCCCTAGGCTGAACCCTAACCCTAACCCTAGGCAGATAAATCAGCCTAGGTATAGGGATGGTGCCAAGGAAAAAGCTGTGAAAGCTGCCATGTTGTTGCACTTTTGTACTCCCCTTGGGATGCCTTGAACAGCTGCAGTGTGCCTGGAGCCCAGGGCTTCCTAGTTTCAAAAATCCTAGCCCTAGGCCTAAGCCTAACAGTAACCCTGGGAAGGTAAACCAGCCTGATGTTAGGCTTCTTGCCAAGGAAAAAGGCGTGAAAGCAGCCATGTTGTGGCACTTCTGCACTCGCTCTGGGATGCCTTTGGCAGATGAAGTAAGCCTGGAACTCAGGGCCTCCTGGTTAAAGAAATCCAAGCCCTAGGCTGAACCCTAACCCTAACCCTAGGCAGATAAATCAGCCTAGGTATAGGGATGGTGCCAAGGAAAAAGCTGTGAAAGCTGCCATGTTGTTGCACTTTTGTACTCCCCTTGGGATGCCTTGAACAGCTGCAGTGTGCCTGGAGCTAAGGGCTTCCTAGTTTCAAAAATCCTAGCCCTAGGCCTAAGCCTAACAGTAACCCTGGGAAAGTAAATTAGCCTGATGTTAGGCTTCTTGCCAAGGAAAAAGCCGTGAAACAGCCATGTTGTGGCACTTTTGCACTCCCTTTTGGATGCCTTTCACAGCTCCAGTGTGCCTGGAACTCAGGGCTTCCTGATTTTAAAAATCCTAGCCCTAGGCCGAACCCCAACCCTAAGACGAGAAAGGCAAATCAGCCAGGAATTAGGCATGTCCCCAAGGAAAAAGCTGTGGAGGCAGGCATGTTGTGGTACTTTTGCGCTCTTCTTGGCTAGTCCTTCGCAGCTGCTGTGTTCTTGGAACTCAGGGCTTTCTGGTTAATAGAACCCTTACCCTAGGCGTAACTCAAACCTTAACCCTAGGAAGGAAAATCAGCCTATGGTTCGGGATGGTCTCATGGAAATATCAGTGGTGGCAGCCAAGTTGCGTCACTTTTGCGCTCCGCTTGGGATGCCTTTTGCAGCTGCAGTGTGCCTGGAGCCCAGGGCTTCCTGGTTTTAAAAGTCCTAGGCCTAAGCCTAACAGTAACCCTAGGAAGGTAAATCAGCCGGGTATTAGGGTTCTTCCTAAGGGAAAAGCCGTGAAAGCAGCCATGTTGTGGCACTTCTGCACTCCCTTTGGGATGCCTTTGGCAGATGAAGTAAGCCTGGAACTCAGGGCTTCCTGGTTAAAGAAATTCAAGCCCTAGGCTGAACCCTAACCCTAACCCTAGGCAGATAAATCAGCCTAGGTATAGGGATGGTGCCAAGGAAAAAGCTGTGAAAGCTGCCATGTTGTTGCACTTTTGTACTCCCCTTGGGATGCCTTGAACAGCTGCAGTGTGCCTGGAGCTAAGGGCTTCCTAGTTTTAAAAATCCTAGCCCTAGGCCTAAGCCTAACATTAACCCTGGAAAGGTAAATCAGCCTGGTGTTAGGCGTCTTGCCAACGAAAAAGCCGTGAAAGCAGCCATGTTGTGGCACTTTTGCACTCCCTTTTGGATGCCTTTCACAGCTCCAGTGTGCCTGGAACTCAGGGCTTCCTGATTTTAAAAATCCTAGCCCTAGGCCGAACCCCAACCCTATGACGAGAAAGGCAAATCAGCCAGGAATTAGGCATGTCCACAAGGAAAAAGCTGTGGAGGCAGGCATGTTGTGGTACTTTTGCGCTCTTCTTGGCTAGTCCTTCGCAGCTGCTGTGTTCTTGGAACTCAGGGCTTTCTGGTTAATAGAGCCCTTACCCTAGGCGTAACTCAAACCTTAACCCTAGGAAGGAAAATCAGCCTATGGTTCGGGATGGTCTCATGGAAATATCAGTGGTGGCAGCCAAGTTGCGTCACTTTTGCGCTCCCCTTGGGATGCCTTTCGCAGCTGCAGTGTGCCTGGAGCCCAGGGCTTCCTGGTTTTAAAAGTCCTAGGCCTAAGCCTAACAGTAACCCTAGGAAGGTAAATCAGCCGGGTATTAGGGTTCTTCCTAAGGGAAAAGCCGTGAAAGCAGCCATGTTGTGGCACTTCTGCACTCCCTTTGGGATGCCTTTGGCAGATGAAGTAAGCCTGGAACTCAGGGCTTCCTGGTTAAAAAAATTCAAGCCCTAGGCTGAACCCTAACCCTAACCCTAGGCAGATAAATCAGCCCAGGTATAGGGATGGTGCCAAGGAAAAAGCTGTGAAAGCTGCCATGTTGTTGCACTTTTGTACTCCCCTTGGGATGCCTTGAACAGCTGCAGTGTGCCTGGAGCTAAGGGCTTCCTAGTTTCAAAAATCCTAGCCCTAGGCCTAAGCCTAACAGTAACCCTGGGAAGGTAAATCAGCCTGATGTTAGGTTTCTTGCCAAGGAAAAAGCCGTGAAAGCAGCCATGTTGTGGCACTTCTGCACTCCCTTTGGGATGCCTTTGGCAGATGAAGTAAGCCTGGAACTCAGGGCTTCCTGGTTAAAGAAATCCAAGCCCTAGGCTGAACCCTAACCCTAACCCTAGGCAGATAAATCAGCCCAGGTATAGGGATGGTGCCAAGGAAAAAGCTGTGAAAGCTGCCATGTTGTTGCACTTTTGTACTCCCCTTGGGATGCCTTGAACAGCTGCAGTGTGCCTGGAGCTAAGGGCTTCCTAGTTTCAAAAATCCTAGCCCTAGGCCTAAGCCTAACAGTAACCCTGGGAAGGTAAATCAGCCTGGTGTTAGGCTTCTTGCCAAGGGAAAAGCCGTGAAAGCAGCCATGTTGTGGCACTTTTGCACTCCCTTTTGGATGCCTTTCACAGCTCCAGTGTGCCTGGAACTCAGGGCTTCCTGCTTTTAAAAATCCTAGCCCTAGGCCGAACCCCAACCCTATGACGAGAAAGGCAAATCAGCCAGGAATTAGGCATGTCCCCAAGGAAAAAGCTGTGGAGGCAGGCATGTTGTGGTACTTTTGCGCTCTTCTTGGCTAGTCCTTCGCAGCTGCTGTGTTCTTGGAACTCAGGGCTTTCTGGTTAATAGAACCCTTACCCTAGGCGTAACTCAAACCTTAACCCTAGGAAGGAAAATCAGCCTATGGTTCGGGATGGTCTCATGGAAATATCAGTGGTGGCAGCCAAGTTGCGTCACTTTTGCGCTCCCCTTGGGATGCCTTTTGCAGCTGCAGTGTGCCTGGAGCCCAGGGCTTCCTGGTTTTAAAAGTCCTAGGCCTAAGCCTAACAGTAACCCTAGGAAGGTAAATCAGCCGGGTATTAGGGTTCTTCCTAAGGGAAAAGCCGTGAAAGCAGCCATGTTGTGGCACTTCTGCACTCCCTTTGGGATGCCTTTGGCAGATGAAGTAAGCCTGGAACTCAGGGCTTCCTGGTTAAAGAAATCCAAGCCCTAGGCTGAACCCTAACCCTAACCCTAGGCAGATAAATCAGCCTAGGTATAGGGATGGTGCCAAGGAAAAAGCTGTGAAAGCTGCCATGTTGTTGCACTTTTGTACTCCCCTTGGGATGCCTTGAACAGCTGCAGTGTGCCTGGAGCCCAGGGCTTCCTAGTTTCAAAAATCCTAGCCCTAGGCCTAAGTCTAACAGTAACCCTGGGAAAGTAAATCAGCCTGGTGTTAGGTTTCTTGCCAAGGAAAAAGCCGTGAAAGCAGCCATGTTGTGGCACTTTTGCACTCCCTTTTGGATGCCTTTCACAGCTGCAGTGTGCCTGGAACTCAGGGATTCCTGATTTTAAAAATCCTAGCCCTAGGCCGAACCCCAACCCTAAGACCAACCCTAAGACGAGAAAGGCAAATCAGCCAGGAATTAGGCATGTCCCCAAGGAAAAAGCTGTGGAGGCAGGCATGTTGTGGTACTTTTGCGCTCTTCTTGGCTAGTCCTTCGCAGCTGCTGTGTTCTTGGAACTCAGGGCTTTCTGGTTAATAGAACCCTTACCCTAGGCGTAACTCAAACCTTAACCCTAGGAAGGAAAATCAACCTATGGTTCGGGATGCTCTCATGGAAATATCAGTGGTGGCAGCCAAGTTGCGTCACTTTTGCGCTCCCCTTGGGATGCCTTTTGCAGCTGCAGTGTGCCTGGAGCCCAGGGCTTCCTGGTTTTAAAAGTCCTAGGCCTAAGCCTAACAGTAACCCTAGGAAGGTAAATCAGCCGGGTATTAGGGTTCTTCCTAAGGGAAAAGCCGTGAAAGCAGCCATGTTGTGGCACTTCTGCACTCCCTTTGGGATGCCCTTTGGCAGATGAAGTAAGCCTGGAACTCAGGGCTTCCTGGTTAAAAAAATTCAAGCCTAGGCTGAACCCTAACCCTAACCCTAGGCAGATAAATCAGCCTAGGTATAGGGATGGTGCCAAGGAAAAAGCTGTGAAAGCTGCCATGTTGTTGCACTTTTGTACTCCCCTTGGGATGCCTTGAACAGCTGCAGTGTGCCTGGAGCTAAGGGCTTCCTAGTTTCAAAAATCCTAGCCCTAGGCCTAAGCCTAACAGTAACCCTGGGAAAGTAAATCAGCCTGATGTTAGGCTTCTTGCCAAGGAAAAAGCCGTGAAACAGACATGTTGTGGCACTTTTGCACTCCCTTTTGGATGCCTTTCACAGCTCCAGTGTGCCTGGAACTCAGGGCTTCCTGCTTTTAAAAATCCTAGCCCTAGGCCGAACCCCAACCCTAAGACGAGAAAGGCGAATCAGCCAGGAATTAGGCATGTCCCCAAGGAAAAAGCTGTGGAGACAGGCATGTTGTGGTACTTTTGCGCTCTTCTTGGCTAGTCCTTCGCAGCTGCTGTGTTCTTGGAACTCAGGGCTTTCTGGTTAATAGAACCCCTTACCCTAGGCGTAACTCAAACCTTAACCTAGGAAGGAAAATCAACCTATGGTTCGGGATGGTCTCATGGAAATATCAGTGGTGGCAGCCAAGTTGCGTCACTTTTGCGCTCCCCCTTGGGATGCCTTTCGCAGCTGCAGTGTGCCTGGAGCCCAGGGGCTTCCTGGTTTTAAAAGTCCTAGGGCCTAAGCCTAACAGTAACCCTAGGAAGGTAAATCAGCCAGGTATTAGGGTTCTTCCTAAGGGAAAAGCCGTGAAAGCAGCCATGTTGTGGCACTTCTGCACTCCCTTTGGATGCCTTTGGCAGATGAAGTAAGCCTGGAACTCAGGGCTTCCTGGTTAAAAAAATTCAAGCCCTAGGCTGAACCCTAACCCTAACCCTAACCCTAGGCAGATAAATCAGCCTAGGTATAGGGATGGTGCCAAGGAAAAAGCTGTGAAAGCTGCCATGTTGTTGCACTTTTGTACTCCCCTTGGGATGCCTTGAACAGCTGCAGTGTGCCTGGAGCCCAGGGCTTCCTAGTTTCAAAAATCCTAGCCCTAGGCCTAAGCCTAACAGTAACCCTGGGAAGGTAAATCAGCCTGATGTTAGGCTTCTTGCCAAGGAAAAAGCCGTGAAAGCAGCCATGTTGTGGCACTTCTGCACTCCCTTTGGGATGCCTTTGGCAGATGAAGTAAGCCTGGAACTCAGGGCTTCCTGGTTAAAGAAATCCAAGCCCTAGGCTGAACCCTAACCCTAACCCCTAGGCAGATTAAATCAGCCTAGGTATAGGGATGGTGCCAAGGAAAAAAGCTGTGAAAGCTGCCATGTTGTTGCACTTTTGTACTCCCCTTGGGATGCCTTGAACAGCTGCAGTGTGCTGGAGCTAAGGGCTTCCTAGTTTCAAAAATCCTAGCCCTAGGCCTAAGCCTAACAGTAACCCTGGGAAAGTAAATCAGGCCTGGTGTTAGGCTTCTTGCCAAGGAAAAAGCTGTGAAAGCTGCCATGTTGTTGCACTTTTGTACTCCCCTTGGGATGCCTTGAACAGCTGCAGTGTGCCTGGAGCTAAGGGCTTCCTAGTTTCAAAAATCCTAGCCCTAGGCCTAAGCCTAACAGTAACCCTGGGAAAGTAAATCAGCCTGGTGTTAGGCTTCTTGCCAAGGAAAAAGCCGTGAAAGCAGCCATGTTGTGGCACTTTTGCACTCCCTTTTGGATGCCTTTCACAGCTCCAGTGTGCCTGGAACTCAGGGCTTCTGCTTTTAAAAATCCTAGCCCTAGGCCGAACCGCAACCCTATGACGAGAAAGGCAAATCAGCCAGGAATTAGCATGTCCACAAGGGAAAAAGCTGTGGGAGGCAGGCATGTTGTGGTACTTTTGCGCTCTTCTTGGCTAGTCCTTCGCAGCTGCTGTGTTCTTGGAACTCAGGGCTTTCTGGTTAATAGAACCCTTACCCTAGGCGTAACTCAAACCTTAACCCTAGAAGGAAAATCAACCTATGGTTCGGGATGGTCTCATGGAAATATCAGTGGTGGCAGCCAAGTTGCGTCACTTTTGCGCTCCCCTTGGGATGCCTTTCGCAGCTGCAGTGTGCCTGGAGCCCAGGGCTTCCTGGTTTTAAAAGTCCTAGGCCTAAGCCTAACAGTAACCCTAGGAAGGTAAATCAGCCGGGTATTAGGGTTCTTCCTAAGGGAAAAGCCGTGAAAGCAGCCATGTTGTGGCACTTCTGCACTCCCTTTGGGATGCCCTTTGGCAGATGAAGTAAGCCTGGAACTCAGGGGCTTCCCTGGTAAAAAAAAATTCAAGCCCTAGGCTGAACCCTAACCCTAACCCTAGGCAGATAAATCAGCCTAGGTATAGGGGATGGTGCCAAGGAAAAAGCTGTGAAAAGCTGCCATGTTGTTGCACTTTTGTACTCCCCTTGGGATGCCTTGAACAGCTGCAGTGTGCCTGGAGCTAAGGGCTTCCTAGTTTCAAAAATCCTAGCCCTAGGCCTAAGCCTAACAGTAACCCTGGGAAGGTAAATCAGCCTGATGTTAGGTTTCTTGCCAAGGAAAAAGCCGTGAAAGCAGCCATGTTGTGGCACTTCTGCACTCCCTTTGGGATGCCTTTGGCAGATGAAGTAAGCCTGGAACTCAGGGCTTCCTGGTTAAAGAAATCCAAGCCCTAGGCTGAACCCTAACCCTAACCCTAGGCAGATAAATCAGCCCAGGTATAGGGATGGTGCCAAGGAAAAAGCTGTGAAAGCTGCCATGTTGTTGCACTTTTGTACTCCCCTTGGGATGCCTTGAACAGCTGCAGTGTGCCTGGAGCTAAGGGCTTCCTAGTTTCAAAAATCCTAGCCCTAGGCCTAAGCCTAACAGTAACCTGGGAAGGTAAATCAGCCTGGTGTTAGGCTTCTTGCCAAGGAAAAAAGCGTGAAAGCAGCCATGTTGTGGCACTTTTGCACTCCCTTTTGGATGCCTTTCACAGCTCCAGTGTGCCTGGAACTCAGGGCTTCCTGCTTTTAAAAATCCTAGCCCTAGGCCGAACCGCAACCCTATGACGAGAAAGGCAAATCAGCCAGGAATTAGGCATGTCCCCAAGGAAAAAAGCTGTGGAGGCAGGCATGTTGTGGTAACTTTTGCGCTCTTCTTGGCTAGTCCTTCGCAGCTGCTGTGTTCTTGAACTCAGGGCTTTCTGGTTAATAGAACCCTTACCCTAGGCGTAACTCAAACCTTAACCCTAGAAGGAAAATCAGCCTATGGTTCGGGATGGTCTCATGGAAATATCAGTGGTGGCAGCCAAGTTGCGTCACTTTTGCGCTCCCCTTGGGGATGCCTTTCGCAGCTGCAGTGTGCCTGGAGCCCAGGGCTTCCTGGTTTTAAAAAGTCCTAGGCCTAAGCTAACAGTAACCCTAGGAAGGTAAATCAGCCGGGTATTAGGGTTTCTTCCTAAGGGAAAAGCCGTGAAAGCAGCCATGTTGTGGCACTTCTGCACTCCCTTTGGGATGCCTTTGGCAGATGAAGTAAGCCTGGAACTCAGGGCTTCCTGGTAAAAAAAATTCAAGCCCTAGGCTGAACCCTAACCCTAACCCTAGGCAGATAAATCAGCCTAGGTATAGGGATGGTGCCAAGGAAAAAGCTGTGTGAAAGCTGCCATGTTGTTGCACTTTTGTACTCCCCTTGGGATGCCTTGAACAGCTGCAGTGTGCCTGGAGCTAAGGGCTTCCTAGTTTCAAAAATCCTAGCCCTAGGCCTAAGCCTAACAGTAACCCTGGGAAAGTAAATCAGCCTGATGTTAGGCTTCTTGCCAAGGAAAAAGCCGTGAAACAGACATGTTGTGGCACTTTTGCACTCCCTTTTGGATGCCTTTCACAGCTCCAGTGTGCCCTGGAACTCAGGGCTTCCTGCTTTTAAAAAATCCTAGCCCTAGCCGAACCCCAACCCTAAGACGAGAAAAGGCAAATCAGCCAGGAATTAGGCATTGTCCCCAAGGAAAAAAGCTGTGGAGGCAGGCATGTTGTGGTACTTTTGCGCTCTTCTTGGCTAGTCCTTCGCAGCTGCTGTGTTCTTGGAACTCAGGGCTTTCTGGTTAATAGAACCCTTACCCTAGGCGTAACTCAAACCTTAACCCTAGGAAGGAAAATCAGCCTATGGTTCGGGATGGTCTCATGGAAATATCAGTGGTGGCAGCCAAGTTGCGTCACTTTTGCGCTCCCCTTGGGATGCCTTTTGCAGCTGCAGTGTGCCTGGAGCCCAGGGGCTTCCCTGGTTTTAAAAGTCCTAGGCCTAAGCCTAACAGTAACCCTAGGAAGGTAAATCAGCCGGGTATTAGGGTTCTTCCTAAGGGAAAAGCCGTGAAAGCAGCCATGTTGTGGCTACTTCTGCACTCCCTTTGGATGCCTTTGGCAGATGAAGTAAGCCTGGAACTCAGGGCTTCCTGGTTAAAGAAATCCAAGCCCTAGGCTGAACCCTAACCCTAACCCTAGGCAGATAAATCAGCCTAGGTATAGGGATGGTGCCAAGGAAAAAGCTGTGAAAGCTGCCATGTTGTTGCACTTTTGTACTCCCCTTGGGATGCCTTGAACAGCTGCAGTGTGCCTGGAGCCCAGGGCTTCCCTAGTTTCAAAAATCCTAGCCCTAGGCCTAAGCCTAACAGTAACCCTGGGAAAGTAAATCAGCCTGATGTTAGGTTTCTTGCCAAGGAAAAAAGCCGTGAAAGCAGCCATGTTGTGGCACTTTTGCACTCCCTTTTGGATGCCTTTCACAGCTCCAGTGTGCCTGGAACTCAGGGCTTCCTGATTTTAAATATCCTAGCCCTAGCCGAACCCCAACCCTAAGACGAGAAAGGCAAATCAGCCAGGAATTAGGCATGTCCCCAAGGAAAAAGCTGTGGAGACAGGCATGTTGTGGTACTTTTGCGCTCTTCTTGGCTAGTCCTTCGCAGCTGCTGTGTTCTTGGAACTCAGGGCTTTCTGGTTAATAGAACCCTTACCCTAGGCGTAACTCAAACCTTAACCCTAGGAAGGAAAATCAACCTATGGTTTGGGATGGTCTCATGGAAATATCAGTGGTGGCAGCCAAGTTGCGTCACTTTTGCGCTCCCCTTGGGATGCCTTTCGCAGCTGCAGTGTGCCTGGAGCCCAGGGGCTTCCTGGTTTTAAAAGTCCTAGGCCTAAGCCTAACAGTAACCCTAGGAAGGTAAATCAGCCAGGTATTAGGGTTCTTCCCTAAGGGAAAAGCCGTGAAAGCAGCACCATGTTGTGGCACTTCTGCACTCCCTTTGGGATGCCTTTGGCAGATGAAGTAAGCCTGGAACTCAGGGCTTCCTGGTTAAAAAAATTCAAGCCCTAGGCTGAACCCTAACCCTAACCCTAGGCAGATAAATCAGCCAAGGTATAGGGATGGTGCCAAGGAAAAAGCTGTGAAAGCTGCCATGTTGTTGCACTTTTTGTACTCCCCTTGGGATGCCTTGAACAGCTGCAGTGTGCCTGGAGCCCAGGGCTTCCTAGTTTCAAAAATCCTAGCCTAGGCCTAAGCCTAACAGTAACCCTGGGAAGGTAAATCAGCCTGATGTTAGGCTTCTTGCCAAGGAAAAAGCCGTGAAAGCAGCCATGTTGTGGCACTTCTGCACTCCCTTTGGGATGCCTTTTGGCAGATGAAGTAAGCCTGGAACTCAGGGCTTCCTGGTTAAAGAAATCCAAGCCCTAGGCTGAACCCTAACCCTAACCCTAGGCAGATAAATCAGCCTAGGTATAGGGATGGTGCCAAGGAAAAAGCTGTGAAAGCTGCCATGTTGTTGCACTTTTGTACTCCCCTTGGGATGCCTTGAACAGCTGCAGTGTGCCTGGAGCTAAGGGCTTCCTAGTTTCAAAAATCCTAGCCCTAGGCCTAAGCCTAACAGTAACCCTGGGAAAGTAAATCAGCCTGGTGTTAGGCTTCTTGCCAAGGAAAAAGCTGTGAAAGCTGCCATGTTGTTGCACTTTTGTACTCCCCTTGGGATGCCTTGAACAGCTCCAGTGTGCCTGGAGCTAAGGGCTACCTAGTTTCAAAAATCCTAGCCCTAGGCCTAAGCCTAACAGTAACCCTGGGAAAGTAAATCAGCCTGGTGTTAGGCTTCTTGCCAAGGAAAAAGCCGTGAAAGCAGCCATGTTGTGGCACTTTTGCACTCCCCTTTTGGATGCCTTTCACAGCTCCAGTGTGCCTGGAACTCAGGGCTTCCTGCTTTTAAAATCCTGACCCTAGGCCGAACCGCAACCCTATGACGAGAAAGGCAAATCAGCCAGGAATTAGGCATGTCCCCAAGGAAAAATGCTGTGGAGGCAGGCATGTTGTGGTACTTTTGCGCTCTTCTTGGCTAGTCCTTCGCAGCTGCTGTGTTCTTGGAACTCAGGG